>NC_060087.1:1733214-2061071 GCF_922984935.1 Meles meles | reverse complement strand
AGGTGAAACCTTGTAGTACTTGGGCATTAACTAGAGTACTCCAAATAGTATTGTCTTGGGATTCCCTGGAGAGAAAAAATCAAGCAAAGGCTGCTTTGATTCTGCCTAACTACACTTAAAAGCAAGGCTCCAGGGGCACCTCGTTGGCTCCAACAGTAGGGCATGTGACTTTCGACTCTTGATCTTGGGTTTGTAGATTTGAGCCCCATGTTGGGTGTAGAAATTATGTAAAGAAATAAAACCTTAAAAAAAAAAAAAGCAAGACTCCAAAAAACATTGTTTTGGCAACATTCCAGAACATTAACAATGTCTGGCATGAACCAAAAATGATCAGGCATGCAAAGTAGTAGAAATGTATGGCCCATCGTTAAGAGAAAATGGATACATTGAAACTAACCTGGAAATAACACAGGATGTTCAAGAAGGTAGAAGAAAACATGAGTATGTTAGGGACAGACAAGCAAAATACAAAAATGAGACTCAAGTCTTAACTTTTTTTAACCTTTTTTTTAAAGTCTAGTCATTTTTTTAAGATTTTATTTATTTTTTGACAGAGAGAGAGAGAGAGACAGTGAGCAACGGAATACAAGCAGGCTTGTATTCCTGCTTGGCAGGAAGCCAGATGTGGAACTCGATCCCAGGACCCTGGGATCATGACCTGAGCTGAAGGCAGATGTTCAACCAACTCAGTTACCCAGGTGCCCCTCAAGTCAAACTTCTTGAGATGAACAATGTGCTTTATGGGAATACCAGGACATCAGACATTACACAGGAAAAGATTAGTAATATATATAGTTAATATAGAAAATTATATACGTGTGTGTGTGTGTGTGTGTGTGTGTGTATCTTAAATATATATAAAATTAAACACAGAAAAGGCCTGGAAACAAATATATACAATAAGAATAATTTCTATTTTGCAGAAGAATAAAAAGACCCAGAGACTTAAAAAGTGTTATATGTTGGAAACAAAATCTTAGTGATTCCAAAGTATGTTCACTCCTTTGCATACCTCAGGATGCTGGGACTCTCCGAGAGGAAAGTATAACAGACTTACTTCCCAAACCACTACAGCACAGAGCCCTTTGTTAGGAGATGGGGGAACATTTTCACAAAGGATGCACTCTCCAAGTCTGGATGTCATAATATTGAAAGATGTCTCAATCTCTAAAATGCCGTCTCATTGAACTCAGCTCCGAACATGTCTTCTGCAAGGCTTTAAAATTATTTGAGATCATTCTTCATTGCTATCACTATTGAGATAGGAAATCTCGATGTGGAACTCCATCATTAAGAGATCTAATTGTTACTGAAAAAAATTGGTTGTCTTGCATTGATCTGTGATTTACCTCAGATAATAGCATCTTGAAAGTTCATTTTGAAAGGGTAGCATATATTATTCTATCAAAGAAGAAGGAAATTGACTTGAGGAAAGAAATTGGCATTTCCTCAAATTAGTAACAAAATGAGCTGAATTCAAACAGCCTCTCATTGGATACGTTTGCACGAGAAGATGTTCTCCAAATGAAAAAGCTGTCTGTATCCAGCAAAAGGTGGATTGAAAGAAATTTTTAAAAAAGCATTCCATACAGAGTGACCATTAAAACACACAATGTGACATTTGGCAAGTCTCAGCGGGATTTAAGAAAAGAATAGTAAAATCACTTGATATTGTAGTTAACTGAATTCGTCCTGTTAACTGCAGTTACTGAAACCATTGCTGCTAACATTAACCCTTTCTACAATAGTACCTAAAACTTTGACTTCTGAGGGATACCTGGCTGGCTCAGTTGGTAGAGCATTGTGGCTTTTCAACTGTGGGTTGTGAGTTTGAGCCCATGTTGAGTGTAGAGGTTACTTTAAAAAATAGTAATAATAAAATTGGGGCACCTGGGTGGCTCAGTTGGATAAGCATCTGACTCTTGATTTCAGCTCAGGTCATGATCTCAGAGTCGTGAGATTGAGGCCCGGATCAGACTGTGCTGAGCGTGGACCCTGCTTAAGATTCTCTCTGTGCCTCTCCCCAACTCACGCTCTCTCTTAAGAAAGTGAGTAAATAAATAAATTTTTAAAATTGAAAATAATAAATAAATTTTTGACACTTGAGCACTATCTCCACAAGATTCCTCCAACACACACAAGCAAAAATGAGTCAACAAACAAACAGACAAAAATCAAACGTCCATGGGAAAAGAAGGTGAACCATCTTTGAGGTGTGTCTCCTGCTTGCCTTTTCATCCATGATGCGTCCCTTCACCTTTCTCTACCTTTCTGTGAGCTCCGGGAGAGTTTCTTGAAGGCTTGGATACACCAGCAAAAGAGAGGAGTGAGAGAGCGTGAGAGAGAAGAGGGAAATTGGCCGCATCCCTCCCTGGGAGGAGCCCCTTCCCATGCATCCCATCCAAGCCTCAAGTCTGTGGTAGCTCTCCTTCTTCTTGTTGTTTTATGACTCATATCCCTGAGCTCTTGCCATGGGCTTCCCCCAGTCCTTCCCACACCTTTGAAACTGGTTCCTTTTAAAACTCATTCTAGGGAGTGCCTGGATGGCCCAGTTGGCTGAGCGTCTGACTCTTGGTTTTGGCTCTGCTCGTGATCTCAGTGCTTGGGATCCAGAGCCGAGTCGGACTCAGTGCTCAGCCCTCAGTATAGAATCAGCTTGGGACTCTCTCTCCCTTGCTCTCTGCCATCCCCCAAAATAAATAAACAAAATCTTTTTAAAAAAGAAGAAAAATAAAGCCCATCCTCAAATCACAAAACTTGAACATGGCAAATGTTCCCAATCAAGACCCAGTCTTACTCTATGCCTCTTTTGGAAGCAAACCTGCAGGCTGATTCAGGTTTGCAGACCCGGGCTAAGCTGCGTGATTATTACTCTGTAATATGAGACAGACCGGCTGCCAACACATTCATTTTCTGCTGTATTAGTGAGTAGGTCTGTTGACAGTGCTTTCTTTTTGATTATCTGAACAGCAACTGAAACGTTGGGTGATTTGAGACGATGTCTGAGGAATGTTTTGATTTATAATGACTTGGAAGAAACTCTTCACTAAAAGTACTTATTGTTTGATTGGGTTAGACAGCCTGTGCATTATTTATATGCCATACGAAACCTATCATTATAAGTATAATTGAACGTGGGCTGCTCACTGCAGGAAATAAAGAACAATGTTATGTTCCTCCTGTGACTTTGGCTTTTAAGACCAATGGATGAGAGGCAGGGACGTGAAACTTTTGAACGGATTCAAGAACACTTAGGAGGGCCATTACTGGGAGTAGTAGCAGACATATGGAACTGGACAAAATAGTTTCATTCTCCATTGTCCTCAAAGAACGAAGATTCCTACTTAATACGTTTGAGAAATAAGCCAACACGTCGATGACATTAATAGATTCTTGTTCCCTCATGCAATGACCACTGACATGACCAAGACTTTAACTGATGTTGTAGTTGCCAACGTGTGCTTGTGTGGGAGTCCAGGACCTCTGGACCATAGCATTAGGAAGCATCTATTTGCAGACATAAAAATATAGGTGGAAAGTATTGAAAAAAAAAAAGGAGCATTTGAGGACAAAATTCCTTCTAGGGTATGAATGTCGCACAAGCAAATATCACATGTTGGTGTGATATGAGCAATTTCATGCTACATAAAAAAATATATATTATTAAGGGGCACCTGGGTGGCTTAGTTGGGTAAGTGTCTTCCTTCAGCTCTGGTTGTAATCCCAGGGTCCTGGGGTCAAGCCCCACATAGCGCTCCCAGCTCAGTGGGGAGTCTGCTTCCCCTTCTCCTTCCCCCAACTTGTGCTCTCTCATTCCGCAGTCACTCAAATAAATAAATGCAATATTTAAGTATATATATATATATAATTGACTACTGTCAACATGGCTTAAGAATTTTTCCAAATGGCTGGAATTTAAACTTAACCTAAAATTCAGACCAAACAATTATCCTTTAGGTCCAGAATCACAGTCTGAATCTAGGCAGGAAAAAAAGAAATAAAAAACCTACTCTATGACATGTTTCTGAAATGCAGCCTTACACTTACTCAGCCCAATTTTCTTTTTTTTTTTTTTTTTTTAGATTTTATTTATTTATTTGACAGAGAGAAATCACAACAAGGCAGAGAGGCAGGCAGAGAGAGAGAGAGAGAGGGAAGCAGGCTCCCCACTGAGCAGAGAGCCCGATGCGGGACTCGATCCCAGGCCCCTGAGATCATGACCTGAGCCGAAGGCAGCGGCTTAACCCACTGAGCCACCCAGGCACCCCTCAGCCCAACTTTCTTATCTAAGATGTGTCCATTGTCTTCTAACATCCCAACAACAGCTGACTCTGAGCTGCCCCTAAAATAACAGGAAAGAGAAAACTAAAGGGGTTCAGAGACAACATTCAACTCATTCTAGATGCAGTTAAAAATCAAGGAAACCATCGTATTATTGCTCACTTTCAAACTCAGATTCTTTGGCTAACTAGGTTTCTCAATCACTTTGTGAACCATCAGCATGTCATAAACCCCCACAAGAATTAGTGACTTTAATAAAGTGCATGGATAGGAAGGACCCTCTCAACCCAGGTTCTCATCTCCTGGATTTGATATTTCTCTTCCACCCATTGGTAACTAAACCAAAGGGAAGACTGATTGGTCAACGTGTGCTTGTGTGGGAGTCCAGGAGTTTTGGGGTATCTCCACAGCCCATGGAGCAATGGGAAACCAAGAGTCAGGGAGAGGTAACTAGAAATAAGACAGGTACAGTAACTCCAGACAGAGGGCAAGAAATGCCGTGGGATGAACCTGAAGGCTGAATATCATAGAGCGGGTGGTAGGAATCCCATGTCAAAATGCAAACAGGAGAAGGAGCAAAGCAAAGATGATAGATTAAAAAAGGAAGGCAGCAGCTCGGGTCATGATCTCAGGGTCCTGGGATAGAGCCCCGCATGGGGCTTCCTCCTGTCTCTCTACCTGCCTCTCCGCCTACTTGTGATCTCTCTCTATATATATCAAATAAATAAATAAAATCTTAAAAAAAAAAAAGAAGGCAGACTCAGCATGGGAAGTGAGACACCACTGGGCAGGAGGTGAAGAGGGGCAAAATGCAGGACAGATTAGCCATATCTGGGGACCTTTTCTTGACATCTTTGTCTTCGATGAATATGGAATCTATTGGCTAACCAAAAATGAATTATCCATTTTATAATACTTGAAAATTACACATAGAATTCTAGGTGAAAATTTCAGCCATCCTTTCTTAAAAAAAAAACAGCAATTTAGGTGCAGTAACCTAAAATCAGCCAGAGAACACCAAAAAATGTGGGCTCCCCAACATTCAAATGATCTCATTATTGTTTCATTTTTCTTTATCATTTTAAAAACAGTGACTATATAGTCCAAGCAAATATGAAAAGTAGAAAGAAAACACGCATTTAAACATTACATATTAGAATCAAAGTTTTCCCACGTGATGATTTTAAATCCCTAAAACTGAAGGCAAATGAGGATTCTGTCTAAAAGGCAGCCAAGTTTATCAATAGAGAAAGGTTTGTCAAATGTTTTCTGAAAAGTCCAAAGAGTTAAATACTTTGGGCTGTGCAAGCCACTGGATCTCCGCTGAAAACACTGAAATCTGTCATTGTTACAGGAAATGGCCATAGACCATATTAATATGCAAATGAATGCATATAGCTGTGAACCGATAAAACTTTATTTATAAAAACAGGCCGTGGGCCAGATGGGGACCTCACTGCACGGATGGCTGACACCTGAAATAGAGCAATGCAGTCATTTCCAGGAGCCTACCAGGAGCTCGGAGCAGACCCAAGCAACCATGAAATCTCATTTGAATCATCCTTCCCCCAAAGACTCGGCTTTATTTTCTGTTTCATTCTCAAAGCAGGCATCTCTGCCTCTAAGCCACACCTTTACCATGAAGACTTTAAATTCTTAATGAGGAAGGTTCTGGAGACTCTCCCAGATGAGCTTTGCTGCTCCCTTCCGCTTCTACATTAGTGACCACAATTTTCCAGGAGTCTGCCAGGACAACGCCCTGCTCATTACCAGTGATCTGAAATTCCAGCTCTAAGTGTTTTTTATTGAGCAATTAACGTCGATCCCATCAAAGAGAATGCACGCTCTTGCTTGCACTCTGTGCCTTAACATACAAATGCAACCTAAGCCGAAAAGGGGAGAGACAGTCAGCCAGTCCCGTGGACGTTCCCAGACACCAAAAATGCTCCAGTTCTTTCAGTCTGAATTTGCATTTTTTTTTTTTTTTGGATAAGAAGAATATTGAAGAGTTTCTATATATATAAAAGTTTTGGATTCCAGACCAGGCTTCCATTTATGGTAAGATAAGGAAATGGACATCACAAATGGACACCCATTTGGCCCGGTGAAAGGGACCATCTGTGACAGACGTCTCCCTGGCTTGTGCTGAAAACAAGTCCATCAGCCCGCCCAGTGGGTCCACACCCTCAGGACGGGATGATGGCTACCACACATGCATGCCTCTCTCTGTGAACCTCATCCAACAGCAAACGTGTAGATCCCTGCCATGAGTCTCGGGCTTCTCTTACATTCCCTCCTTTCTAAAACCTTGGATGTTAGGCGTCAAGGTCATTGGTGCCCTTTCTATGATGATCACCCTAAATACATGAGCGTCCCTGCCAGACCTGTTGCATCCCCAAACTACCCCACATTCACAGATAGGGAACTGCAGACCAGAGTCCACAAAAAACTACCAATAACAGGATCCAGGGGAGAGGAGTCTACACCACCCTGACGGCCCAATCCCCTTTAAAGAAATAGACGCCCTCTACTTATTAATTTCCTCAGGCAAGTAATAATTATTTGACTCAGTACTGAGTGTCCAGGCATGCACGAGACACAAAGAAATAGAACAGAAAACACCCAGTACACCAGGAACGAAGCTCCGATGAACAACTGACTTTCGTACATGGTTTTGTCTTGGTCTACGTGGGCTTATTGTCTTGTTCATAAATGAGAAACTGGAGACTATTTTCGTATGGATTCGAAGGAGGGAGTGTGCACACACAGATGCTCCCACTGAGATCCATGTGGGATGTGCCTGTCTATCATATCACCCTCTGCACCCATCCTTCTACTTGCATGTGTGTGATACATGTGTGTGACTTACTTATATGTAAAACACATATATACAGACACAAGGAGGAGTGTGCAGGGGTGCCCGGCTGCCTTGTCAATAGAGCACACCCCACATGATCTCAGGGTTGCTCCAGCTCCACGTTGGGTAGAGAGCTTCCTAAAAGGAAGCAAACAGAAGAATGAGTGTCCATATGTATATGTGGACATACATACATTATGTTATCGTTGATTCACAAATGTACATACATTTATAATACATACCTATGTAGTACATGTACGCTTATAAAAGGATAGGTGTGGGGACCCTGGTTGGCTTATTTGGTTAAGCATCTGCCTTCAGCTCAGGTCATGATCCCAGGGTCCTGGGATTGAGCCCCTCATTGGACTCCCTGCACAGCAGGGAACCTGCTTCTCCCTCTCTGTCTTCCTTCTGCTCTCCTGCTTAAGCTCTCTCTCTGCATCAAATAAATAAAATCTTTAAAAAAAGAGAATATGTGCATATGCATATATCCTTTTATATGTTTATAAATATTATATATACACATTAAGAATGTTCATAAAAGGATATATTTAAATAGTATATACATAAAGAGAGAGAGGTGATAGATACATAGATACATAAACTGATACAGAGATAGAATAGATGGATGATAGATAGATAGATAGAAAGATAGATATGATAGATGGGTGGATAGATGTATGGATAGATGGATGGTAGATAGGTGGGTGGTAGATAGAGAGATGATAGACTGGAAGGATGATGATAGAGATAGATGATAGATATAGGGATGGATGGATGGATGGATAGATGGTGGATGGATGGATGGATGGATGGTGGATACATGGGTGGTAGATAGATGATAGATTGGACGGATGATGATGATAGATAGATATGTGGGTGGATGGTTGGATGAGAAGATGATGATTAGATAGATAGATAGATAGATAGATATAATGGATGGATGGATGGATGGTGGATAGATGGGTGGTAGATAGATAGATGACAGATTGGATGGATGATGATGATAGATACGTGGATGAAGGTTGGATGAGAAGATGATTAGATAGATAGATAGATAGATAGATAGATAGATAGATAGATAGATAGAATGGATGGATGGATGGATGGTAAATAGATAGGATGGATAGATGGGTGGATGGATGGATGGGTAGATGATGATTAGATAGATAGATATAATGGATGGATGGATGGATGGATGGATGGATGGATGGATGGGTAGGTGATGATTAGATAGATATAATGGATGGATGGATGGGTGGATGGATGGATGGGTAGATGATGATTAGACAGATATAATGGATGGATGGATGGATGGATGGATGGATGGATGGATAGATGGGTGGATGGATGGATGATGATAGATAATAGTGCAGAGACAAGGAAACTGAGGCAGAGGGAGCTATGGTGCCATCCAGAGGACCCTGAACGAGTTAGGATTTCAATGCAAATTCATTTGCTATCTCTGCTTTGTACTTTTTTTCCTCCAGGTGTGTGCATGAGCATTTGTGTGCACATGAACATGTGTGGAGACACACATACACACCACACTGCACAGACACACCTGCTTGCATACTGCACCCGTACATACACCATGCCACACATGTGCGCATGTGTGAACACACGTGCAGGAACACACAGGAGTACCAGACACCGCACACAACACTCGCACACGCACACCACATACATGTGTTCACATGGGCACGAGTGCACAGTAACCCAACACGGTACACACACGCACAGACACAGTCATGCACACCACACCTTTACACACACGCACACACACGAGTACCAGAGAACATGCATGCCAGGCACCAGCACAGGTCTGCACACACACACACACACACACACACACACCCAGATGAGCACGCACACACTGCCTCGCTGCTGGTGCCCCGGGAAGATCAAGTGCTTGCGTTTTGTCTGCACATCTGAGCAGACATGCATGTGAGCAAACATGGTGACGGGGGACGCCGTGCATAAGGGAACCAGGGTCTTGCCCTTGTGTCCTCAGGGCCTGGCATGACGCTCTTCCCAGACAACTTCTCTCTTGGTGAAAATCCATTCCACATCGGTATTCCCTTTCTAAAATAGCTACACAGCAATAACGTTGCCGTTGAGAAAACATGACGTTATTCATTAAGGTCAAGCCGTCCTCAGTCTTCTCGCTGGGTTTTCTTTCCTCTTGGGAATCAAATTCAATCTCACGGAAAGCCCCCGGTTACCATTCAGAAATCCACGTGTGCTCTGTGTTCATAAAGCAGGTGCACAGAGGCGTCAGGCCGGCATGCACGTCCGATGCTCACGCCTCCAAAAATCCTCAGCGAGATGAAAACACGGAAGTAGAAAAGCCCTTCGCAGTGAAACAGGCTGTGGGCGTGAGTGGGATGTTAACCAAAAATGAGAAATTTCAACTTGGCCTGACAGACACAAAGTGGAAACGAGGAGTCCACGAGGTCTGAAGTGTGGAAGCACGGCGGTCGCGTTTTGGTGATGAGTCCAGTCTTACAGCACTCAGAGCCACGCGTTCTGTAGGCTCACAAGGACCGTTATTAATTAGTATGTTCCTCCTCTGCGAGGCTGCCTTTCTCCCGTTTGGCAAACACAATCGATGGGAATACAAGTTCTCATAGTTTTCCATACCCAAGTAGCTCGTCTTGAAGTCAGTATGCTACATGCCACCTCAATTAAAACACACACACGGCATTTGAGAGCCCTGTCTCGTCCACTTGACAAGCAACAGTAAGAAACACAAGCCCCTCCACACTTGGCCTCGGCGTATGGGTCCTGACGGCGCTGACAAGTCGTGTGTCATTGCAATATGCCACGGGGACGTGACAGCCCCAGCAACAGACCCCTGCCCAGCAGGGCTGGTGCAAAGGCCAGGATTTCCATCTGCCGCGTTGGCATCAATATCAACAGTGGGCAGAGAGCCCACAGTCTGCCTCAGTGAGCAGGCATTGTCCCGTCCCCACACAGGCAGCGAGATGCATGTATATTCTGTGCTCTCCCCGCCTGGGTGCAGGGACACCACCAATTACCATGATGGAACCAGACCACTCCCTTGGACAGTCCGGTAACACGCTTCAGCTTCGTGGGCATTTTCGTATAGATGTTAGAAAATGCTTTTTAAACCAAAGGCAGAACTGGAGAGTAGAAAATTTGTGGTTCCCACGGCTCCTGGAGACCAAATGATGGATTTTTTTTTTTTTTTAAATGAAGTGTAGGGGAGTTTTAGGACATCAAAACTATTGTAGGATACAGCAATGGCGGATGGATGGTGGAAAGATTCATTTTTCGGAATCCATGGGATACACAAGACAAAGAGAGAACCCTAAAGAAAACAAGGGATTCTCGTTCTTACTAGTGGGCCCTTCTGAGCTTGTCAATTCGAATGAATGGACCACAACAATGCAACATTGTAGAAACAGAGAAAATTGGGCACGTGTAGGAAAAAACAGGTTATATGTAAGCTCTCCATGCTTTCTGCTTAGTGTTTCTAGGAACCCCAATCGCCGTCCCCAAAATAATACCTATTATTTAAAAAGTCAGAAAAAGCTTAAAAATAAGAATAAAGTAATCCTCTTGCTCTGGAAATTTGTTAAGAAAGGTCTCCTTTTCTGCCCTGGCAAGCCTTTAATGATGACAGGAATGTATTGGATTATCCCAAGAAAGATAAAATCATAACCATTGCATGTTCTCTAGTGATCATTTCTTAATTTATACAAATATCAAATCGTCAGGCTATAAACACAAAATTGACATGATGTTATGTGTCAATCATACCTCAATAAAGACAAAAACATATGGGATGCTCAGAAGGTGGAGGCCAATGTCCAGACGAACTGATATCCTACAAGGGGTCTCAGCAAATACATTAATTTTCTCCAAATGTTAATGTTGCTAAATATAATCCACTTATTATTTTTTTACAGTAAATTCTCCATGAACTTAAAAAAAAGAAAGTGCTCAGTACACAACACTCTTAAATTTCCTAAATGGTGTTTCCTATACTTAAAAAATTATATATATATATCTATTGTTTTAATTATATTTTACTAGCAAGAATGACAAAATACTTAAACACACACACACCACACACACACACACACACACACACAAAGGATATTTCTTTAAAATGATTAGATAACCCTTAACAAGTCTCTTTTTTTTATTTATTTTTTCAGCGTAACAGTATTTATTGTTTTTGCACAACACCCAGTGCTCCATGCAGTACGTGCCCTCCCCATTACCCACCACCTGTTCCCCCAACCTCCCACCCCCTCCCCTTCAAAACCCTCAGGTTCTTTTTCAGAATCCATAGTCTCTCATGGTTCACTTCCCCTTTTATTTCCACACATAAGCAAAATGTGGGTTTCAGTGACATTGAAGGTCAGAAATTGAAAAAACAACAAATCATATCCAGGGTTGTGAAACCCAAAGTAAACTTTGCTAATTAATGTTTGTTAAAAATTTCTTTAAAAACATTTTTTTTTTAAAAACCAGGAAGGTGCCAAGCAGCTCACCATTGATCTGAGTAACAGGAACTTTGTAGGATCACATTTGGTACGATCTGTCTTTCCCACTACTCGTCATGGTCATCTGCAAATCAAGGGGTGATTTGTTTTTCAATGTTTTTCCCACAACTGACCAGAAATGATGCCAAATTCTGCAACACCCAACAAAACAGGGTTGGTTTATATCAGGTTACATACACAGCTACAAAAAAAAAAAAATATGAAGTATATTTATAAATGCACCTCATGGGCTTATTGTTAACATTTATATACAAATTAAATTGGTAGATTATTACTGATTATTTCCTATGTGCCAGACGTAAAATGTATGATTATTACTATACAGTGGACCAGATATAGAATTCATCATCATTATTATTATTATACGACATAGCAAACAAAACTTCATTATTATTAAGCAGAGTACAAATATAAAATTTGTTTTTTTTTCAGTGTACCAAACATAAGAAAATCTATTGTTAATTATTGTCAGTTTTGATAGTGCTTGTAATTGGTGGCCCAGTAAATGCCAAATGTTGTGATAAGCTTTTTACATAAAGGATCTCGTGCTGGTTTCACAACAGTCACAGTATCTTATGTGGGCATGACCAGAGTCTAACCCCACATTAGCTGGATTCCAAGGCCAGTTTTCCTAACCTTGACAGTCTGAAGAAAACCTAAACAGTGATTAAAAAAAAGCAATGTTGCTGTTTATAACCACACCTGCCCTGAAGAAGAGAACATCTTAATAGAAATCTTGATGCTCTTTCCTGGGCATGAGAGGCTGGGTATGTTCCCTGGGGGGCAGAAGCTGGGGAGAGCTAGGTGGATTTTCAGAATCAGTGGGGAAGGAGCACATGTCCAAGGAGCCAAGGGATATTTAAAATGAGATGCCTTATGTGAGAGGAAAGGTGGTTGCTTTGATGCATTGTGAACCATGTCCACTGTCCCTGATAAGTAGAAAGAAAGGAATATTAAAGTCAATTTTGGCCTCAAAATATAGAAACACACATGGAATAAAAGATGAATGGATGGATGTATGGATGGAAGGACACATGGATAGGTTTGTGGGTTGATGGATATATGGATGAATGGATGGATGGATGGACGGACACATGGATAGGTGCATGGGTGGATGGATGGATGGATGGATGGATGGATGTATGGATGGATGGATACATGGATGGATGGATGGATGGATGGATGGATGGATGGATGGTTGGATGGATGGATGGACACATGGGTAGGTGCAGTGGGGGGGTGGATGGATGGATGGATGGATGGATGGATGGATAAATGGATGGATGGATGGATAAATGGAGGGATGGATGGATGGATGGATAAATGGATGGATGGATGGATGGGTGGATAGATGGATGGATGGATGGATGGATGGATGGATGGATGGATGGATGGATAAATGGATAGATAAGTGGCTGGATGGATGACTGTATGACTGTATGATGGATGGATGGATAGATGGATGGATGGGTGGAAAATTATATTTGTGTGTCTATGTGTGTGTGCATAATGCAATGACAACTGATAGAAATAAATTTTACAGGAAATCTGAAAGTCTCATTCCATTCCTGTATTTGTACTTCTATTCCTTAGCATTTGCCAGAACTATTACAAAACTGAACACATTTGCTTTAATCTCTTTTCATTGACTCTCACTTCTAAGTAACAAAAAGCAGACCAAACTGCAGAAATGAGCAAAGAAAGGCCTACAAAGTGAAGCAGATTCATCCGTACCATAAATGACAGGCCCTAGGGAATTGGGGGTGAATGTTGCACAGGCTTGTTCCAGAGTTCCCATCACACCCTCTTCCCCCTTAGCAGCATTTAACCTGCTAAGGTTCCATGAAGATTTGTCTCAAGGGCACATGCCCAGATGGGCTTGCCTACAATCTAAAAAAGACAGTGTTTGTCTCCCAAATGGGCACAGGTCATGTCTTTGGGGAAAAAGACCTAGAGGTAATATTGAAGGAGGATCCCCATAGGCTGGACTCATATGTTCCAAGTTGTTCTGTGCTCAAAAACATGTGACTGCCTCCTCGCTGGTCTAGAAGCTCAGCAGGCTGGCACCTGGGGTGTACTCAGGAAGAATTCCGTAAGCACCATCTGCCATTATCATCATCATTATCATCATCATCATCATCATCATCATCATCATTTATTACAACCCGCTCTTCCAGGATGGACGGCACATGGGGACTGCACACTAGACCACGAGTCTTTGAACAGGGGAACAGCTTTTACATTCATTCCATTGACATGGAACCCATAGTCTGTAACTCACCCCAAGGAAGGTAAGCCTTTTTTTTTTTTAAGATCTTATTTATTTGGAGGGGGGCACACAAGCAGGAGCAGAGAAAGAAGGAGAAGCAGACTCCCCACTGAGCAGGGAGCCCAATGCAGGGTTTGATCCCAGGACTCTGGGATCATGACCTGAGCTAAAGGCAGAGGCTTTACTAACTGAGCCACCCAGGTGGCCCAACAAAAGTAAATTTCTAAGCCTAGATGACTCATCCATAAATCTCGCCACACTCAGCATATCAAAGCAGAGACCCATGACTACATTTCCAAGACTGTCCCATTTTTGTGCTTATAACCTTGAAGCATTTCATTCCTTCACACTCCCTAGGATGTATTAAACATGGACAGTATATACATCTCACCGTCTTTTCTTAGTGTCTCTATGAAACTCCCACGCAAAAGTCTCCATCGCATTTTAGCTCAAAGGTGGGAAATAAATTCGCATGGCTTCTCTTCACCATCTTAGCATATCTGTCTTAGAGACGAAGTGAAACACTTCAAATCATGGAGCACAAGAAGCAGGCTAGGCATGAATCCACATGGAAACCATACTCATCGCGCAGGAGGATGCCAGGAATAACTCATTGTGTTTGGCAACAGGATGGGGTGGGGGGAATGAGTGAGTTACTATTTATCTGTATAGAGTCATGATAATTTCCCCACCATGGGATCCATTCTTGGTAAAATTGAGAATCCTGTACTATATATTTGAATTTTCAGTTGAAGGAAGGAAGGAAAGAAAGAAGGAAAAGAGAAGGAAGGACAGAAGAGAGCGAGGAAGGAAGGAGGGAGGGAGGGAGGGAGGGAGTATAAGGAAGAGAGGAAGGAGGGAAGGAAAGAAGGGAGGAGGAAGGGAGGAGAGGGAATATTAAGAACTAAGCACACTTTTCACAGTGCATGGCCCTGCTCTCTCCTCCTGGAACCTTTGTCAGAGAGACATCAGCATTCCTGGATGTGTCCTTAGAATCTCCATTTTCATCACATTCTTGCCATCTAAGGTCCCTTTGTGGAGCAATCCAAGGGAGCTGGGCACCTGACTTACAAACTCCTGTGTTCACATTCGCCTACGATGTCCACTCATGCAGGCACTTGGAAAACTTTCTTGTTGACCTACAATTTGCCTCCTTTTAGTCTTAAACTTAAGTTTTATTCTTACCAAAGGGACACATGGACAAAACGTTAAGGAGGACACCAACAGATGTCTTCTCTTTCATGTTGACGATCTCCTTTAATTCTTCTTCTCATCTTTATCTTATGTGCTGAAATAACATATTTACTCAGACATCTCTTGTTTTTGTGAAACATAGCTGGTGTTGATTCGCTTCCTGTTTGGTAGATGATGGTTTTTGGTTTCTTACCCAAATGCTATTTCATCTAGCCTGTGCGTGCCGTGCAAACACGTACACACACACTTCGTATCCATCTTCCTTATGGAACTGATTACAACCTTTACTAAATATACTCTGTATTTTTTTTCTTTTTGCTCTTAGTACTTTTGCTTTTATTTATTTAGTTTTTTAAATAGGCTCCGTGCCCAGCCTGGGGCTCAGACACACGACCCTGAGATCAAGAGTTGCAGGCTTCACCGATGGAACCAGTCAGGCTCAGTACTTTTGGTTTTAATTAGTACTCTTAGTAATCGCATCTTTTTTTTTCTTGTTGTTGTTGCTTGCTTCTCGTACCATCATCCCAACTTACTGTAATACTGAAAATCCCTTGTGAAGACACAAGCATGGGGGAGCTCTGTGGGTTCCCACAGTTGTCCTTTTGGGAACTTTCATCCTCCAACTGCATGGGTCTCTGTCTTGGCTGCCCATTGTGAGAGATCAAACACATGATGCTCTCTCCGTTGCTCACTTCCCCTGGCTGGGAAACGGGAATATGTTAATATGTAATGCAATATATTATTTAATATTATGTTATGTAATGTATTATATTACACAGCCATGTGCATTGTCAAAGCCCCCATTCATTGGGCATTGGGATTAGCTTTGTCATCCTGAGAATTCCAAGAACCTACCGACCTCTCTCCCCCAGTGGCCACCCTGCTTCCTCACTCCTGTATCACTATGCATGTTCTAGGACATTCTGCATCTGAGCGACCGCCAGCCTCTGACTCCTGTTGAGTCCCTCATGTGCCATAATTGGGCTGACGGTGCAGCCCTGCACATTTCCCCCCAAAATGCTGACAATATGCAATGTTGACTTGGGATCTCTGTATCTCTATGACCGAGCACAATCCCCTTTTCAATCCTTGACCCTTTGCATGAGTCTTTGTCTCTCGTGGTCTTTTATCAAAGTCTCCTTCTCTGTATTCTTTGTGCTCTGAGATGCCCTTCCCCTTCTCCCCGTGATGCAGACTGTTGGGTGTTCTCCTTAGTAATAGCTTCAAGACGTTCCCCTGCAATGTCACGTATCCCCTTTTCTCTCACATGTACAGACAACTTGGCTTTACTTTCTCTTATTTTCTCTGTGGTGTGTCTAAGGCCAGAAGCAGTATTTGGGCCTCTGGATGCTAACAAAGTCTGACACTGATGGGCAAGGCCCATCCCCCCTAAGAAGCACGTTCTGATTGCCAATGCTGTGAAACACTGGCCTCGGTGATGCCAGGGTGTGTGGAACCTTGCCGGTGCCCTTGTGCACTTCGACTATGGGAAGGTATGGGAAATGCAGGTTTATAAACAGAAAAACGGGGAGTTGCTGTTGAATACGGATGGTTTAAGATAGTCATTTATTCTGTCTCTGCCTTCGTCTGTCTGCATCCACCTTCCAAGACCTATGTATACTGACATTAAAGAGGAAACCGAGGATGGAAAGAATGTGTGAGAAGATAATGGATAATACATGAGTTTTGGAAAGCCTATGGCCGGCGAGCTGGAAGTAACAACGTTGGTGGCCGAAAGGAAATGAGAAGAAGGAATATCTAGTGACAGGCAGGGGAGCCAAGGAAAAACAAGATCTTCAACTCTGGAAAAATCACACAAATCACAGACAGACCCTGGGCAGAAAGCAGGAGATTTGCTGAAAAATCCCACTATGCTCCTTGCCTCCAGGTGAACACATCTTTCCAACTTTGGCAAACTCCATAGAATGGGTTTCTTTAGAATCAAGGACAAACAGGTAGGACATGGATTCATGGATGCCAGGGAGAGTTGAGGACAAATGCAAGATATTCTGCTGGAGAAAATTATACGGAATGAAAGCCCACCACTCTTGAGTCGACACCCTCAAAGCGTTGGAAGCAGGGACTCAGTCAAATACATATATACCCATATTCAGAGCAACGTTACACGCAAGATGCTCAAGATGGAAGCAACCTCAATGTCCGTCAATGGAAGAATGGATAAATGCAATGTGGTCCACCTATGGATGCCATAGGACTCAACCATGGAAAGGAACAAGACTCTGACACCTGCTACCCCATAGAGGGACCTTGAAAACGTGATCCTCAGTGAGAGAATCCAGACACATGGATGCAGAGTGCATGATGCCATTTACGTGAAACCCCCAGATGGGTGTCTGCGTGGCTCAGTAGGTTAACTGTCTGACTCTGGATTTTGGCTTCGGTCATGCTTTCCAGTTCCTGAAACTGAGCTCCTAGTCAACTCCACACTCAGCGGGGAGTCTTCTCTTTTCCATCTGCCCCTGTCCCCGCTTGTGCTCGTTCTCTCTCTCTCTCTGTAGACTAAATAAATAAATCTTAAAAAAAAAATAAAAAGAAAGATCTAGAAAATTCATACAGCAAGAAAGTAATGAGTCAGTTGGTAGGATCCGGGGAACAGGGAACAATTACTTAAATGAGCTTAAAACCCCAGATTTGTGGATGGAAGAAATTTTCTGCAGGGAACAATTACTTAAATGAGCTTAAAAACCCAGATTTGTGGAGGGATAAAAACTTTCTGGAGCTACATAAAGGTGGTAGTTACCCAATGCTGTGGTTATGCCAAATCCCCACTGAATTGTTCACTTTATAAGAGTTAATTTTCTGTTATGAATTTCCCCTAATAAAAGAAAAAAAAAAAAAGGTTGCACATGACGTTGAAATGCCCCATCCCTTGCTCCTACTGGGCATCCAGAAAACATTTCTGTTATGAGTTCCTCCGCAAGGACGTAACTGACCCAAGAGGAACGTTCCAGAGAGAGGAAAATATGGAATTCACAGAGACACAAGTCAGCAACAGAAGAAGCTTCCAACAAAACATGGAATTCTCAGAGAACTAAAAACATCCATTCACGACCAAACATACTACGAAGTATTTTTTTAAAGTGGAGTAAAGAAAGAATTCTTGGAATTTACAAGGCATGGTGAAAATCAGGATGGATACAATGTCTGGGATGAAAAATCATGAAAAATAACCAACTCATCCAGAAAACGAAAAAAAAAAAGGAAAGAAATAACACAGAGACAGAAAACAGAAAACAAGATAAGTCTAGTCAGCCTGACATCTGAAAAATAAGTTTCAGGAAAAAAAAAAAAAAGATGAGTTGCTTTTTTGCAGAGGAATCTCCATCTTTCCAAAGGGTAACAAACGTAAAAGGTTCCGCAAGGCGCGTGAAGATGCTTCCTGAGAGGCATGCCTCCGTTTCCAGCTGCAGGAGGCAAGGATATGCCGTCCTTCTGGGAGAAAAGTCCCCATCCGCCACCGCGTTGGTGTCTGTAGCTCCTCAGTTCCGCTCTTTTGTGCATGTGCCATTGTAGATTAAATCTGAGGACAGCCCCTGTCTGCGGGCATGAAGGCCAACACGGATGCCGCCTTCCAAAGACAGCTCCTGGATACACGAGCGGGTCCTGCTCACAGGCTCTGTTCTGAGCTGGAGACACGTCTGTATCTTAATGTGATTTCTGAAGCCCACGCTGGAAAGTGGAGACACACGCATTGCAGACTTGCCTCGTTGGCTCGTTGGATGGTTGGCCTTCCTCCAAAGACCCAACACTGCCAGCTCATACTGGCTGGGGTTCTGCTGACTCAGCCCTGGCTGGTTGGAACCCCTCTGAGTGTTTGGGTCGAAAACCCATGTGGACCTTAAGATGTGGGCAGGAACTTGTCCTTTGGTCCTCAAAAGGGTGTTGCTTCATATATGGCCACTGAATAGAAACACAGTCACCATCCTTAACATCAGTAATACAAATCCCTAAAAATAACAGGACCTCACTCCTCCAAGGGCAGTAAGAGTAGTGGGGTTGACCCGCTCAGCTGATTTGTGGTAGTGACTAATAGCATTGGACTCAGAGCCAAAACAAACAGGGTGAGCCCATTCACGGAGGACTCCAGAGGCACCCAGTGGTAGACTGAGGCTGGAGTAGCATGGGCCACCTCATGGACACCTTCTTCTGGGTCTGTGGTCCTTTCTGCCATATGCATGGTGCTCAATCTGATCTTTTATGAGGATACTCTTTAAGAATCATCAGATCTCACAGAACCAGCACAGAATTCCAAGTAAGACTGTTCTGGACTAAGCTGTGTCCCTCCAAAGACAGATGGTGAAGCGTCAAGCCCCTGTGCATCTCTGTTTGGAGATGAAGCTTCTAGGGAGTAATGAGTGTTCAGTGGGGACATAAGGAGGGCACCCTGATCCCATAGGACTGTAGCCTTATAACAAGAGGAAGACATAACTTTCTTCCTGTCCCCTCTGGCCTGTGCAGAGAATTGGCCACACAAGAACACAGGCAGAAGATACTACCTACACGCCAGGAAAAGAGTCCTCCCCAGGAACTAGGCCAGCCCGCACCTGGATCTCACACTCCCAGCCTCCAGAACTCTGATAGAGTCAAGGGGTTGTGTAAGCCGCCCCATGTAGCATACTGTTTGTACCAGTTTGTGTCTTTAAGACCAACACCGACCCTTACACACCATAAACCCTCAATAGTTGTAACTGAATTGAAATTCTTATTGGGGCGCCTGTGTGGCTCAATCCGTTAAGCATCCGACTCTTTGTCTTAGCTCAGATCTTGATATCAGGGTTACGAGTCCAGGCTTGGAGTTGGGCTCCACACTGAGTATGGAGGCCTACTTAAAAAAAAAAAAAAAAAAAGTGGTGTGATACAGTGGGAGAAGATATTTGCAAATGGCATGACAGACAAAGGGCTCGTATCCAAGATCTATAAAAAGAACTTCTCAAACTCAACATCCAAAAAACAAATAATCAAGACAAAAAATGGGCAAAAATCCATGAGCAGACACTTCACCAAAGATGACATACAGATGGCTAACAAAGACATGAAAAAATGTTCATCATCACTTGCCAATCACAGGGAGATTCAAATCAAAACCACACTGAGATACCACCTGACACCAGTTAGAATGGCCAAAATTAGCAAGACAGGAAACAACGTGGGTTGGAGAGGATGTGGAGAAAGGGGAACCCTCTTACACTGTTGGTGGGAATGCAAGTTGGTGCAGCCACTTTGGAGAACAGTGTGGAGATTCCTCAAGAAATTAAAAATAGAGCTTCCCTATGACCCTGCAATTGCACGACTGGGTATTGACCCCAAAGACACAGATGCAGTGAAAAGTAGGGCCATCTATACCCCAATGTTCATAGCAGCAATGGCCATGGTTGCCAAACTGTGGAAAGAACCAAGATACCCTTCAACGCACGGATGGATAAAGAAGATGTGGTCCATATATACAATGGAATATTACTCAGCCATCAAAAAGGATGAATACCCAACTTTTGTAGCAACATGGACGGGACTGGAGGAGATTATGCTGAGTGAAATAAGTCAAGCAGAGAGAGTCAAGTATCATATGGTTTTGCTTATTTGTGAAGCATAAGGAAGAGCATGGAGGACATTAGGAGAAGGAAGGGAAAAATAAAGAGGGGGGAGAATCATAGGGGGAGATGAACCATGAGAGACTGTGGACTCCAACAAACAAACTGAGGGTTTTGAAGGGGAAGGGAGTGGGGGGATGGGTTGGCCCCATGATGGGTATTAAGGAAGGCATGGATTTCATGGAGTGCTGGGTGTTATACATAAACAGTGTATCATGGAACACCACATCAAAAACTAATGATGGGGGCGCCTGGGTGGCTCAGTGGGTTAAGGCCTCTGCCTTCAGCTCGGGTCATGATCCCGGAGTCCTGGGATCGAGCCCCACATCGGGCTCTCTGCTCTGCGGGGAACCTGCTTCCTCCTCTCTCTCTGCCTGCCTCTCTGCCTAGTTGTGATTTCTCTCTGTCAAATAAATAAAAAGTATTAAAAAAAAAAAACTAATGATGTACTGTATGGTGACTAACATAACATAATAAAAAAAACTGGTGGGTATGTGTGTTTAACTTCCTGTCTGAAGTGCCTAGAAACCATGTGGGGAGCAAAAGAGTGATAGACACAGAAAGAGAAAACAAAACCAGAACAGTTGTATTGCAAGGGAAGTGAACGATAACCATCCTTTGATAGAGCTCCTGGTAGTGTCTGAAATGGCCACCGTGATCATGCCTCCTGGGGACACAGACAGGGCAGGTGCTCACTGCAAACAGGTACAATCCATCACATTCTGCGTCTGATGAAATCCTCACTGTAACTCTCTTGAGGGGAGTACTGTTACTCGGCTCTGTCCTGGCCGTAGTACTCACTGCAGAGGGATACAATGGTATTACCCCCCTTCTGCACCCTGATTGCAGGTGTTGAACCCCGTGAGCACAAGAGCCAGGTGTGTCTACATCACAGGTCAACACTTTCATTGTCAAGGGCTGATGGTGAATACAAAGGAGTATATGCGTCCATATACAAGGATGAGAACAGGATACCCCACAGGCATGTTTTCACTGATGGAAATAGATGCTTTCGTTGCATGAACATATTCCCAATATCTAAGAAAAATGATTGTGCGTGCTATGGTCAGGGCGTATTAAGGTCCAAGGAGAAACCCAGGGGATGGTCACAGTGATGAGCCAGCACAGGGGTGGGAACCTGATGCCATGTTCTGCCTGGAAGATTGAAGGCAGAGATTCAAATTCAAAATTCAAAAATCAGAAAAATCTGATAAAGGCAAAGTCAACAGGATGTGGTATTAACTGTCTTCCAAAAAACGGAAGTAAGGTAGTGATCACTTCTGAGTTAGGACACAAGAAGGTTGAACAGAAATGTGCTTTTTTTTTTTTTTCCTTTTGATACTGAGAATGGGAACCAGATTGGAGAGGAGAAGAGTAGTAGAAATGAATTCTCTTTTTATTATTTTTACTCAATAAAAATCAAGTTTAGGCACTAAGCATGTATAAAGAAATAATAAGAACGAATGCAATCTTCCAATGACCTCTTTAAAATCATATGCTCTTGGAAACACATCCACTTGCTTTAATGTCCAAGACTTGTGTTCCACCAAGACCACCCAATACGCCCTGTTTGGGGAATTAGCTGTATGTTAGTTTACCTTAACACATGAAACTAATGGAAATGCACACTTATCAAACGAACAATGAATTCTTTCCACGGTCACAGAGTTGAGATATTTTTAGAAGAGCTTTGCGTGACATGAAGTCGAGTTGACATCTTGCCTAGGGAAAGACCAAACTCAACACACTTGTCCAGTCCCATGTGGGATATGTTCCTTAGACAATGACAGAAAGAGGAAAAAAAGCTGCCTCTCAACCTCTTCTACCACGAATCATAATTTTTTTGAAGGGTCTTTCTCCATGCATATTTCTCCAGTTCCGGAGTTCTGGTTGACCTCGCGCTGCATGGCCATGATGTCATAATCTCTACCAAATGCTTGGCCACGTGGTCGAAATGAATCAGTTGATAGAAATATTTTCTTTTCATGCCCCACTGAGTGGACAGTATTTCAGAGAGTCAAAGAATTGGAAAAGGAATGCACACATCCAACACCACAGAAAGAAAACACACATCCTACGTACATTGTAAGCGTCTTGTGTCCCTCCCAACCCCTCAAGGATGATAGACCTAAAATTCACATTAATCATGAATTTGTCTTATGTACAGTTTTGTCACAGAGCCGTCATCTTGAATCTGCAAATTATATTATGCGCATGCTTTTTATCTTCAAATGTATGAGATTATGTTGCATTTTTTCCTGTGACATGATTCTCTCTCCAACATCGTCTGTGAGCATTTACATTGTTGAAGGACTTAGCCGTATTCCTTTAATTTCATTTTTGGTCTTAATTTGTTATGAACTTCACGACTTGTCTTCATGGTCTATGACTCTGAAGTCTGGATATCACATGCTTTGCTTAAGCATTCTTTTCCCTCTCTATGACCATTTGGATGGTTTTCCATTTTTTGCTGCTACAGACATTGACGCCATGAGCGTTTTTGTGTAGGGTTCCTTTGTAAGACTTTTTTATGGGAAGTCTTCAGCAGAAGGGTTCCTGTTTCCTAACTAATGCCACATGGTTTCCCCCAAGTAGTTGTACCAATTCCCACATCTACAGACAGAGTATGAGAATTCCCCTGCCTCCACGTGGGTGCCCTGCTTTCACTCTTTGATGGCAAACGTGGTTTTAATTTTGTATCCCCTGACTAGGGCTCAGCAAGCCACTT
The DNA here is from genome assembly GCF_922984935.1 of Meles meles. Classification (NCBI taxonomy): domain Eukaryota; kingdom Metazoa; phylum Chordata; class Mammalia; order Carnivora; family Mustelidae; genus Meles; species Meles meles. Next base: position 2,037,595 of record NC_060087.1, on the reverse strand, counting down.
CCCTCTGTTTAATTCTGATTCAGATTTCCTCTTCTTTGAAATGCCACTCAAGGCTCTTACCCATTTTTCTGCAACCACGTGGTCTTTCCATGTTGACCTGGAGTAGGTCTTTATGTACAATGAAACTAAGCTTCTGTTGATTTTAAGATTTTTTAAAATTTACTTATTTGACAGAGATCACAAGTAGGCAGAGGTAAGCAAAGAAAGAGAGGGAAGCAGGCTCCCCACTGAGCAGAGAGCCTGATGCTGGGCTCGATCCCAGGACCCTGGGATCGTGACTTGAGCTGAAGGCAGAGGCTTTAACCCACTGAGCCACCCAGGCACCCCGCTTCTGTTGATTTTTTACAGCAAATGCATTCTCCCAGTCTTTGCTATGTGTTCTCACTCTTTTACTGGCATCTTGATGCAAACAAATTGTTGGTTTTCATGGAGTCAACCACATCAGTCTTTGCTCAATGGTTTCTGCTTGGGTTGTCTCTTGGGTGAAGAAATCCTGCCTTCACACGAGGTCATAAATGCATGCCCTCATTTTTTTTTTTTTCTAAAAGGGTTTAAGTTGGGATGCCTGGGTGTCTCAGTCGGTGAAGTGGCTGCCTTCGGCTCAGGTCATGATCCCACGGTCCTGGAATCGAGTCCCATATCAGGCTCCTTGCTCAGCGGAGAACCTGCTTCTCCCTCTCTATCTGCCTGCTGCTCCCCCTGCTTGTGCTCTCTCTCTCTCACTTTCTCTGACAAATAAATAAATAAAATCTTTAAAAGGGTTCAAGTTCAGCGTTTCACCCCTAACTGCTTAACTTGGAGAGCGTAGCGTATTAAAGCTGGGCTTTACTCCCTCTGGATAACCCATTCTCTTACCACCATATTGAACATTACTTTCCAAAGGACGGTCACATACCAAATGCCTCCCCTCAACGGTCTTCAATCCCAGCGTCTGTGCTACCAGACTATGGCTTCTTGGAAGGAAACTTGATATTGGCCGAGATAGTCTCCACCTGATTTTTCTTCCTCAAACTTACGTCATCAGTAATCCCTATTTGCATATAAATTTACTTTATTTTAAATTATTTTTTTATATTTTAAGTAATCTCTGTACCCAATGTGGAGCTCGAAGTCACGACCCTGAATTGGGACAGTCATCCATAGTATGCCCACATTTTCCCCATTTTCCTGGTAAACAAGCCTATATCGGAAGCTATGTGTCCTTATTCTTGGTATGATCCATGGGCACATTCTATCTCCTGTATTTTTTTTTTCTTTTTTTTTGTAAGATTTTATTTATTCATTCGAGACTGAGGGAGAAAGAGAGAGAATGAGAGCATAAGCAGACAGAAGGGCAGAGGCAGAGGGACAAGTAGACTCCCCTTAGAAAAGGGGACCCAAAGTAGGGTTTGATCCCAGGACTCTGGGATCATGACCCAAGCTGAACACAGACACTTAACCAACAAAGTCTTCTAGGCACCCCCTTTTTTTTCAATATCACCAAAATTTTGTTGATTCCACTCTTTCTGTTTTATTCAGTATATATATTTTTTAAAATATTTTATTTCTTTATTTGACAGAGAGAGAGAGAGATCACAAGGAGGCAGAGAGGCAGGTAGAGAGAGAGGAGGAAGCACGGTCCCCACTGAGCAGAGAGCCCGATGCGGGGCTCGATCCCAAGACCCTGAGATCATGACCTGAGCCGAAGGCAGAGGCTTAACCCACTGAGCCACGCTGATGCCCCTATTCAGTATATTTTAAGTTTTCCTACAAATTAAAATTTTCTGTAAAAAAAAACTGATTGGTTAAAAGTAGAATGTAAAAGGAAGCCAATTTTCTAAAACTAACTCTTAATTTAAAATAAAATTAACATCACTGAATTTTTTTAAATGATTTTCATTTTGGCCACATTGATTCCTTATGTTTCATGTGTTTCCTAATGTAATAACTCACATAGGAAATAATGTGCAGGTTCAAAGCCGAGAGCCAAGAAAGAATTCTGGAGATGTCTTTGGTGCAAAAAGGTGGTTTTATTAAAGCAGGGGGACAGGACCCATGGTTAGAAAGAGCTGCTCCGGGGTCATGAGGAGGGGCCCATTATATAGTTCCAAGTTGGGAAGGGGGTCAGGGAGACCATAAGTGTCTAAGGAATTTGGGAAGCAAGGTTTTCAGGACCTTGAGGGGCTGGCTGCTGTTGGGAAAAGGTCATTTATTACCGTCGAATAAAACCCTAGTCATGAGACCCTTTGGAGGTATATCAGTGGGCCAGATGCCTGGAGATGATTGCCAACACGTATCTTGGGGGGTTTAGAGATAAAGGGAGTTTCCAAAGGAATTTTTGTATCCTAAACTAGACTTACAGGATCCTGGGGGTTGGGCTCAGATTGCCTTTTGCCCTTAGGAAAGCATTAACATCAAGGCAGCTGAGTCCCTAGAGGGAGGTCACTCGGCCCTTTTCAAGGACTTGTCAGCGGGCGGTAGGAAATGTAGTAATTTTTCTTCTGCCTTTGTGTCCCACATCAATAAACTCTGCGGATTCCCATTGCTGTGTGTGTGTGTTCTGCTGGTCTTCTTCTGACTTCTTAAGTCAGACACTGAGCTCATTTCTCTGTGCCGTTTTTCCTTCTCGGGTATAAACATTGGGCGGCTTTGCAGAGTGACCTGTCAGGGGACCCCAGGTGCACACACACAGCTCCCGGACCTCTGATGTGCATACCACGCAGCCGAAAGTGGAACTTGCAAATGTTTTCTTGAGGGACTGCCCTTATCTCTGCCAACACAAGGGCACGTTGGGCATAAAAGAGAAACATTTGCCCCATGCGAAGGCCACTCTGTTCTACCTTCTCCGCGGTGCCTTTGGGTAGAAGGGACACTTTGTTATGCTTCCAGGGAACGATCCAGGCGTGGGCTCTGGAAGCAGGAACAAGATGCCCCAAGTCCCTTCACGCGGGGTGTCTGTCATTCCGGGACACAGAAGCAAGCAGACGGAAATTAGCGCGGCAAGGATCCGTCACCCCAGGGCTAAGTGACCCAAAAATAACACCAGCAGGACCCAAGTGGGAAAACACCACAGAACGAAATTTGCCCTCATTCCTGTCCTTCCGAACGTGGTTTACGGGGCTCCTCGGAGAGGCTCTGTGACTGTCCGCTTCCTCTGGGTGGAGGACAGGATGCGGGCTCCGTGCTGGCTTCAAAGGGAGACCCATGGGGCAGGGGGCAGGGGCAGCAGGAAGGGGACTCGGCAGAGACTGCTGAAGGGAAGCCAGACTCAGTCTCCCTGGGACGTTCCTGGGCTGACACAGCAGGGGAAAGTGAGAGCATCCTCTGCAGGTCCCGACCCTGTCTCTCTTGGAAGCATTGACTTTTTGCTTATCATGCATCTGCGTCTCCCTCTGCCGCGCCCCCTCAGAGAAATAAAGATAAAACAGGAGTCCCGTTGGATCCCACACAACCCCAAGCCAGCAGTCAGGTTTATTTTAGCTGAGAAAGAGCAGCGCACCTGCTACGTTCCCGCCCCTGGAGCCCTGCTCCCCGTCCACCATTCGCCCTCCGTGAATCCAGCATAATAAAGGACACCCAAGCCAAAACACAAAACCCAAACCACACAAAAGCCCCTCCTTACCTCCCGCCCCTACAAATCGTCCTAACAACACCGTAATTCCTTTGTTACTGCAGGGAAATACGACGAATCCCTTTCCTTGCAAAGAATGTGCTCCCTCTCTCTGAAAAAAATTCCGATTATATACTTATCAGACACGTAAAGGCACTTTTATTATGCGCTGGATTACACAGTTAGCATAATTATAGCAACCGCTGAAATCTGTATTAAAACCGTGTAATTGCTTGGCAGGGTGACACGGCACAAAGCCCATTCTCTGGGAAGACGTAGATACTAAATAAACCCACCCCTCCGATCTGCAATTCGCTCACCCCAAACACGGTCCTTCCAAAAATAAAGGAAGTTCCCCAGCGGTGACATGCTGCTCACAAGAGCGTATCCCAATAAAAACGTGGAGCAGGAAGAGAAAAATCGGCAGAGGGAACACGTCTGTGGGAGCGTCTCAGATGTTTGGTTGGTTGCAAATAGACATTGTCAAGAAGTACGATGTGATCTGGGTCTGTCTGAACAAAGTATCCGTGGCGTTTCCTCTTTAATGGAAATGCACGTTGCAGGAAACCGTCTGTGCGTCCTGCAACAGAAACATCGAAGACAGTGGGTGTGCTTCGGAGAGTTCTGGGATGGTACCATGTGGCAAGTTGAATGGGTGGCCCCCAAAATGCGTGTCCACCCGGAACCTGGGAATAGAATTTTATTTGGAAGCAGGATCGTTCGTTGGCAGATGTGACTAAGAGACAGATCTGAGATGAGACCATCCTAGATCAAGGTGGCCCTAAGTCCACCTTATTTGGAAACAGCGTTGTTGCAGATGTGAATAAGGAAAGGTTATTTCCCAGAAGGAAAAGATCTGGGATGAGCTCATTCTGGATCAGGTTGGCCCTAAATCCAGTGACAGGGGTCCTTGTAAGAGACAGGAGAGAAGACACAGACGCAGAAGAGAAGCCACCAGAAGATAGAGGCAGAGATGGGAGGGATGTGGTCACAAGCCCAAGGAAGCCTGGAGCCCCATAAGCTGGAAGAACCAGGAAGGAACCCCCATCCCCAGAGCCTCAGGAGAGAGCATGGACCTCCCCGCCTGGATCTCACTGACCCTGCCCCACCTGGATCTCAGACTTCTGGTCTCCACACCTGGCACAGGGTCTTTGTCCAACTGACCGCCTTCCTTCTGGTCATCTTCCCGGGTGCTTGTCTGTGCCTCCCAACAATGTTGTATCCATAGTGTCCCACACAAGAAAGGGGCCCTCACCTCCTCTATCTTTGACTGTCCCAAGTGGTTTCAGGTGGAGAAGCCCCGACCCCCAGCTCTAAAAACCAATCAAAGTACCTGCTTCTGCACAAATAAGCCGTATTCATCTGTTGGGTTGCCATGATACAATCCCACACACTGGGTGGGTTAAACCCAGAAATTTCCTGCTTCCTGCTACAAATCCAAAGTCAAGATGTGGGTAGGGTTGGTTCTTTCTGGAGGTTTTAGGACAGACCCTGTTCCAAGGCTTTTCTCAGCTTCTTCTGGTTCACAGACAATCTTTCACAGGTCCATTCCCCCCACCAACGTCCTCCATCTCCACACGGGCTTCTCCCTGTGTCCGTCCCTTTATGCAATGCCCCCTTTTTATTAAGGACACCAATCCCATGGCATCAGAGGGTGCCCCCGATGATTTCATCTTAATTTACTCCATCTGTCACCACCCTATTTCCAAATAAGGTCCTCCTCTGAGTTACTGCAGGCTGGGACATCAACATACAGAATTTGGGGGCAGGAGGGACGCAATTCAGCTTATAACATGCCCTTGATAAAGAAACCCTCAACATTCAAATAAACAGGATGTCAGGGACCCATGGACAAACCCTACTCCAGGAGCCCTTTCCAAGGTGAAGGATCCCAAAACTGAAACCCAAAGCAGCATAGCAGATGGCCTTATTTGGCGGGTTTCTAATACTTCTGCGTGTGTGTGCGTGTGTGTGTATGTGTGTGTGTGTGTTAGAGTCGCCCAGGGAGCTCGTTAAACACAGAAGCCTGGGGCTCACCCCACTTCTTTGGAATTTGACTCGCCTGGGGTGTGGTTATTTTTTTAACAGTCTGCCAGGTGTTTGCCTGCAGCAGGAACACTGGCAAGTCCCAAGAGACTCACGGCCCTGTGTGCCCCACCCAGGTGGCCCCAACTTCAAGCAGGAGCACCATTAATTGGGTGCATGACCCAGAACTGGAGACACCCAGGGTCATTGCGTGGAGGTGTGGTCACAAATGTGCCTTGCTTCGGCCGATGGGTTTAATTAGTGACTCCTTTGTAGACAAGACCAGAAACAAAAATTGTTTCCAGATAAATCCAATAAAACCCATGGATTAAAGACTGCATGGGCTTGGGAATTCCTCCTAAGTGGAATGCGACGTTGTAACCTATTTCTGTTCACTGAATGCTGTTTTGAAGTTGGAAAGACAGGACCCAGAGCTTTTGCAGGCTCTGAGGTTGACTGTGCCTGTAAGCATCCACTCCCCGCTTGCCTCCGGGAATGTGAGAATGAATCACAGTCTCTGATTCCAGGGCTGTGGACCCCATGAAGCCCAGAATTCCTTCAAAGTGCTCAGGGCCTGGTCAACAACGGTTTGTTCCTCAATTGTTGGCTTTACCCCAATAGACCCTGGATCCCTTTTCTGTCTATGTGGATCCCTGAGGCCATGCATTCTGAGAGTGGGACTCTTTTTGAATTTGATGGAAAGCGGGAGGAGAAGGATGAAGCCCACGTCAGCTCCCGTCAGTCCCGAAGAGCAGCCTTTTTTATTCAGACACATCTGTTCTGGGCCATAATCATGAAGAAAGGCAGAATCGCTACGATGCATATACAGAAGCAGAAATGGAAACACAGGCATATTGAAAATTTGCCCAAATGGACAGCTTCTTGATTTCTGAGTTGCCTTTTGGTGAACTGTTGGCAAATCCCTTTGCGTAATGGCACAGCACCTACACCTGGAACCAGGCCTACAACCCACACCTGGAACCGCAGGTGTAACTCACACCTGGAACCCACACCTGGAACCACACCTGCAACCCACACTTGGAACCACACATTTAACTCACACTTGTGACCCACACATGTAACTTACACCTGTGACCCACACCTGCAACCTACAACTATTACTGACACCTGGAACCACACCTAGAACCCCCCCACCTGAAATTACATCTAGAACCCACACCTGGAACCACATCTAGAACCCGCACCTGGAACCACATCTAGAACCTGCACCTGGAACCATATCTAGAACCCATACCTGGAACCAGAATTTGTCTCCACATCTTCTCCTTGAAAGGGTCATGCCAACAGCCACCAGACAGCAGGTAAGAATACACTCCTACCTGACTTACAGTCAAGCTCTCTTCCGGATGCTAGTACCCTGACCTTTTTCATTTCACTTGGATTTTTCTACTTCTTTCTCATGGCAGGTGTAGGCTGGTCCCTGGCACTGGGTGGGATCTACGTGCCTTATCTTCCATACCCCATACTGCCCTTCCTGGATGGCCAGCCCCATGCCTTCCTGAATTTCCCTTTCTCAGTCTCCACAAATGCAACACCTGCTTTTTTCTTCTTCCTCCCTTGACACAGGGCCTGGCACAAAATGAAAGGAACCAGATGTTTCATTAAATGCCCCTCCAAGAACACCACCTCTCCCAGACAAGCGGAATTAGACCTTTGCGGAACTGGGCTGGAACCCAGCAATCCCCAGTTACCACCGAGATATATTTTATCCACATCCCTTCTTGACATCTTCCTCTTCCAGTTCTGCAAGGGACAAAAGGTCATAGAAACCCCCTCAGAACGTCATAGAAAAGATTCCTAATCTATCAATCTATCCGATCTAGCCACATGTTCCAACAATTCTACTCCCAAGTAGAAATAAACCCAACAGAAATGGAAACACAGGTTCATGCAGAAACTCGTCCACACATGTTCACAGCAGCATGATTCACAAGAACCAAAGAGTGGAAACCACCCAAGCACTCATCAACAGATGGATAGATAAGCAACCTGTGGTCCATACACACAGGGGTATATGACTCAGTCATAAGAAGGAATAAAGTTCTGACACCTGCTACAAATGTGGATGAACCTTGAGCCCACGATGCCCAGCGAAAAACAGCAAATCACAAGATCCCACATCTGATAGGTGTGGGTTCATATGAAAGCCTGGAATAGGAAAATCTATACAAACAGAATGCAAACTAACAGTTTCTTAGGGTTTGTGGGGCTTGGGGCTCCAGGGCGTGGGGTTTCTTTTTGACGCATTCTAGATCAGGCTGTGGTCATGGTTGCTCACATCTGTGCAAGGACTAAAAAACCATTCCCTGGTTCCCTTGGAACAGGTGCATTTTATGATATGTCATTATTTGATAAAGCTATTTTTTAAGAAAGCTTTAAGAGAGCTTAAAGATAGCATGGGACCAACCAGCATAGGGCAGAAAGGTGCCTTTCGTGTTAGAACATAACTGTTTCCCCCAGAATTCATGCCTCCTCCGCTCACTCCTGGACTTTGGTCTTCATTGATTTTTATTTGTGTCCGATCAGTTGCTACTGAGTGCTACCAGGGGACAAGCTGAGGCTTGATTATGGCTCCCAATTCTTGACTCCCTTCATTTTATAGAATCACAAGAATGTAACGGCCGCCATGGGTGGGATCCTGCTGGAGCTCATGTAAAAGCAGGTGCGCCATCATGATTTATGAGAAATATACATATCTGGGACTCCGTTCCCCACCTCTGCTCCTTTCTGACAAGGAGTTGCTAAAGTCCTTGGAATCGCTAAGTGATAAGATAGGAAGGTGTCTTTTGTTATGTCAATAAGGTGACTTTTGGAAAGCCCAGAAGATGAGGGTTGGTTGTCACCATAACTAACCAATTGTCGGATTAAAAGGACAGAAATTTACTAACCAATGGTAGGATTAAAAGGACAGAAATTTACGTCCCATGGAGTGCAAAGGGGCTGGAGGGTGAATCAACTACCAATGGTGAATGATTTAATCAAGTTTAACTACAAAATGAAACCTCCATAAAATCCCAAAAGGATGGGGTTTGGAGAGCTTCCAGGCTGGTGAAACAGGACATTTCCAGCTTCCTCTGTGCCCGACCCCAAGCTCCAAGAGGACAGACGCTCCTTTGTGCCAGACCTCACTCAATATGAGTCCCTTCTTCCAATTCATTCTTTATCGTAATGTTTGTTCCTTTGTAATAATGTTTGTTCCTTTGTAATAAACTGATGGGTAATCTCCTGAGTCAACGAGGTTCCCTGCATCACTCTGAAAATTAATGGAACCCAAGGAAGGGGTCGGGGGAACCTCCAGAGAGAGAAGGTTTTTGTAGGAAGGAGGTGGAGCATGAACTGTATTACCAAAATAAAGGAAAGGTCTTGGGCTGGCAAGGTCACCTTCCTTTGTGGGAGGGAAGGGCAGGGGGAATTAGCAGGTGCATAAACTCATCTTGCTTTGGTGGGGGAATGTAGACCGTCTCCAGGACAGATACCCTTATTGCTGTGTATCAGAAAGTTCATACCTGACTGATCAGTTCAGACTTACTTTATCTCTTTTATTTCCTTCCTTCCTTCCTTTTTTTTTTAAAAGGTTTTTCATTTATTTGAGAAAGAACACAAGCAGGGGGAGAGGCAGAAGCAGACTCCCGGCGGAGCAGGGAGCCCCATGTGGGGCTCGATCCCAAGACCATGGGATCATGACCTGAGCCAAAGGCACAATCACTAACTGAACCACCCAGCCATCCTCCACACTCAGTCTCTGGGAAGGGTTGAATCTCTAGTCGGCTTAGGTATTAAGCCCCATTTGCTTTGGTGACTTGACCTAAGCATCCCCATTTGGAGCCTGTGGTTTTCTTTGCATGACCCCAATATCCGCTACCCCTTTCCCCGCTTGGGAGACACATGCAGGAGACATGAGCCCACCTAGAAACTTAGAACCCCACAACCTGTAACCCAGCCAACAACAGAGCGATGATTTCCAGATCCTTGGTTTCCAGTGTTCATGTCTCCAGAGGAACCCGGGGCCATGTTGTTCCCCGGGACAGCAGCCAGGTCTGGAGATATTTGGGTGGTCAGCGTTATGGGGGAGGGAGTGTTTCTGGAGCCCGGCAGGTGGAGACCAGAGATACTGCTCAGCTCTGTGCTGTGTACAAGATGCCCCACAGCACAGTCTTCCAGCCCCCTGCTGTTCCTAGAGCTGAGGCTAGCAGTCATTTTACATGCAGTAAAATTAGCGTCATTTCTGGGGAAATGAGCCATCTGCAATTTACTTGTGCTCACTTCTGGCTAAGTGCTGTGCCTTAGACCTTCTCATCCAGAGATAAAACGTTCATGCAATTTTCTCTACCCCTTGCCGGAGAACAAAAGACCACACGGCACTCATAAGATGCCTTCCAAACGGAGCGTACGAAAATACTTAAAATGCTTAATGCTTAAGTATGCACAATTTAGACTTTTTTCTTCCTCGTCGCTTGATTTGTTGGGAACATTTGATTCCACTCAAACATCCAAACTGTATTTTAGGAAACGCATTTGGGTTTGCAAATATGTTTCTGTAATATGGGTAAGGGCGTCTGGGGCAGAGCTCACAAATGTATTTCTCCGTGCAAAAATAGATAGTCATGCCACTTGGTGAAATCACAGAATTTTTCCCTAAATAGTCTTTTGCCTATTAAATAATTTAAATGCATTTTGAAAATTCCCAGAAATAAAATATTAGTTCCAGACAGTAGAGCAAATACACTTTCAAGAAAAAGAGATCATTTCAATATGTGGAGAATATTTTCATAGAAGTCAAAATTACTTTATGGATATTATTCTTAGCAAGCTCAGAATGGGAAGGACACTCTTGGTCTGGTAATCCAGTTTTTAAAAATTATTTTATTGCTGGTAATCTAGTTTTTCAAGATGCAATCATTTTCCTTTATGGGAGAGTCATTAATACTCTGTTTAATGATACTGAACTGGAGGGCTGGGCTGGGACCCCACCTCTGTATCACCAGCACACATTACCTAGAACACAGTCTCCATGGGGCTACCAACGTTTCTTCAAGTTAACCAAAAAAAAAAAAAAAAGAGAGAGAGAGAGAGAGAGATAGCATCTTAAGAATATTGAAGAAATGGTAGACTGAATACCGAAGTCCCAATAATTTCAGAAAAATGGAGAGGATAAAGCCTCCACTTGGGGTTAAAATTGCATGTCTCCATTCAATCTTCAGTCAAGGAAGGAGTGTTATTTTTAGAGGTCAATACCACAATGACCACACCATGCACCTCACTTATCCGGTCTTAATAAAAGTCCAGTTAAATAGCACCAACTTCGTCACACACTGTTTCACAATCGAAAAGTGCTTTATTACAAGGTTCAGCATAACAACCACTCTTCAGTGCTGAACTTGGATGCTTTGGGCTTCTTCCTCTTAAAAAAAATATATCTAAGCAAAATAGTAAATGAATGTAGGCAGCAATGTCGCTTTGGTCGGAGAATTTGGGGCTGCTTTTTCAATTTGTTTCATGTCCCTGTGTTGGAAGGACCTCCACGGTCAATCAAAGGCAGATCAACGAGAATGAGTAAATATTTCCACCTACGTCACATTGAGATAAGTAATCCTGTGAGTACTGGTCAAGGCTGCAGACACAAACTATGTGATTACCCCAGGACATGAGTATATGGGCCCTGTATATATGATTCAACTGGAGTCTGTGTCTACAGACAAGCCCAGAATTCCATGAGATAAACTTGACTTTCCCTCTCATTGAAGTCCCTTCACTTGTACCCATTCAACCATCCATCCATCTATCCATCATATCTATCTCCCATCCATCCATCCATCCATCCATCCATCCATCCAGTCTATCTACTCATGCATCATATCTAACCATCCACCCATCATATCCATCTATCATCTACCTACCTATCTATTGATCCATCATCCATCCATCTGTCCACTAACCCAACCATCCACTAACCTCTCCATCCGTCCATCCATCCATCCATCCAGCCATCCATCCATCCATTCATCCATCATATCTATCTCCTATCCATCCATGCATCCATCCATCCGTCCATCCACTAACCCATCTATCCATTAACCCATCCATCCACTAACCTTTTCATCCATCCATCCATCCATCCATCCATCCATCATGTCTATCTATCTATTCATCCATCATATCTATTATCTACCTACCTATCTATTGATCCACTATCCATCCATCCACTAACCTATCTATCCACTAACCTATCCATCCACTACCCTCTCCATCCATCCATCCATCCATCCATCCATCATGTCTATCTATCTATTCATCCATCATATATATCTATCATCTACATACCTACATACATATCTATTGATCCATCATCCATCCTCCCCTACATCTATCTATGCTTACATCTATCTGTGTATCTATTTATCTACCTATCATCTATCCAAACATATATACACACCCACACATATAAATTGTACCTGTGATCTGTGTTGAATATAAATAATACATTGTGCTAAGACAGAGGTCCTCAGTTTATAAACACACACACACACACACACACACACACACACACACACACACACACAGACACGCTGAAGAACATGGATGTGTCCATGGATGCAGCAGAGTGATCAGGTCACATGTTTTTAAATAACTAAGTACACAATCTCAGACTCAACATCGAAACGGTCTAAAGACTATTATTATCTTGCTTCCACTTAATGTTAAGGTGTTCATTTACACAAACTAATTTCACCATGGAGGCAACATATATTTGCAGCAAATTGTTAGGTTGGAAAGAGGACTTTTGAGGTTTTTTACCTGCTTTTCCTGGAGAAAAGCCGCATTTGGGGATTCCTTTTAAAGATGCGTTTTTTAGTTTCTGCACAACTCTAGTGATATTTTAAGGAATTATTGATATGAACTTGAGATCATAGAGGAATAGAGCATACCCAGATCATAGAGGAACCAGCCCCCAAATTTTCTCCAACTTCTCTAAAAACACCAGACAAATGCCAGAAATTCCCATAGATGCAGTGTTGTAATCATGCTGCCTACATGGATAGGTAAACAAAAATAGCTTAAAATAAAAAGACAGCTCCTTATACTTAAAAGCATGTCGCAAATGTGACGTGATTTTTTTTTTCTGTCATCACTGGGATGTCTGCATTGGACTCCTTGCTATCTTATTTTCTATACAAATATAATCTCACCTTCCCAGAATGGAGATTTCTTCATGGAGCTAGTCTGAGTTACCACTACACACTTTAACTGTAAATTGCTTATTTGGGAATTCTGTTATAGGACAGATAACTGGCTACTTGCTAACTTCATAAGATTATAATTTCTTTTAAGATTAAATGGAAGGCAATCAACCTGAGGGGTGTTTTCTTTCAATGGAAATTGTGGCCATATTCGAAAAAAAAAATAAATTTGAACCTATCTATGAGGGTATGCCTACTATGTAATTAGATCAGAATTTTCTATCTACCCATTATCTACCTTATCTATTTATCTGTCTGTCATCTACCTATCAATCATGTGTCATCTATCCATCCATTCATCCCTCCCTCCCTCCCTCCATACGTTTATCTCTATCTCCCTACCTAGGTATCTATTTCTGTCATATCTATCTACCATCTCTCGCTCTCTCTATCTTTAATCTATCTATCCATCTATCTATCTACGTATCTCTTATCTATCTATCTCTTATCTCTCTATCTATCCATCATCTATCATCTATCTATCATCTACCTATCTATCCAAACACACATATACTCACCCACACATATAAATTATGTGCATGATCTGTGTTGAATATAATTTACAAATTGTGCTAAGACAGGGGTCCTCAACCAGAAATAATATCCTTTCAGTCCAGAGCCCATTTGGTAAGGTTGAGACATTTTTGGTCGTCACAACGGGGTGGCTAGGGAGATGGTATTGGCATCTGCTGAGTGGCCACGGAAGATGCTGCCCAAACCCTACAATGCACAAGGCAGCCCCTACAGCAAATGGCTGTAGTGTCAAGGATGAGGGACCCCTGGGCTAAATATTAGGGAGGAACTATTCAGCAAGATGCATTAAACATACATTGATCATTAACTAAGCGGCTACCTACTCACCATGAGAAATAACATGGAAAGTCCCTAGAGAACTTTTAATGACATTTTCAATAAACGAACCCGTTTTCTTTAAAACTGTGTTTGCAAAGCCTAAACATAATGAAACCCCTCCCAAACCCCTAAACCTCAAAACACGCCTTGTTTACACATCAAGGTCGGCTGGAACGTACGTCTGGCTTTGTCTGCAGTCCTGAGCAGGAAGCGTTAGGGGTGGGGTTGGCTACCGGTTGGCAGAAGTCCGGGCATCGGTGGCTTTCAGAAGTCTGGGAGGAGACGTTCGGGAAAGTGGGTGAAGCGAAAGTTCTTCTTGCTTCCCTTGTGCCAACTTTACGTGTATTCCCTGACTGTACGCAGTCTGGGGCAGAGTCAGAGTACTTCAAAGGAACCCAGACTCGTCTCTCCACTGTCCCCCAGAAGAGGGCATGTGAAAGACAGAACAGCTGATGCTATTTCCCAGAGAGGACCTGTCATGTCCCAGGACACACACTTATCCTGCTGCTCCTCATGAAGAAGGGATCTACATGCCTTCCCCTGGGAGTTCAGATGGACGTACCCTGAACTCATGTCTTCGTTTGCTAGGGCTGCTGAAACAGAGAACCATGGGCCAAGGGCTTCAACACCGGGAGTTGATTCTGTCCTAGTTCTGGAGGCCAAAGTCAAAGTGTGGACAGGGTTGATTCCTCCTGCAGGCTCTGAGGGCAAATCTTCTATGCCTCCCCAAGCTTCTGGGGGATGCTGGTGATGCTGGGTCACCCTGGGCTTGCAGATATATCAATCTCTGTCTCCTCCTTCATACGGTCTTCCTCTGGGTGCATCTCCCATGTTTTTCCCCTACAAGGACATGCATCACTGCCTTTAGGGCCCACCAGTTTAATCCACCATGATCTTATTCCAAGATCCCTATTGACATCTACCTTCCAAGTAAGGTCCTATGACACATCTATGTGTCATATGTGCCTATGGGCACATCTTTCTGGGGGGCTGAGAGTGGGCTATGGGTGTGTCACCTTCAACCAAGTACATGGTCCATGAGACGCAAGATCCAGACCTTACTTATGTCCACTGGCCTTGCAGCAAAATATGGCGGAATCTCAACACTTTGGCCAAGGATTGGTGAATCCCCGTCCCGGGAATTCAGATTTGTCCAGATGCCTTCAGATTCCTTCACGGTGACATCTTGGGAATTGTAGACCTCCCAGATGCATTTTCCAATCCTTCTACTTAGAGCTACTCCTCCCCTGTCGAGATGGCTTTGTGCTCTGCATGAAAACGTCTCGAGTCCCCCCATGGAAGGGTGGATCCATTGACAAATGAGTTTCCCCTAAACTGTGCAGCTCACTGCACCAAACACTCTTGTATATCTTTGGGAAATCTGACCATCTTCACATTTTCTGGACCAATCCACAGAGACCCACGCTTTTAACAGCTGAAGCCCTACCGCACGGTGTATACTGAATTTTGGTTCCACATATCTCTGCACAGCACCCTAAATTCATTCCTAAATGTGTTTTGAGGTCTGTATTCTTCAGGGATTTCACACCACAGCACGTCCCTAACCCACAAAGGTCTTTTCTCTTTGTATTTACCCAAGCTTATCTGCAACGCTTACATCATCTTTCTTCCAACACACTCAGCAGAACACCAAACAAATGATACCCGACACTCATCTTGTACCAAGAGCTGCTGTTTATTCTGTTCGTGCAGCATCTTGTTGGGAGTGCTGGTGGCCCGGGGTAAACCCAGCCGATTGGCGCATGAAGCATTCTCCAGGTTCCATATCTGAGTCTGATTCCAGGTGTGAGCTACAGATGGTCTTCTTCCTCCAGCTACGTGGGCTCTCTCTGTCCTTGAGTAAATGCAGACGTATCTACCCAGGACTATGACCATATCACCTAAAGCTATTCTGAACTGGACTTCGTGGGTGTCATACTGATGGCCTCACTATGGGGCACAGCTGTACCTCAACAGAAAACAAAGCAAACCACTTCTGTATCTTCTTCCCAAGGATCTTCTCTCTGTAGCCTTCTGAGTAGAACAATATTTCAGACACGGGGACATCTTCCAAGATGTGCTCAGGGTCTCAGCCTCCCAATGGGGGACTTAGTCTGGACCCTTGTAGGAACAGTGATGCACACAAGTCATCTCATGCAACTGCGTGCATGCTGTTGGAAGGGTCTCCCTGCTGGGCACGGAGATTTCCCTACTCTGGGTGTCACTGAGCTATTGGATGACCTCCTTCATCCTGGACACCTGAACTTTTCCTGAAGGCTCTCAAAACAAAATCATGCATGTTCCATTCCCTCTTCCCAGACCAATGTCTTGGGGGAACTCGGGCCCCAATGGACAGCTCAAGAGTTACATTTCTGTAGTCCTGAAGAAGCTCTGACTTGCCGGCTTCAACTGAGCCATCGTAACTCCAGCATGAAGCAGCAAACACCCACACATCAGAGGATGCCAGGCGTCCTCTGTGTCCCTAGATCACTGTCCCCATTTAGCAGAAACCCAGTGTTTCATCCTTTGCACTCTTGCCCAAGGGCAAAGCTGGGAACCATCTCTAAAACCAGCCAAGAACGTTCCTCACAAATACATCACCGGCACGGTTTCTTTTTCCTCTCCCTTCCGTATCTCAAGGCATCTGACAGTGAGAACTGTTCTTACAAATTCAGAAATAAATAAACAGTAATTAGTGGCATGAGAGGTTCATAGCCCATCATTTTTAGCCCCACGTGGGTTGCTCTAATTATACCTATGAAGCCACAATAAATTGGAGTGGGGAGATCTTTCCCTCCGTCCAACGTGGGGATACACAGTTTTCTCAGAGACTTTGTTTCTGGATTTCGTTTTCCCCTTCGTGTGTTTGGCCTCCATCCACTTTGTAAATACGGACTGAACCATAGGAGAAATTTGTGCCGGGATGTGCTGTCGGCTCTGTTGGGCACCATGACCCGGAGAGCACCTCTCTGGTTAAACAGGTTGTTAAAGGCTTTGTGTCCCCCGAGCACCCGGGTTCTTGCTCGTGACGCTTTGAAGGGGGAGAGGTAGACCAGATGGAGAGTGGTGGGCAGCTAGCAACGTTTATCGAGCAAAGGTTCAAAGCTCCCGGAGATGGAGGGGGACCTGGGTGGGCTGACCTTGTAGTTTCTAAGTTTAGGGTTTTTTTTTTTTTATGAGCTCTTGTGCAGAAGTATCTTAAGCAATCACAGTGTGCTGAGTCGTGTCAATCAGGGCTTTCGTTATGTTAGGTTCATGTCCACGGGCTGACGGTCTTAGGTCTTAACTGCCCCGTGCCCGTGATACTGACAAATGCTTTTGTGGTTCATTGTCTTATTTTAGGACAGTGTGCAGAAGTCACTTCGGCAGAGGCTGTCAAGCCGAATGTCAGCACTGTTTGACCTCAGCCGTCCTGACTCCATGTTTCCTTGTTGGGGACCCTGGTCCCGGCTCCCTAACTGTCCAGCTCACTGCTAACCAGGCGACCGCCCCAGTCGCCCGGGTGGGAGGCCCTCTGAGCTGCTTTTCCACCAAAGGTGCTGCGTCCCTGCTTCGTCACCTGCCTGAGTCTACATCGACCGTATGACCTTTAGCATGTCTTGGTGATGGCCACAGAGGGGCGAACACATGACCTTCATTATCCTGGCAGCCAACACAATTAACATCTTCTACTTTATTTTATTTTTTTTATTTTTATTTTTTATTTATTTGACAGAGAGAAATCACAACTATGCAGAGAGGCAGGCAGAGAGAGAAGAGGAAGCAGGCTCCCCGCTGAGCAGAGAGCTCAATGCGGGACTTGATCCCAGGACCCTGAGATCATGACCTGAGCCGAAGGCAGAGGCTTTAACCCACTGAACCACCCAGGCGCCCCTTATTTTATTTTTTTATTTTGTTTTGTTTTGTTTTATTTTATTTTACTGTTGTATTTTGGGTTTTTTTTGTTTCATTTTCCTGTTTTATTTTATTTTACTTTATTTTGTTTTATTTTATTTTTTGTTTTTATTTTATTGCTTTGTTTTATTTTCTTTGCTTTAGCTTACTTTTTGTTTTATTTTGTTTTTATTTTATTTTGCTTTGTTTTCGTTGCTTTATTTTATTTTACTTTTTGTTTTATTTTGTTTTGTTTTGTTTTATTTTACTGTTGTATTTTGTTTCCTTTTCTTGTTTTATTTTATTTTACTTTATTTTATTTTTTGTTTTTATTTTATTGTTTTCTTTTATTTTCTTTGCTTTATCTGACTTTTTGTTTTATTTTGTTTTTATTTTATTTTGTTTTGTTTTCATTGCTTTATTTTATTTTACTTTTTGTTTTATTTTGTTTTGTTTTGTTTTATTTTACTGTTGTATTTTGTTTTTTTTTCGTTTCCTTTTCTTGTTTTATTTTATTTTACTTTATTTTGCTTTATTTTATTTTTTGTTTTTATTTTATTGTTTTCTTTTATTTTATTTTCTTTGCTTTATCTTACTTTTTGTTTTATTTTGTTTTTTTGTTTTTATTTTATTTTGTTTTGTTTTCTTTGCTTTATTTTATTTTACTTTTTGTTTCATTTTGTTTTGTTTTGTTATTTTATTTCATTTAGTTTTATTTTGTCTTGTTTTACTTTACTTTGTTTTATTTTCTTTTGGCTTGTTTTATTTAGTTTTGTTTTAGTTTAGTTTTATTTTATCGTATCCTATTGTACTTTTTCGATTAACATAAGTTAACACCTGATATCAAGGAACGTCTCCTGTCCAGAAAGTCAAACCGAACACAAGCCATGTAATGTCATCCTTCCCATCAGCCCGAACTGATTCACCCTCCTCATCGCAAAGCCCTGTGTCTCTGGGATCCCTTCCGGATGGTCTGCAAAGAGGGTTCCCAAGCCCCCCTCACATGACTACATCCTACAAAGCAAGGTGCTCCTTATCAACATTACTCTGAGATCTTTCCCACAAAACACGTGCACAGATCGCCCTCATTTATCATTTTTTTAGGGCGATGTCATAGTCTCTTGGAAGGGCATGCCCCAGTAAACTTTTTATTTTGTAGACTTAATGGACGCCATTGCCTGGAGCTGTTTCGGGTTCACAGAAGCACACGACACAACCTGCCAAGGATTTCCACGTCCGCCTGGCCCTACACCCCGTTTCCCCTCTTGCAAACACCTGTCACTACTGTGTACCGCGCCTTCCCGTTACTGAACCACTCTCAGCACATTCGCACCCCGAGCCCACAGCGTCCAGCAGGGTCCACTCTGCAGGTGCACAGCCTCTGGGTTTGCCACAACTCATGGACCCACCGAGAGGGCATCAGGCGTAGTCCCTCTGCCCGACCCCTCATTCATGTGTGGTGCCACCACTATTTGCCTCTGCAGAACCCCAAAAGCCTCCCCTGGGGCTCTCGGGCCTCCGCAGAATTCCTCGAGGAAATAGGAAACGTGTCTGTGTCTGGGGGTCTGAACCCCTGCCCGCCCCAAGACAGGGATCAGGGATTTCCTGCTGGAGCCCATGCTCTGTGGGGTTTTCCAATGTTTCATCTACATTGTATACTAATATGTATATATTAAGTATATATACATATCCACTTAGGTATATTTATATATTATATATGTATTTATATATACATTATTTATCTGAAATTCCAATTCACCTTGGTGTTTCCCTAAGTATGTCCCAAATATTACATGGGGACATATTTTATAGTGATATATATCATATTAATTTCTACATATGTACTATACTTATAGTATATATATTTATATATATAAATGCACACAGACATTGTTTATCTGAAATTCAAATTTCACCAGGCATCCTGCATTTTTTGGGGTAAAGATTTTTTTTTTAAGTACTCCGTAATTTCCACACCCAGGGTGGGACTGGACCTCAACCCGGCGATCAGGAGTCTCACGGCCTCCAGACGGAGCCCGCCAGGTGCCTCTCATCCTGCGTGTTTATTTGCTCAATCTGGCGACCTTCCTGGAGGAAGAGGCAAAGTCATCCTAAGAGCGGCTAGGCTCACACCCCCTGCCGCTGGGCTTGCTCTGCTGAGGACATGCTCTCCCCTGTCCCCTCCCTCAACATGGGCTCACCAGCTCTGTCCCTCATTCAGGTTCTTGTTCAAATCCCACCCCCCTGACCTAGTACATATGCCCAGACACGGCCATTTGTATACGCAAATCATGTACATCTCTGCACGCACATGTATATGATATGGCACAAAGGGTTAACATAGACATATACCCATGTGATTAAACGCATAGCATGAAAACGGATAATTACGGCCGTCCCAACGCGCCCCTCCCGCCGTCCCTCCCACTTGGCTATTTCCCTCTCTCCAGCCAGCACGTCACACCTTCTCGCGGACTGCCAGGGTGCTGCGGTGTCCGCTGCCTGGAAAGCCAGCCTACATGGGGTGCTGCGTATGGTTCCCATCATGTGGGGGGACCTGGACACCCAGCTTTGAACGAAGGTGCCTGACTCCAGTGGGAGACACTGAGTGACTTTTCTCAGGGGTTGGCACAGACCCTACAGCCCCATCGCCCTACCCCGAGGACCGGCTGGGGGCACAGACTCAAGCCTTGACGACGGTCCTCCCACGGAGCATAATAGGAACACCAGCCCTGACACGACAGCCAACACCCAGGGCACAAAGCCTACACAGATACTTTGCACGCTAACATTTGCCTTTAAAATTAGCTTCTGGGGGCGCCTGGGTAGCTTAGTCAGCAAAGCATCTGCCTTCGGCTCAGGTCATGATCTCAGGTCCTGAGATCGAGTCCTGCGTCGGGCTCTCTGCTCAGCGGGGAGCCTGCTTCCCTTGTTCTCTCTGCCTATCTGTGATCTCTGTCAAATAAATAAATATATAAAATCTTTAAAAAAATAAAAAATTAAAATTACCTTATGTACTTGTAAATTATGCATGCTTTAAATGATCATAAATGCACAGATAAGTTGTGTACAGGTGGCTTAACACATATTAGGTTTGCATATTTGTATATATGTTTATATACATTGTATACATATATATTACATGGTATATATGTATATTACATTATATATATATTACATTATATATATACTATATATATGTTACATTGTAACATACATATTTTGTATATAGACATATGTCTATATAAAACATATATATTTTTCCTACACAATACAGACACAATAGGTCTTTCCTTTATGGTTTCTTAGAAAACTCTCCCTATCTCCAAATGATGTATATTTTTTATAAATTATGTAGAGTATACATTAATATATTTTATTGTTTAATTTTTATTTTTTAAAAGATTTTATTTATTTCACAGAGCGAGAGCCCATGCACAAGCAAGAGGAGCCACGGAGGGAGAGGGAAAAAGTGGTCTTTTCTGCTGTAATACCAAACCATTTCTGAAACCTGGGCTCTGTCATGGGAAACCCGAGTTTCCGTGTCGTGACAAGTCCCCTTTTCTCAGAATTTTGGAATCTCAGCTGTGAGGCTGGTTCTTTCACACCAACCGTCCACCCCCTGGGGGTCGGGCTGGGACATGAGCTTTGGTGGGCTGGTGCTGACCCACTCCTGAGGAATCCCACCAGCCACGTTCTTTCCTCCAAGGTCAGGGCATGAGTCTGCCTTTGCTCACAGCTCCGTTCTTGTCCTTCACGATGCATCAAGTTTCCTCCTTATGAATCTCGCCCTGATAAGTCCTGATGACTAAATAAATCTGGTTTGCAGATAAGACCCCGTAAACGTTCTCTGTTCCTCCATCCTGGAAATGAAGATGAAATGCACTACTGTGGCTTCCCAGCAAGACCTGACATCACTCTCAATCCAATCTGTCATGTCCCGGGAACCAGTTTCCAGACCTCTCCATTTGTATCTCCCACGATATCATTTCTTGTGTTCTGAAGTCGGCTTCTTCACTACAGGAAAATGCGGAAACCCTGAAAAAAACATGGGGAACGTACAACCTTTTTGACACGTTCCCACCCTGAAAGGGTCACCATAATAGTGTTCAGAGGACACACATTCATTCTCTCACCATCCTGGAGGCTGGAAGTCTGAGATCCAGGTGGGACTGATGCTCCTTCCTCCCGAGGCCTCACTCCTTGCCATGGAGACCCCGTGATCTCCCTGTGTCCACATGTGGTCGTCCCTCTGGGCGTGTCTGTGTCCTCATCCCCTCTTATTCTAAGGACTCCAGTTCCATGGGTTCAGGGCCCATTCTGCTGCCCTCGTCTTACCTCAATCTCCTCTTCAAAGAGCACATCTCCGAATACAGTCCCATTCCAAGGTCCTGGGGAGGTTTCAGCCTGCAAATTTTGGGGGACACTATTCAGCCCCTAACCAGGGATAACCTTGATCACAAAGCCATTGCTATTCTCCAAAATTTAATCTTGAAAAACAAACTGACGGACCTAAAAGGTGGAGAACGAAATGCATGACGGCTTCTAACGTGGTAATACTTCCCCTAACAGACATAACCACGAAAAGCGTGTAAGACTTTTCTCCTCCCTGCAAACTAGCTCATCTTTTTAAAGTTAGCTGGATTTAAAAAAAAACCAACAATAACAAACAGTGACCACTTTTGTTCTTTGATACATTTCTTTGATTTCTACTTATTAGCAACATTTTTTTTTTCCCTCTCTATGTCAATGACCCTCAGTATGACTTTTCTGGGAAGGGCATTAATGCCCTTTGACCAGATATCAGTTTGGTTTTATGTACCAGGAACGCTTCCCGTCAATGCATTTTAACTTTGTTTATGTTTCCATAACTTTCTCACATTTTCGAGTTTTGTTTCTATTCATCTTTTTACCCCTGTGGTTCTGTTTCTGATGAGTTTAGAACGTCCTTCCATAACCACGCCGGGATTTGGAAGCTGGCTCCGGGATTTTCTTCTGGTTTCAGTGTTTGGATTTTACCTCCTCTCGATGCCAAATATTCCTGGAATTTATTTTAGTTTTCTTTTCTCGTGATGCCTTCCCGGTATTTTTAGAGACCAAACAAGAGAGCATCTAAGTAGTATTTAATCCCAAACAAGGTAACAGTTTGATATTAGTGTATCCTTCATGATGGCTGGAGAAACACACAACTCGATTGGAGACCATTTTTCTCCTGTTACTTTGTCAGAGTCTTGATTCCTTGGAAGTCAGGGCTCCATGCACGAAAAAGCCCATCCTTCCGCCTTCTGGATGTGTTCTGATTTTCAAACTTTAATCTGGAGAGACGAAGCACCTCAGGGTTCTGCTTGATGTTATCGATTCATGACTCACTCATGTTACTGAAATCTGCAGTTATTTGAGGACTCATGTTTCCACCCTGCGATGATTTAATTGCTCTGAGCCCATCTGGAATTCATGACCTGGCCACCCAGGGAACTGTGTGTGGTGTCTTCATGGTGAAAACGTCCTTGGCCTCCCGGTCGGGGCATTTTGAGGTCAGCTTCACCTGGTTTGAACACGTGGGTTGGGTTCTTTTTTAGGGTCTTTTTGGGGGAGGGGATGGATGAGAGCATCTGTAAAATAAAGGAGGCTGAAGCATTTTGGAAAATGGGTTCCATTTGCATGAAAATAGGGCACCTGGGTGCCCACACAGGCTGATCTGCACTGGGGTGGCTAGGCAGGGCTCACCGGGAGCAAGGCTTGGATTCCTGTGGCTGCGCATACAATTATAAAAGAAGTTTCACCACCTCGGATGACTCATGATGGGCCTGGCTGCATCTGCGGAGGCCCAAAGGCCCAGCATTGTCACAGTACGTAACCCGCGAAGTAGGTTACCATGAGTTCCCAACACGTTCAACCCACGCAGACCCCCCGCAGGGCCCACCTGCAGGACGAAATGAGAACCCAAAGCCTGCACAGCTAGAACACTGAGTGCTGCCCCAACCTGGGATCACTCCTCGCTGACGAAACGTTCATCGGCGATCAACCAGAACACCCAAGCCCCATGAACTGCCCTTGCAACAGCAGGTCTGAGAAACGGGGAGCAAATATACCGACCACGGAAAGCCACTCTGTTCTATTCCTACCACACGGGGGGCACCCGGTGGACGCCCTTGTCTGCCTTAGGGGCAGAGCTAACCGAGCGGAGTCTGAAACCCTAATCCTGCCGAAATTTTCTGCCTGGCTCCGAAGACCAAATCCTAAGCAGACAGATCTTCTGGCATCCATGATAAAAAAACAAACAAACAAACTGCAACAACGACAGCAAAAACAAGAACTCCCATCCCTGGCTGAGTCCAAATTCAATGCACCGTGGCACTGTTTTGTAGGATCACTTTCCAGAAGCCCCGGGAAGCCCTCTTTTAACAAATATTGAAACCATCATGTTTATTTCCAAAGTACGGGTTTATCTGACTGAGTGGCAATACACAGGGATATACCAAGCTCAAAATATACAGGGACGCATGGGTCGGTTAAGCAATCTGCCTTCGGCTCAGGTCATGATCTCAGGGTCCTGGGATCGAGTCCTGCATCGGCCTCCCTGCTCAGCGGGGAGCTTGCTCCTTCCTCTCTCTGCCTGCCTCTCTGCCTACTTGTGATCTCCGTCTGTCAAATAAATAAATAAAATCTTTAAAAATAAAAAGAATAACTGCAGCTTGGTTTGAAATTTGTACTGTTTCTATCATTAATAAAGTTATGGCTTCTTGTTGGATGAAAAAAAAAAAAATATATATATATATACGCGTATACTTTTTCATAATATAAGTTTATATTTATCATTATATAATATATATAATTTTAATATAATATATAATAAGTATATAATATAAGCTTATAAATATAAACTTATAAATTGCAATGTCTGTCAACACAGCAGAGTATGTCTTTTAGGATACATGCTTTAGAATTTATAATGAAATATATTAGAATTACATTACAGAATGTTAGAATATACTATATCATATATGTCTCATATTATATCCATAAGCTGTAAAGTCTGAAGGCAGATGAACACATCTTTTAGGATATGCAAGTCAGAATTCATAATAAAGCAAAACAAAATATATAATAGAATATATTATAGAATGTCACAATATATAATGTGTATCATTTTATGTGTCTCTGTGTTGCAAAGTCTGTGAAGGCAGGTGCACATGTCTTTTAGAAGATAGATAATAAACTATATTAGAGGAGATATTCTAGAATACAGGAGAATAAAATGCATATGATATATAATATAATTTGAATACATTGTAAAGCCTGTGAAGGAAACAGTATACTCTTTAACCCAGTATATACATGTATCTCTGTGTAATATATATTTTTATATATGCATGTGTTTGTATTTACATATGTATGTATTTACACGTATGTACATATGTATTTGTGCGTACAATATGCACACAAATATATATACAAACATGTAAATATTTATTCCAAATGAGGAATACATACATATTCCAGCTGCCTTAGCCGACCACAGCTTTCTTTCTCTCGTGCTCATTGGCACCTGCACTGGTCAGCTTGCTGACCTTCCCGTCCCCTCCGGGTGGACGCAGGAACTCTTCTTTCCGCATTCCCGAGCTCAGCACATCCCATGTGCACCCGGAGGGAAGGCAGCCGCCTAAAGGCAGTAATGACCCCATAGCATCTAACCTATCAGGGTTGCTCTGTGTCGTCTCCTGAGTCCTAGGCTGTGGTTTCTGAAGAATTTTTATGATCCCTCCACATGAAAGCCGCTTTGCACAGCAACGTGTTGCAAAACCCGTCCAGGTATTTATAGGAAGACGTGGGTCGGTGGCCAGTCTCAGGGGCAGGAGAGGAAGGCGTCACACTGACTCTGCAACCCAGAGTTTAAGCCTGAAACTTCATCTGGAATCCTTTTCTGCCTGGGTGCAGCTGGAAGGGAAAAGCAGATCCCTAACTGACCTAGCCTTGCCCACCAACCCTAGTCACCTAGGGGCATCACAGTAGCAAGGGACACGGGGACATGCCCCGGAGGCCTGCCCTAGGTCTCCTGAATCGCTCAGCAGGGCCTGGTGGCCAGAGGGCCTCCTGGTTCCAACCGGGTGGACCAGGCCTGCTCCGGGCATGCATTTTTTGCATTCCAGCTCAAGATTTGGCAACAAGGAAAGACAGCAGGCCTCATGCCCGGGTAAAATGCCACCCACAATGTGCAGATGAGGGTTGGGCCCAAGCTGACAGCCAGGGGCCGGCAAGGCACACCCAGAGACCGCATCTGATTTCCTGTGGCCCCCTCCCTGTTTGCCGAGCCTGGCAGACAGGACCTGGTGTCCCTAAGAACACCCCGTCCCCGACCCCATGCTCCAAGGGCAGAATGGCCGAGATTCCTCCAAGCCAGGTGGCAGGCGGGATGGTCTCCTTTGGCAGCTCAAAGTGGGCGTCCCTGGGGCCACAGCTGGGAACAGCCAGCCCTTTCTGGGCCGCGTTTTACCGGATGCCCGGGGACAGGGTGGGCAGATAAAGGAGAGGACGACCAGTCACATTCCTGTTTCAGAGACGCACAGTACATCCAAATGAGGCCTGGGACGTACTTACCCTGCGGGGGGGGGGGGGGTGGGGGGCAGTGTGTGGGACTCTGTGTCCGTCTCAAATACAAACGGATATGGGGCGCCCCGAGTTTCTTTTCCAAAGTGGTGCCAGGTGTGTTTAACACAGCGACCCACCAAGCTGCATGCGCTGCGTGCGTTTTTTGGGGGTGGGGGGTGACGAAGAGGTAGGGCTCGTCCTAGCTCTTAAACCTGGGTCTCCTTGTTTTTGTTTAAAAAACTGGTCCTTTGGATATAATCATGGATTCCTAGGAAGGTGCCCCGAAATTGGAGGCGGGGCGGTCGGGAGCCAGGCGCCCTCGCGCGCCGGCCCCCCGCCGGCCAGCTCGCATTTTGCATCACCATGGTCCCCTCCCCCCGAGAGACCGGGAAGCTGACACAGGCCGGGTTTTTATTCGCTAGACCCGGCAGCCGCCCTCGGGGACGCGTGGGCACCGAGCGGCCGCCCGCCGGAGCGCCCCAAGCGCCTGTGGCTCGGGTTCAGTTTGATTTTTTAACTTTACTTTTGTTGGAGCCACGCCCTCGCGGTGTCCCCCAGCGCGCCCCGCCTCCCACCCTTCCGGGCCGGGGCGCGGCGAGCGTGGTGGCCCGACCGCGCGTCCCCGGGGGAGCTTGGCTGGGGACCTCAGCCCCCGAGGACGCCGCCCGCTGCGCGGCGGGCGCGGCCACCTCTCGGAGCCCGGACTGGGGCGCGGTGGGGGCGGAGCGCGGGGCCCAGAGCCGCCCTCCCTTGGGCGGGCCGAGCCGGGGCGGGCTCCGGGGCGGGTTGGAGAGCGCGCGGCCCCGCCCAGGCCGCTTCCGCCAGGCCCCCGACCGGCGCGCACTCAGCGCCCGCGCGGGTGGCGGCCGGCGCGGGCCCCCAGGAATGAACAGGGACCCGGGTGCCCGCGGCCGGGACCCCGCCTCGCCCCCGCCAGCCCGGGCCGCCGCGCCCCCCGCCTTGGCCGCGCCGCCGCCCCCGCCCCCGCCGCCGCCGCCCGGGCCCCCGGGTCCGCCCCCCGAGGCCGCGGGCTACTCCCACCAGCTGCTGCTGCTGCTGCTGCAGTGAGCGCCGCCCCGCGCCCCGCCATTGTCCCCGCCGCTCCGCCTGTCGCGCCGGGCCGCGGACCGGGAGGCGGGGGACGCGCATGGGTGGGCGCCGCTGATGCCGCCGCCGCCGCGCCGCCCTCCGAGGCTGCGTCCCGGGAAGCCCGGACCTCCGCGCTCCCCGGCCCGGCCCCGCGCCGCGGACTGGAGCGCGCCCCCATGGAGGCGCCCGGGCTGGCCAAGGCGGCCAAGGCGGCCGCGACGGACCCCGAGCCTCAGGAGAGCCGCGGGGAGACCCCCGACGGGGCGCCCGCGCTCTGCCCCAGCCCCGAGGCGCCCTCGCCCGAGCCGCCAGCCTACCGCCTGCAGGACTTCGACACGCTGGCCACCGTGGGTGAGTAGCGCGCGCGGGGACCCGGCCCGCAGGGTCGCTCGGCGCCGCCCGGGGCGCTGGCGTCAGACAAAGGGCCGGTGTGCCGTCGCCGGGCCGCCTCCCCCAGCCGGCCCTGCCGCGTCCCGTCCGCTCAGGGTCTCCGCGCGTGCTGGCGGGGCGCCCCAGGACCCTCAGGCGCTCCCAGAGTTGGAGGGTGGCCCCCCCACGAGCTCCCGCGAGCCTCCCCAAGTGTCCGCGCTCTGCCCCGCGCGCCAGGAGTGTCCGGATTTACAAGTCCTTTCCTCCTCCCCCAAGCCCCCTTGGTATCTGTGCCACCCGACGTCACAAAACTTGCCAAGGGTCATCTCCTATGGGGCACCTCGCCCGCCCTCCCGGCCAGGGGCCCCTAGGGACAGAGGCGGCGCCCAGAGGCACCTACGGAACTCCGGCCAGCCTCCCTGTGCCCCGCTGCAGGATGCTCCGGCGCAGACTTTGGACCTTACCCGGGACTTGGCGGGGACAGGTGTCCTGGGGCGGAATGGGGGCGGGCGTGGGGTGGGCGTTCAAGACGGATTACCCATTTCCCCCTCCCCGCGCCTGCTTTTTATCTTGTTGATCCGAAAGTTGGCATTCCGGGTCAGACCGATTTCCTTTTGTGCTGTGCGGGGAAAGGCGCTGGTAGATCCTGGGGCCGCCCTGGCTGGGCTAGAAAATCCCCACTCCGGGCTGGGGCTGGGTGCGAATGGTGGGCACAGGCCACGGTGGCTTCTTAGCAACTCTGTGTTGCTCACGGCCTTTTGGAGATGGGTTTCTTGTAGGAGACATCCATGGGGAAGGGGGCAGGTCACAGGTCACCAAGGGGTTTGGGGTGTTCAGGGGCTTTTCCTGGGTCTCCTGCCGTTCTTGTGGAAAGGAGGAAGCTGGGCAGGGCGTCAGGAAGCCAGGGCTCAAGGTCACGGCCTTAGAGTTTAATCAGAGATGGACAGGCACGGCCGCACTGGGGAGGGACGGGTCTCCAGGGAAGCTGTTTCGGGAAAGGAGGGGATGGCAGGCACCTTCTCTGTCGCAGTGTGCGTCTCTCTGTCTCTCCCTGTTTACCTCCTTCTGTCTGTCCGTCCGTCCCTCCGTGTGCCGCCCTCTCCTTCCCTCCCCCCCGGGAAGCTGGACCTGATGGGAAGGCAGGCTGTGTTTTGCAGGGCTGCAGGGTGGGACAGAAACCCAGCCCGGGCAGTGACACCGGCCGTCGTTGGAAATAGAGACAACAATGGAAAGTTGGTAGAGGACCGACTCTCCAGGCCTTGGCACTGAGCAGCAACAACTGTATCCCGTCTGGGCACACGCACGGGCTTGTCAGAGATGCCAGGGCTGGAGGACAGGGTAGCCCGTAGCGAGGCCGTAACCTATTTTGGTGCCAGCAGTCCCGTGGGGCCCTGTGGGCCCTGCCCAGTGGGCACGGGGCGGCCAGCCAGTCATCTTGTCCTTAAAAATAGAACGAGGCCGCCTCTGGGGACTGCGAGGGGCGTGCACGGGAGGGTGATTTCTTCCACGGGTCCTTGCCTCTTCGTGAAGAGGATGCCTGTTCTCTGAGGATAACTTCTGTGCGCCCCCCACCCCGGGTGTGACGGGAGCAGGTGTGCGTGTGTGTAACACACACACACACAAACCCAGGTGTGTATGCGAGAGCCAGAGGCCAAACCTGACGGAATCCCCAGCCTCCCTGAGCTGTCCCCGTCCTGTGTCCAAGCCACAGTGTCCACCAGCTGGAGGTCCCGTCCTCACGTGCCGTGGGTCCCAGAGAGGGGCCAGACTGAGCTCTGCCCGAGCCTTTACAACCTCGCCTCCTTGCTGTCCCATGTGCCGGTCAGGCACCCGCAGGTCCTGCGTGGTGCTGGGCCGTTTGTATGCACTTTTCCAGTTGAGGAACGCGGCCCTCCTGGACGGGAACCCAGCCCACACGCACTGCAAACCCACAACACACAGACGCCCCAGACTTTGCTTTGCTTCAGCAGCATCTTGGAACCTTCTATCCGGAAGGAGTCAGGATGGAAGGACGCTGCGGGGCTCTGTCCTTGCTGCACACATTTTGTTCATGTGTTTTCTTCTTTTCCTGACCCACGCGTGGGCCCTGTGGTTTCCATTCCTCACGTCTGCCTGCGAGCTGGGCAGGGACGGGAGGCTCCCCGAGGGACAGAAATGCTGATTCACACACACAGGCACACGGTGTGTGCGTCTGTGGGTCTCTCCGTGCAGGTAGGACGCCCTGGGTTCTGTCCGATGTCGTTGGGCACGCCCCCCCGGCTCTTAAGACACCCCCGTGTCCTCAGCTCCAGACTCAGCTGCAAAGGGGTGGCCCCTGGAGGCCGAGGAGGGCAGGACACTGGGACTGTGGGGTCTCTAGACCAGCCGATCACCCAGAAATCTGGAGAGCGGGGAAGAAATCTCAGCTTGTGCTGCTGCGACATCCGGGAAGCAGGGAGGCGACCTTGGGGGCATGTCTGGGCCCCACTGTGATTTCGTAGCTTGAGAAACCAGGTGGGAGCAGCCAGGCGGCCGCCCGGACGGGCCGTGGCCTGCAAGCCCGTTTCTCCACACTTGAGGTTCGCACGAGGACGCGTGGTTGATTCCGGTGGGGACAGACAACGAGCTGTTCAAACAGAATCCTAGGTTTGGGAGTAATTACAGACTCCTGGGGCTTTCCAGAGTCCGAGCCTGGTGTCCGTCCCCTGCACCCTTCGCGAAGCTTTCCTCCGTGGGGATGTCGTTGGTGACCCGGTGTCAGGGGGAGGAGGAGGTCGGCGTTGGTACCGTCGTGCTCAGAGGGCGCAGATCATGCTCTGTGCTCCTTGCTTGTGCCGGTTCTGCTGTGTGTGTCTGTCATTTTCACAGGTTTAATCTTGTGCCTTTATTTGTCAGCCGGCAGCCCCGAAATCGAGGACAGAACTGATGCGCTCGGCATAGCCTGGTGTGTCCTCCTCCTCCCCTGTTACAGCCCTGGGCGGGTTGTGTTTCCTTAAGATGGAGGAGACCTTCCTTCATGAGGGTTTTCCAAAATTACACGAACTGTTAGAAAAGAATATTCTCAAGGACAGAAATCCTATACGTTGTTCCCCTTCGTTTTTAAAAAATGGGCGTAAAATTCATGTAACATCAAGTGAACCTTTCCCAGGGAGCCATCTGGCTGCGTTTCGTACGTTAAGAAAGTGACACGACCAGCACGTCTGTCTACTTCCAAGACGTTCTTGGCACGTCCCCAGACGAGACCCCGTCCCCGTGAGCTGTCCCTCCTCAGCCCCTTTCCCCCGGCCCCCCGGGGACCAGGAGTCTGCTCTCTGTCTCCATGGACTTTCTGGTTCTCTGTGCTTGATTCTATGACCTCTTTTTTTTTGTTTCCCCTTGTCTTCTCCAAGGAGGTGAGGGTCCAGTGGGAAGAGAACATGGGGGGATGCAGAGCCCAAATTTGCCCGCTCAAGTGATGAGAGGAAAATGCACCCAAAGGCCAGATGAGGACAAACCGGGGATAAGAAATGGGCGGCGGGATTGAGCCCTTGATGAGCAAACACACGCGCCCGACATCTGCTGTTCTGGGGTGAATCGAGTCCCAACCCCATCCCAAATCCATGTCGTCCTTCTCAGAGCTGTAAGGGGAACCTTATTTAGAAGTAGGCTCTGCAGATCGTTAAGGATTGTGATGAAGTCCGTTGTGCTCGGGTGGTCTTAAGTGCAATGACAGGGGACCTCATAAGAGACAGAGGAGGAAACACAGACGCAGAGGAGAAGCCATGTGAGGAGAACGGCAGAGATGCGAGGGATGTGGCCACAAGCCCAGGGGTGCCTGGAGTTCCAGAAGTTAGAAGAGGGAGAAAGGACCCTCTCCTGGAGCCTCAGAAAGGAGCATAACCCTGTCCCACCTGTCAGTCTCTGTGCCCTGCCTGGATCTCAGTGGTCCTGCCCTATCTGGATCGTAGTGGCCCTGTCCTACCTGGATCTCAGTGGTCCTGCCCCATCTGGATCTTAGTGGACCTGTCCTACCTGGATCTCAGTGGTCCTGCCCCATCTAGATCTCAGTGGTCCTGTCCCCGCCTGGATCTCACACTTTTGGTCTCCAGAGCTAGGAGGGGGTGAATTCTCACTGTTTTAAGCCACCACGTGGTGGCAGCCCCAAGACAATTAGAAAATGAGTTCACCTGCCAGAGAGGATTGCAGAGCTGACTTCTAGGCTGCTTTAGACCTTGGTGCCTTAGGTCCTTGCACTGGTTTCCCCAGATCGTTGGAGGGGCACACCATCTAGCTCCAAGCTGGACGATGGTTTCCATGGGCGACCTAATCCGAGCGATAGCGTTCAGAGAGCCAGAAGACGGGGCATCCGTCTCTCGCTGCTTGAGGAACGTCATCGCCAGAGCTAGATGCAACAGAGCCAGGAACTTGCTCTCCTTCTGCCTCTGCTTCTGCTCCCTTGCAGCCATCCCCTTTCTCCACAGAGAGCAGCCAGGTGAGGCCCGCACACACCATCTCCTTCATCTTGTCACTCGCTTAGTCAGTTCCACGGCTTTCCCACATGGCCAGACACCAAGGGGCGCCATGTTGAGTCACGTCTGACCTTGGGCTACTGTGAGAAAGTACCATCCGCCAGGTGGCTTACCACGACGCAACTTTAGTTTTCGTAGCTCTGGAGGCCAGAAATCTTGAGGTCAGGATGCCAGAGCGTGGATGGGTTCTGGTGAGGGCTCTCCCTGGCTCGTAGGTGGCCACCTCCTTGCTGGGTGCTCACGTGGCGGGAAGGGAGGCCGGAGAAGCAAGCTTCCTGGCGTCTGCTACAAGGGAAATAAGGTCATCATAAGGGACCCCATTCTCATCTGGTCTTAATTACAGCCCAAAAACCCGCTTGCAGATATGAATAGTGTTACATTGGGAGCTAGTGATTCATCATGGGAGACTGGGGGTTGGAGTTGGTGCCCAAACGTCCGGTCCATCATACTCTCTTTTACGCCTTGGTGGGTGTTGTTCCTTCTCCTGAACTCCTACCTCTGGGGTCCAGGTGGCTACCCCAGCAGCACGCTTCCCTCATCTCTCCCTCAAATTCCCAGGCAAGGACACCTCACTCTCCACGTGTGTCTAGAACAACCCTCCTTGTCCCTGCTTGCATTACCCACATGGGTGGGGACATGGCTCCGGGCTGATGGTCTCAGATCCCTTTCCTGGGGGAGTTCCTCTTCAGCTGGGGACAACCCGGGAGGGTGTCTTTGTCCCTGGGAGAAATGGGCAGAGGCAGCCCGTGCCGCCTGGGTTCACCAGTGAGGACGCTTCTGACCACAGTGTTCTTTTCTGAGAGATTCACGTGTTACGATTTCTCCGAAAACCACGTTCAGTCTCTGGGAAGGACATCGTGGGGCTCTCTCTGTATTTCCCCCAAGGTTTTTTCAAGACCACAGTGTTACGGCCTTCACCGTAACTCATGGAAAAGATGGAGACTCATCTTTTCCTGTTTTTTTCCTTGGGGACTCTGTATGTGCTGTTTCTTGCAGGGAAGGGGAGGAACGTACTGGATAACCCAGGCTGATGTTGTCGTGATGATAGACGGGACTAGTCATCTCCCATGTTCTCACAAGGATGTCCACGAGGGGAGCTGGCCGCTGCCTCTGGGGGTTTCTGCCCCCCTTCTCTGCACCGTCAGCTAACTGTTGGTGGCCTAGCAGTCCCCTGCCCTGTGTCCTCCTCCTCTCCCACGGCGCCCATGTCTCTTCCCCTGCTGCAGTGAGGCAGCTGAGTGGGGACAGAGACTCTGTGGGGCTGTTTGCTGGCTCCGTGTCTAGGGCAGGGGTTGTCCCTTCTCCCGGGAGCATGTGGCTCACGGTGACATCACAGCACCCTACTGCAGAGCTTTTGGGTTGTATTTTGGTGCTCGGCACACACGTGTGCCCTAGAGGGCAATGGCCCAGCAGCTGTTTATTTATTCCCTCATACATAGGCCGGTTGGCATCTCCGCATTGGGCAGGAACCTTCCTAGAAAGCCCGAGAGTCCCCCGTGTTGGGAAGTCCCTGGGCCCGGGCTCCTCAGGATGGTAGTTATCCCTGCTCATGCTGGATCCTAGTGGAGAAGCCGCTGAATGCCAGCCTGCTCCTGGGTTGGGGCCGGTCACAGGGAGCTCAAACAAGGATCCCTGCTTGTTGAGTATATGTTACCCTGAGAGAGGTGAGCAGTGACACCTGCATTTGGTGGTTTGTTCGAAGTCCCTGTCCGAAGTGTGGGGGAGAACAGAGCATGGGGATTGGAGCAGCAGTGCATGGAGGAGAGGTAGGGGCACGCTGCCGTGTCTGGGAGGTCCTGGGGTCTGCCTTTCCCAGCACGAGAGGTTTGCTCAAATCCTGGAAGGTGAGAGGGCTTAGCCGTGGGGACACCCTGGGAAGACTGTGGGCACAGGGGCTGGTTCTCTACCTTGAGCAGCAGCAGAATCCCCTGGAGCAGGTGGCCAGCCCCACCCAACAGATTTTCTGATACTCCAAGGTGGAGGGGGCCTGAGACTCAGCATTTCTAACAAGTTTCAGTGGTGCTGCTGCTTCTGCTCGCTGCAGTGTGCTTTGGAGCTACAGGGCGACCTCATAGCGCACCGGGCATGTTCTCGAAACTCTCAGAAAGTTACTGTGGCCAGTGTGGGATGGAACAAGCAGAGACGTGAAGGTGCAGAACTTCTGTGTAGGACCTCTAGTGTGTGTGTCCTCACATGGGTTTTCCTGGCTGCGTGTGCAAGGAGAAGGGGTGTGGGTGGTGTCTCTTATAAGGACACTTACCCGTGGTCTGTAGGATGAGGGCCCCACCCTGATGACCTCGGTTCACCTTTGTTACTTCTTAGAGGTTCATCTCCAAATACAGTCCCGTTGGGATTTAGGCCTTCAAGGCATGAATTTTTGTTGCGGGTGGGGGCTGTTGGACACGACATTTAGTCTGTAACAGGGACTTAGAAAATAGTCATGGGTAACTCCATGGTTTTTGGGTGAAATAATTTTTTTGAGTGAAATAATTAGAAAACGTGCACTGCCATTGGGCCACATGAGGAGGGCTCTGGATAGAGCGTGTTGGGGACAGAAGGTCTCCAGATCTTTTTCAATGCCTCCCCCTTCCACCTGCTCACATCCTACCTTCTCCACCATATCGATCATCTCAGTCATCATCACCATCATCATCATCACCATCATCACGACCACCGTCACCATCACCATCATCATCATCATCATCACCATCATCATGACCACCGTCACCATCATGACCACCGTCACCATCACCATCAAACCCCTCATCACCGCCATCTTCATCACACCTTCCGATCAGCACCTGCCCACATCCTACCGCTTTCTACCATCTTTCTCACCAATACCAACATCGTCACCATGGCCGTCATGACCACCATCACCATCGTCACCAGCCCCATCATCGTCGTCCTCATCACCACGACCACCACCTTCATCAGCACCTTCCCTTCAACTCCCGCCCACATCCTACCACTTTTCTCCCAGCTGCAGCATCATTTCTGCCGTCATCACCACTTCCGGCGCTCGTGAAACTTTTCTTTGAAATTCACAGAACACCAAATTGTTTTACAGTGAACAGCTCAGAGGGGCGTTTACCATATCTACAATGTGTGAGCGTCCCTTCCATCTACTTCTTAAACACTTCCATCACCCCAAAAGAACACTCTGTACCCATTAAGCTGTTGCTCCCTGTTCCCCTTGCCCTTGGCTCCCCCCAGTCTACTTTCTGTCTCTATGGATTTGCCCATTCTGGACATTTCGTAGGTATGGAATCATACAGTGTGGAGCCTTTTTTTAACTTTTTTTCATTTTGAGTGGTGTTTATGAGTTTTATCTGTATAGTTAGTATGGGTCCGTAGTTCATTCTTTTTTGTGACTAGTATTTCATGGAATGGGTAAGACTACATTCTGTTTCTCTTTTTGTGAGTTTGCTTAGAGAAACAAAGTACCAGAGATGGGACAGCTTCAACAATAGACATTTATTCTCTCTCTCCCAGTCCTGGAGGCTGAAAGTCAAGATCCAGGTGAGGCCAGGGCTGGTTCCTGCTGACGCCTCTCTACCTTGTGTGTAGACTCTGTCTTCTCTCTGTGTCCTTGCATAATCTTCCCTCTGTGCATGTCTATGTCTCAATCTTCTCTTCTTATGAGGCAGTCCTGTGGGATCTGGCCACACACCTCGGTGACCTCATTTTACCTTAATCACTTTAAAGACCCCGTCTCCAAAGATAGACGCATCCGGAGGTCATGGAGATTGGGACGTAAACATAAATGTTCTGTGTGGGAGGGACAAAGTTCAGCCCATTTCACCTGTGAAACTTTGCATCGGAGATACCGTGTCCCCTTGGGGGTCCCATAATGGAATAGTGTAGTGTCACCCCAGGTGGATTTGGCTCATCAGCTCAGAGGGCCGAAAGCAGGCTCCACTCATGACAGAAGGCTAGAAGACTCTGATAATAGAGTGAAGACCCTCTCGGCTGATCTCGGCAGCACCTGTCCTTCCCATCCTCTCATGCATCAATACCCACCCATCATCATTCTTTCTCTCCAGTCACTTGTAACTGTCCCACAAAGGTGTTGGGCCTTCCATTTAAGTGATGCCCCCCAGAACCCATCAACTCAAAAGGTTCTTTATTCATTCAAGTAGTACCTTTCCCAGACCTCTGCATGGCCAGTGGGCTTTCTTTCTTCCTTGGAAAGGGAGAGCCCCTGCAGATGAGAGGTGTCGCTCATTCCCAGGGTTGGTGGTGTGTGTAGGTCTGCTGCCCGGATGCCACATGTTCCGGTGGCTTTCCTGGGGTGCTGTGTGGATCTCCTTCACACTCCACTGAGAATGGCGACCCTCCAGCCCATCTGCTGTGACGTCTGTGTGACTGGGTGTATGCAACCAGGTCCCTCCGTGTGTTGTGAAGTCACCTTGGGTGACCACTCTGGTTGGTCGGGTGGCCTCACCAACTTTCTAATTCTGTTTTTTTTTTTTGTTTTATATGAATATTTTAATGGTAATGATACCATGTAAAATTCACTATCCTAACCAATTTTGAGTGCACACTTCAGTGGCCTTAAATAAGTACACTTTTGTGTGACCATCACACGTGGAATGGATAAGACTATATTTTATCTTCTTGTGAGTTTGCTTAGAGAAACAAAGTACCAGAGATGGGACGGCTTCAACAATAGACATTTATTCTGTCTCTCTCAGTCCTGGAGGCCGGAAGTTCTAGATTTGCCTTCCTCCAACCCTTCTCCGTCGGCCCAAACTGAAACCGCACACCCATTTAGAAGTCACTTCTGGAGAGACTGGTGTCCTAGAAGCTTTTTTCTGTGTCTGTAGCTCATCCGTGTTTCATGACTTGCCTTTCTTACACTTTGGCTCCTGGGGGCTGGTCCCCCCATTCTTGCTCGGGAACAGGGGTCTGAGCAGTAGAGAACCAACGCAGTGTATAGGGTTGGTGCTCAGCTTCTTGGATTGAGTGATTGGGATGGAAACCCTGCCTCTTGGCCTCTCTGGCTCCGATCTCGCTGAATGGAGCATGGTTTCATGATGCCTGTGGACCTGGCTCTGCATCCCGCCGTGTGCCCCGCACAGTCTTTGAGGCGGCGTCCATGAAGGGCTCAGACTCTCCGTGGTGGAGGTGGTCCTTGTCCTCATACCTGGGCAGGTGCGTGTTGTGTTTTATTGCATCCTTTGAGGAGGACTGTGGAGCTTCAGCCTGGAGCACCTGTGTCTTCTGTCCTCTGTGCGTTAGCCAGGAAGTAAGCACGGCTCACCAAAGCAGGCAGCGGTGATCGTCATCGTCACCATCGTCATCATCGTTATCATCATCATCATGATGACCACCCATTTCCAAGCATAGTGGAGGGTCATCATTTCGGGGATGGGTGGTGGTGACATTGGCCTGGATTTGGAGCTTCTTCCGTTCAGTACACGTGTGGTCTCTGGCCAGGCTCGTCTTGAGGCTGCTGAGAGCCTCGTCTTGAGGCTGCTGAGAGCCGTCACCCTCTGCCCCACCCCTGCACAGGACACCTCTGTGTGATAGCTCTGGGGTTAGGGAATCGGGGCACAGGGCAGGGTCCCAGAGGCAGCCGCACTACTTGTTCTCCTTCTGTGATCTCATGGACCTTCTCCCCATATCACTGTTCTGCAGCTGCTCTAACAAATGACCCCATGCGTAGTGGCTCGGAATGCCACGCATTTTTTCAGTCCCTTGGCTCTGCAGGTTAGGGTGGTGGGTGGTAGTGGGTTCACATCAAGGGTCAGCAGGGCTGCGTTCCCTTCCAGAAACTCTGCGGGAGAGTCCGTTTCCCTGCTTCTTACAGCTTCTAGATGCCATCATCCTTTGGCTTATGATGCCTTCGTCCGTCCGCTCGGACCAGCTGAGTTGGGTCAGAACCTTCTCACGATGCTGTGTCTCTGTCTCTGGTCTTTCTCCCCTCCCTCTCTCGTAACCCTTGGAAGGACTCACCCGCATCACCAAGGATGTCTCCCTATTTCAAGTCAACTCTAAGCATCTTTAACACGTGGAAACTGGGTTTTCCCTTGAATTCAGTGTATGCACAGGAACTGGGGATTAGGATGTTGGCGCCTTTTTGGGGGAGGGGGTGTTATTCTGTCTACCTCCTGTCATGTGGTGTGTGTGCCTCGCCTTAGAAATGGCTTCTAAGGGCGCCTGGGTGGCTCAGTGGGTTAAAGCCTCTGCCTTCAGCTCAGGTCATGATCCCAGGGTCCTGGGATCAAGCCCCGCATCGGGCTCTCTGCTTAGCAGGGAGCCTGCTTCCCCCCTCTCTCTCTGCCTGCCTCTCTGCCTAGTTGTGATCTCTCTGTCAAATAAATAAATAAAATCTTAAAAAAAAAAAAGGAAATGGCTTCTAAGAGTGGGCTTCAGAGAGTGGGGTTGGGTGGGGTTGGGTGGGGTTGGGTGGCAGCTGTGCCCTGTCCCTCTGGGCTGACGTCTGCCAGCCGACAAACCACATTAACAGTAAAAAGCTTCCATTAGGAGGAGAGATGGTTGCTCTGATTAGCTATGCATGGGGCTCTAAGTTGTGTGTGTGTGTGAGAGACAGACAGACAGACAGAGACAGAGAGAGGTGGGAACACAAAGAGAATCCATTGTGTTAACTCACCAGCTTGGACCTGTCCCCTCCTGTACCTGGCTGGACCCTGACGAGGACCCATTGCCCCCTCTCTGGGACCTGTCCCTTTCACTGCGCACGCACAACCCGTTCTCACGTGACAAGGAGCCCTGGCGATGGGATGGCCCAAAGCTGGGATGAGACAGCCTTACCTTCCAGAAGATTGTGCCTGGCCCCAGATGCACAGTCAGGCAGGGGGCTCTGAACCAGGCACCAACTTTGGTAAACTTGGCCGGCTCTTTGTTCGGAGTGAGCTCGTGCGAGGATAATAAAACCAACCCAATGAGAGCTGCTAGGCAGCTAATTCCAGGAGCGTTCCCCTTGCTTCTCGCGGGTAGGGATCTCCGATTGTACGCTGGGCAGGGTGGACGGGATGGTACGCTCGGGCTTCACCGTTAGGGCGCGTAGAAGGAGTCCAGTGGCCTTTGGATGACATCTGAATGACACACAAAACGTGATAGATTACGTTGACACCAGTGCACTTGAGGTTGCCCGGTGACCTGTCCACGGATGGATCCCGAGTGTCCCGGGCTTGCTCCAGTGGAGAGCGCCCTGTGTCAAGGATGGAAGTGGGTGTGCGTTCCATGGCTCGCTCTTGCTCCCCGTGCTCCCCACGGAGGCCAAGTGGGGATATTTCAGGGTGGAGCCTGCTACAGTCCTCAGCATCCCAGGTCCCCATGTAGGAGTTTCCTGTAGGACACATCTGGGTAGTCCTTCCAGTCCCTTAGCTCAGCGCAGGTGTCCAGTGGACCCCGTCAACACCTCTTTGCGCCTTCCCACTCTGCTTGGTGCAGGCAGCCAGCCCAGGCTACGTCCTGGGTGCCCCGGGACTCTGCCTAACTGGACAGTTCCACATTTGAGAGACTCATGCACCTTGGGCACGGCGTGTTCCGTGTTGACCTTAGTTACCCCCTTTCCGTATGTGGAAATCCCTACTGGTTTCTCCAGGCAGTAACAGAAGAAGGCTCCCGTCCCACAGACTCCCTGATGCAGTGCACAAGGTCCCTCCCGGCAGCCACACCCAGCGTCACGAGAGCAGGTGTCCTGGGCAGGCACGAGAGTCCCTGCATTGAGGTGGTTGGTTTGCAGATGGTTCCGATGAAGCAGCTCATCGAGGAGGTTCACCGGGCAGCCTCCAGGGAGTTCTTCTGAAGTGGTTGACAATTAATTTGGTGGATGATTTCATCCCGCTGGATCATTATCTTGGGAGCCACTCCACAGAACAAAGGGCTGGGGCAGATGTGGGGCTGGGTGTGTCTGGTTAACAGCCGGGGCTCCGGAGAAAGAAGGTCTTTGTCATGCCCGGGGCCCCCTGGGGATCTGAACTGGGAGGGCAGCCAGAAGCGGGCGGGCTGTGCGGGCAGGCGTGCCCCTGCGTGCTCACATTGGAGGCGTGTCACTGGGCGGTGCCCGGTGACGATAGGGAGCCAGCCCGCCGGACGTTTGGGGACAACTCCCGAGGAGGAAATCATTCTGCAGAGATTGCACAATCCAGGAAGGGCACGAAGCAGCCAAACTGCCCAGATGGTCCTCTTCCCTGGGGCTGGATCCCAGTGTCTTTCCACCTTCAGAAAAAAGCAACGCGTGTAGGAAAATAAAATCAGGAATGACTCCCTATGCCTTGGTCACTGGGACATAGTTGTGGGGTGATATCACTTAAGAAGAGTTTTCTTCGCTACATTGTTGCACCATTCTGTGTTTTATTCTGATGACAGATACCGAAATGTCCATCGTCTGGATCTTTTCCAAGAACCAGTTTCTTTTCTTTGATTTTTTTTTTTTTTCTTCTTCGGTCGATTTTCTGTTCTTCATTTCACTAATTTCTTCTTTCATGTTTGGTCTTTCTTCTGCTTCCCGATTTGCTCGCTCTTCCCCTGACTTTTTTTCTTTCTACAGTGTCAGAAAAACACAGGTCGGCAGCCAAGGGATAGAGGCGCGTGTCCCCAGAACGCGCTGCATTTCAGGACAGCTGCTCTGAGTTCCGGGGCTTGTGGTCCTTTGAAAAGAAAATCTGAGGGCATCTGGGGGGTGGGGGCTCTGTCGGTGAAGCGGCTGCCTTCGGCTCAGGTCATGATCCTAGGGTCCTGGAATCGTGTCCCGCTTCAGGCTTCCATTGTTCCTCTGGAATGTTCCAGAAACGGTGTCACAGACCACAGTTGGGGTCCCAGACTCCTTAATTTATATTTTCTGCTGTTGAACTTCACATCCCAAAGTGGGGGGGGAGGAGTGTAGTTGTTCCCAACGGGTCGACGTTCACTGCCCCGCCATGATGGGGCTCGCGTGGGAACGTGCCTTAGGTCAAAATCGTGGTCTGTGGCTCCCGCAGGGCGAGAGTCAGGCCCGGGATGTAGCAGACGGACCCTTTCCTTGGTTGCTTGGTTCATGATGGGATCCCAACGTGTTTGCGGTCTACCTGGCTCGCCTGCATCTGGAGAAGGTGAAGAAGGATTGATTGTTACCCGAATCTAGGGACACGGGGGATAGTTTCCGATTTCTGTCTTGGACCCTCAGGTTCCTTCCTTCCTGAAGCCTCCTGGGGGATGATGAGGGAGCCCCGTAGTCATTGGGGAAGCGGGATTGAGCTATGGGAACTGGGGATGGGGAGGGAAGGGTGGAGGGAGATGGTTGGGGGCGAGCACATTTTCATCATGTTGTCCAGGGGCGCCTTTGATCCTAGAGGCTGTGGCTTGAAGTGGGAACCCTTAGCAGCAGTGAATGGAAGACTTTCTACATCTGGCTGTGATTTGTCCAAGAACATGTTCTTTGGCCAAGGCTTTTAGGATACCCGGATTTCGTACATGGCACTTCGCTGAGTTTGCAGAATGTTGCCATGAGCAAACTAGTTCATCCAACACCTCTTGAGTGAGCTCGTTGGTTGCATGATGGCTCGCTCCTATGAGCTCATCACCAACACCAAAGTAGTTCTCCAGGTGGGGTCTGGAGAGCCTTCTGGGGACTCCCTGAGTCAAGGGTCCTTTCATGGTACCATGAAGATATTTTTCATTCTTCTCTCTCTCTCTCTTTTTTGCCTGGGTTTGTGGCTGTTTCTGGAGGCTTCCCGACCTTGGACGGTATCACCTCTGACCATCAGCAGACTGTCCTTGTTCACTCTTGTGTTTTAGACATTTCTGCTTTGCTTGCTGACATGGTTACTATCTCCAGAGAGCAACTCCCACAAGCAAACAGATGTGTGTTATGGTCCCCGATCTGTTTCTGAAGGTCTTTGCCAAAGAATCTTGAGATCAGGGAGCTTGAAAACTCTTGTTTTAAACCAACGCCACCGTCTAAGAGGATCTTGATGGACCACTGACGGACTGATTGATGGTCCCTGTGTCCAGAGAGCCTTCAGGGAATGAAATGCCTCACTGTGCCCCAAGAACATGGCTTGAATTCTCGTTTTTCATCTTGCTCCACCCAAGTGAACGGGTGGCTTGGTTCAAAACCGAATGCTACCAATTGCATGGCTTCTTAGGAACTCTGGGTGTCCCCATCCCGATGTAGGTTTGGGTTGTGTTTGCAAAGGCATCATTTAGGCTGTTCTGCAAGTGGTAATTAGCATGTCCCCTGTGGAAGGAATTGCAGAGTTTATCTGGGGGATGTTAA
This sequence comes from Meles meles, assembly GCF_922984935.1. Classification (NCBI taxonomy): domain Eukaryota; kingdom Metazoa; phylum Chordata; class Mammalia; order Carnivora; family Mustelidae; genus Meles; species Meles meles. Next base: position 1,995,232 of record NC_060087.1, on the reverse strand, counting down.
AAGATAGGATGTAGTTTACATTTCCAAGAAGCTTACTAACACAGATAACTGAGAAAAGGTCAGTGTGTTCGGGGTTGTAATCAAGATGCCAAGAAGAAGCTGGGATCTGATAGCAGATGTTCAGGGCTGAGTAGGGTTTCGGGTAAACACAAGTATAGAGGAAGCATGTAGCCTCTCGGGCGCTCCAGGACCAGGTTCTCCTAATGCCTTTGCTCTCAGGGCCCCCAGCCTCCCTCACACATGGAAACTTTCTGAGTCACTCTTCCTGGTGTCCCTCTTCTTCTTCAGTGGGAAGAGACCGCAAACCCGGTGTTTATCAGGAGGTTACCCTGTGTGAGGCATGGAGATAAGTAAAGACATGTGATCCAAGGAAACGCAGATAATTCAGGGCACCTAAGAGAAGACTGATGAAAACAAAAAGAGGAACACAGGAGACCCTTTTAGAGTCCTGTTTTCAGGGAAATTGGAGAAGATACTGTTCCCATCAGCGAAAAGAGGATGTAACAGTGAAAGAGAAACCATTGTGAATGAGATTGCGGAAAGTTTAAATAATTGAACAAGAAAATTCCCCCAGATCAGAGGATGATCTTGGTCCTGCTTGCTTCATGCCCACTCACCGTGGAGGCGTTGGCTGCCAGAGGCACAGCTCTGATCTACACCTTGCTCTTGAGTGAGCATGGGGGGCATGTCTCTGAAGCAGTGTCTCTTGGGGGGTCCACGTCTCCCTGAAATCCAGGAAGCCCATTGTTGTACATTCCTGGGGCTCTTCTGACAAATCCCTGTGAACGTGGTGGCTTATAAGAACGTAAATTTATGCTCCCCCAGCTCTGGAGACCAGAGTCTGAGATCCAGGTGGGGCAGGACCAGAGATCCAGGTGGGGCAGGGCCACTGAGATCCAGGCGGGGCAGGGCATGTTCCTTCCCAAGACTCCAAGGAGAGTTCTTCCTGCCTCTTCCAGCTTCTGGGGTTCCAGGCATCCCTGGGCTGGTGGCTGCATCCTTCCATCTCTGCTTCCATCTTCATGTGGCTTCTTCTCTGTGTCTGTGTCTCTGCTCTTCTGTGTCTTACCGTTATCATTGGATTTAGGGCCATCCTGAAGCAGGATAACCTCTTCTTGAAATCTTTGACTTCATTACATCTGCAAAGACCCTGTTTCCAAATAATACCACATTCGCATGTACTAGGGACATGGACGTGGACCTGCCTCTCTGTGGGGGGAGACACAATTCAGCCCACGACACCCTTCATCCTCAACAGGTCCACAGGACGGTGCCACATGGAACTGTTGGACCTTCTTCCCCCAAACTAAACCACTCAGCAGATCCCTGCACCCCTGCCAGAGTTTCTGGTCAGATGAGCACAACTTCTCAGATGCTGACACAATGCCCTGGAGTCTTGTCCACCCTCCCTCTGCTGCCCACCCTCCCCCGCCCCCGCCATCTTCTTGGCTAAGCATCTCCCTGTCACCCCCGCTCTTCGCCCTTGGCTCTAGCCTCTGTCCTGATTGGTATCACAGCCCCCACACTGCCCTGGCTCTTCCTGTGGCTTTTGTCACAACAGGGACATCTTTAAAACAAAACAAAAGCACACAGAATGCAAAGCCACACACATAGGCACTTCCTGTCATCGGGTGATTTCCTGCTGCCCTTGGCATGAAGAGCTCACTCAAGGGGTCTCACAGTCCCTCCCTTCTCTTGCTGTGCTCCCTAGTGCTCCTCCAATATCCCAGTACTCTCTGTGGCTCCCGCCTCATTCTCTTTGCTTCTTCCCAATCACCCTCCAACGTAGTGTTCAGTCTGCTCCACTTTGCAGTTTCATTAGAAACTTCCTCAAAAGGAAATGTCTGGGGCACCCCGGGGGGCTCAGTTGGATAACCCTCTGCCTTCAGCTCGTGTCATGATCCCAGGGTCCTGGGATCGAGCCCTGCATTGGGCTCCCTGCTCAGCAGGGAGTGTGTGCTCCCTCTACCCTTCCCTGTGCTTATGGTCTCTCTCAGACACATACTCGCTCTCTCAAATAAAATCTTAAAAAAAAAAAAAGTCTTTTCTAACCCTTAAACCAAAGTGAGGTCCATTTGTTTCTTCCTCTACACACCTGTCTTACCGAGTCATCAAACCTGAGCAAGCTCATTAAACCCAAATGAGCTCATCGGTGTTGTTACAGCTATTAGAATTGGTGGTTACTGTCCACCTTTCTAGCCTGATTGTAACTAACCCCAGTGAACACGGGAACCAGACGTAAGTTGTTCTTGCTGCTTCGCAGTCGTATAGAGCACCTGACACAGTCAGATGCCAATGGCGGGGGAAAGAATGTCAAACCTCATTATGTGGACTGGGGTTTTTTTTTTTTCTTTTTTAAAGATTTTATTTATTTATTTGACAGAGATCACAAGTAGGCAGAGAGGCAGGCAGAGAGAGAGAGGAGGAAGCAGGCCTCCTGCCGAGCAGAGAGCCCGATGCGGGGCTCGATCCCAGGACCCCGAGATCATGACCCGAGCTGAAGGCAGCGGCTTAACCCACTGAGCCACCCAGGTGCCCCGTGGACTGGGTTTTTGTTCAGAAAGTGAGGTTATATCCTTGGGATGAGTATTTTCACTCCATGGACTGCCTAACTCATTTGTGGTCAACGATGGAGTTTTCTAAATACTTCTAACCTGTAGTTAACCCTTGATAACAAGAACTGAGCATGAACCCAATGGTAGAACTTTAAAGCTGTCCAGTATGGCAGCCATTAGCCCCATGGAACATGGTAAGAGTCTTGTCTCATTAGCCAGTCGTATTTCAGATCCTCAGGAAACCCCCTGTCAGTGCGTGCCTACTGCAGCAGACAGCAGGATGGACAAGGTTCCTGCCCCACGGAAAGTTCTACTGGGCAGCGGGTCTTAACGGGGGACAATTCTGCCCCTACTGGGCACTTTGCAGTGTCTCAGCTGCAGTTTGGGGGGCTGAGATGTGGGCATCGGATGGAGGAAGCTGCCTTAGTGAGACAGATTCTCTCTCTGATTTGTCTGTCCATCCATCCATCCCCTCTTCCATCCATCTATCCGTCTGTCCATCCAACCATCCATCCATCCATCCATTTATACATCATTGATCCATTTATCCATCCGTTCATCCATCCATCCATCCATCCATCCATCCATCCACCCATCTATATATCCATCCATCCATCCATTCATCTGTCCGTATATCCATCCATCCATTCATCTGTCCGTATATCCATCCATCCATTCATCCATCCATCTATCCATCCATCCATCCATTCATCCATCCGTATATCCATCCATCCATTCATCCATCCGTATATCCGTCCGTCCATCCATCCATCCATTTATCCATTATTGATCCATTTATCCATCCGACCATTATCCATCCGTCCATTCATCCATCTGTCCATCCATCCATCCGTCCTTCCATCCACCATGGATTCATTTATCCATCTGCCCATCATCCATCTATCTGTCCATCTATCCATCCATCCATCTGTCCGTCCGTCCGTCCATCCACCCATCCACCCATCCATCCATTTATCCATCATTGATCCTTTTATCCATCTGTCCATCATCCATCCACCTACCCATCATCTGTCTATCCTCTATCGTCTATCAGTCCTTTGTCATCGGGCTGTGTATCTATCCTTAGCAATCACTTGGCAGTGGTTTTTAACCAGTGGTGTTTCTGCTTCTCTGTGGACACTTGACAAGGTCAGGGGACAATTTTGTTTGTCACAACAGGGTGTAGGGTTGCTGTAGGCATGTGGTGGGTGGAGACCAGAGATGCTGACGCCCCGCCCCGGAGAGTCATGCAGTCCCAAATGTCCACAGTGTACTGAGGTTGAGAAACCCTGATCTAAAGGGTGGTAGTACATTTTGGGGCATTTCAGGGGGTGACTGTGACATTCATCCCATCCTGGATGCACCATAGGGCTGCATCTATAACCTGCCTAGCTTTTAAATTGGGAACGTGTGAAGACCCACCTTTGTTCTTCTTGGTGAAGATTCACCCGAGTGACATTCAGAGCTCAGAGCTGCAGATACCGTGCTTATAGGAACACCACAGCCGAGCCAGGAATTCCAGGCATTTCCCTTGTGAGACATTTGCTCCTGTTGGGGGTGGGTGGAAACTTCCTGTGTTTTTTTTCTTCCTGATTATCCATTCTGTATCTCTGATAGGGGAGAGGTAATTTAGTAAATAACTTGTCAGTAGCAGAATTGTGCTTCCTAAATGGCTGTTCTATTTTTATCTTTTGAAATAGGACAGTGTGAAATCGAATGTCACTTGACTCAGCAAAATTTTGAGGGAGTTACTTGTTTAAAAAAAAAAAACAAAGCCATCTAGATGAGCAAACTCACACAATCCCCTGCCCCTCCCACCCAGGGCTGAGTTGAATTAGTCCAGCTTTTTTGCCTGATCTTTGAAGTAAATATTCCAAGTTAAAAAAAAAAAAGAATCTTCATGAGGTTATCCAAAACACACTTCTTTTCTGTAACTTTTGCTTATGGAGGTACAACTCACAGGCCATATGATTCACCCTTTCAAAGTGTCTGGTTCTGTGTTTTAAGTTCAGTCACAGAATTAACACACATTTTTTTTAAGGGCCTTATCCCCATAAAACAGAAGTCTGATTATACTTGTGTACAACAAGAATTTTATTTTATTTTATTTTTTTAAAGATTTTATTTATTTATTTGACAGACAGAGTGAGAGAGAGAGTACAAGCAGGCAGAGCAGCAGAGGGAGAGGGAGAAGCAGACTCCCCACTGAGCAGGGAGCCTGATGTGGGGCTTGATCCCAGGACCCTGGGAGCATGACCTGAGGTGAAGGCAGTCGCTTAACCCACTGAGCCACCTCGGTGCCCACAAAATAATTTAAAAAATGGGTTTATGAAGGAGGATTGCATGTATTAGATATTATTTCATATATTGTAGCTTATAACCTTTTCTGAGATTACCAGGAGGGGGAAATGCCAAAAAAACCCTCAAAAAACCCCCAAAACCAAAAAACAAAACCAAACAGGAGAGTTTTACAATGATAAATTGATGTACTGTGTTATAGTAGCAGACTCTTAACACCCTGGGTTTGAACAGGGAGGGGTCACTTACACACAATTTTTATTATTTTATTTTATTTTTATTATTATTTTTTACAATAAATGCAGTATGGTACTGTAAATGTATTTCCCATAGCATTTTATCAATCACGTTTTCTTTTCTGTAGCTCACTTTATTGTAAAAATACAGTAAATAATGCATAGAACATGCACGCTTTGTGGGAGTCAGTTGTCCTGAGGCAGGCTTCTGGTCAACAGTGTTCTACAGTGGTTCCGTTTTGGGGCAGTCAGAAGTTACACGAGGACTGTTTGGCTGCCTGGGGGTCGGCACTGCTAATCCCCACGTTCCTGAAGGGTCAGCTGTCTAGGTCACTCACGGAGTCCAAGAGCCTTCCTGCTGGGTACCAGTCTTGCTGAATTCCTTTAGACCACATCGAGCACCTGCTGAATGAAGGCTGTGTCATTTTCCACCAAGTCATGGACTGTTGGTGCATATGGGGCCATGGGGGGGAGGAGGACAGGGAGATGTACGATCCTCAGACAATCTTGGATCTGAAGCACGGTGCAAACCCTTCAGTAGCTTCTTGGGGGGTGCCACCCGGGAAGGATTGTGGTCAGTACTGCTCACTGTAGACCCCCTCTCTCACCCTCTGTACCTTGATATACCACACCAAGTTGAAGGAGAAGGAAGGAATGTTCCCTGGAAATGCAGGGCAGGGCACAGTGGTTGGCCAACCAACGGGCAGGGCTGGGGGGGTGCTCTGTTCACTTCTGAGGACACCCCCTTTGAAGCATGTTTCTCTGTGGTATGCATAGGGAAATCATGCACCTCAACATTTCCTTCCCACATCTCTGCAGCCCTGCTAGGAAGCTGTCCTGTAGATTTCCCATCCACCACTGGCCTATTGGCCATCCCCCCATTTCAGGGGCACAGGGTCTCCTGCACCCTCCTTTCCTCCCCTGGAACGTGCCTGCCCTGTTTCCTTAGCATCTGGGATGCCCGTGGGATAGGGCACAGAGTGTCCTGATTGAGGAGACACTGCATTTTAGGACACAAAAGCAGGATGGGGGTGATGGTGAGCTACATGGGTCTTTAACTCAGGCACGGCTGTGCCGTCCCTCCCGCGTGTCAGGAGCGACTCTCACTTCCCTTCCTATCAGTCGCAGCTGGTGTTTTTAAGTGCTGTCGTCCGTATGTTACTGTTCTACTCACGCATGGCATGCTGGGCGTAGGCTCTTCCAGGATGGGGGGTGGACACGGGCTTGGTCTTGCGCTGGTTTCTTGTTTTTTTTTTCTCTCTGTGCGTGAAGCTTTCAAGAGTAGTTTTGAGCGTCCCAACATTGTGTGTCCTATTATTATGTGAAGCAGGAAGTTAAGTGTTAATGCCAAGTGGGTTTTGATGAACTTCTATTTTCTATTTGGGGAATATGCTTAAAAAGTGAATTAGTATCTGTCTGTCTATTTATAAGCTGGTGTCTTTCTGTCCATCTGTCCATCCATCCATCCATCTCTTACCTATCTCATTTATGTTCTCTGTCATCTATCAGTGTATGTATCAACCACCTGTTTATTTGTCTATCTCTCTGTTTATCTATTAGCTGTCTAATCATTCTGTCTCTCCATCCATCCACCCCATCCATCCATTATTGATCTCATCTATCTTACTTATATCAACCATCTGTCAATTATCTGCCTATGATCTGTGTGTCTGTCTGTGCTGATCTATGAGCTCCTATTATCTTCTCCTTCATGCTTCTGTCCATCCACTATCTGTCTTATTTATCTTTTCCATCAGTCAGTGTCATTGTCCATCCATCCACCCACCCCTGTATTCATCTGTCTGTCCATCCATCCATCCATCCATCTAACCATCCATCATCCACCCATCCATCTATCCCTCCATCATCCATCCATCCATCCAACCATCCATCCATCATCCATCCATCCATCCATCCATCTAGCCATCCATCCATCCATCATCCATCCATCATCCACCCATCCATCATCCACCCATCCATCTATCCCTCCATCATCCTTCCATCCATCCATCCAACCATCCATCCATCATCCATCCATCATCCACCCATCCATCTATCCCTCCATCATCCATCCATCCATCCATCTAGCCATCCATCCATCCATCATCCATCCATCATCCACCCATCCATCATCCACCCATCCATCTATCCCTCTATCATCCTTCCATCCATCCATCCAACCAACCATCCATTCATCCATCATCCACCCATCCATCTATCCCTCCATCATCCATCCCTCCATCCCTCCATCATCCATCCATCCATCCATCCATCCCTCCATCATCCATCCATCCATCCATCATCCATCCATCCATCCATCCATCATCCATCCATCCATCCATCATCCATCCATCCATCATCCATCCATCCATCCATCTACCCATTATCTATCACATGACTCTGCATCTCTCCATCTTTAACTCCTTTTGTGACTCTTCTTGCCCTGGCATCAGGGAACACATTTCTCTGTTACCCAGACAGAGTTAATTCCATGGCACAGAATAAAGCCCTATTGTCAAAGCCAGATTAAATAAATAAATGAAGTGACATTTAGTTTTGGGTGTGGCTTTGGGGAGGAGGTAGGAGTCCTGAATACAGACACATTCAAATCAAACCCAGTATCCATGTCTGTCTTTGTGTTTACTTTTTCTTTTTTCTTTTTTTTTTTTTTAAGCAGGCACCACGCCCAGCGTGGAGCCCAATGTAGGGCTTGAACTCATGACCCTGAGATCCTGACCTGAGCTGAAATCAGGAGTCAGACACTTAACTGACTGAACCACCCAGGCACCTCCGTCTTTGTCTTTGTTTAAATAGAAATGCCTTTGTAATTTTTTGTGTACATGTGAATACTTTTATGTAATTGCAGCTGGTAGTGGTTCACCCTGACCTGTCTGGGGCTGGCTGACAGGGGTTCTTAGTTGGGATCAATTGCTACCTTTTCGTTATTCTTCTCGTTCTTTTCCACAGCGTGTAAGCAGCGAGGTCATGGATTAGGTATTTAAACTCCTGTGCTGAGTTTGAATGCTCTTTTGGACCTGTGGTGTGTTGTGGTTCTTGTGTGTCTGTTTGATTATGAGCTCCTTGGGAACTAAGAGCATGTCCCGTTTGTAGTTGTACGTTTATAGTGGAAGACCTCATGGGGCACCCATCTGTGGGGAAACTCTGCTTGAATGGAGGCCAGCAAGAGGCACGGTTCTGTCTCTGGGAGTGTGTGGTGTCAGTGGGGACAGGATTTCATTTCATGTGGGGACAGGATTTCATTTCATTCTCGTTTCTTCATTTTCGCAGTTACCAGCAGTCAGGCTCAGGGCCACGGGCTAGGATGGACCCATCAATTAGTGGCAGTTGCTTAAAAACTTACAGGGACGGCAGGAAGAACATCACGAGGAGTCTTTTATAGGAAACTACAGGAAATGCCTCTTTTTGCTGCTGTCAAAAAACAGTGAAGTCCTTGAACTGAATTTAGCAGTAGACTAAATGTGTGGTGGGGGAAAAAAAAAAGTAAAATAAAAGTTAAAAAAAAAAATAAAGTAACCTAAAAGGAACTATCCAAGAGGGAAAGATTCATAGCAGCTGGCTCAGGATGCTGTCCCTCCTAATTTTTTTGTTTGTTTCTTTGTTTTTATTGTAGCAAAGGAAGGTACACTCAGATAAGAGAGAAGGCGGCAGGTGACCTGCTCCAGTCACCTCTGACAGTCACTGGACTTCCAGCTAATCAGATGAAACAGATGTTCTTGGAGCAAGAGACTCTACGGATTCCTTTTGCAAAATATCTGTAGTCAGATCCTGCATCTGTGGCCTTAGGCAATAGGATTTCTTTCTTTCCTTTTTTTAAAGATTCAATTTATTTATTTTTTTAGATAGTGTACATGAGTGGAGAGAAGGGCAGAGGGAGACAGAGAGAGAAACCTAAGCAGACTGTGTGCTAAGCGCAGAGCCTGATGTGATGTGAGACCTCACCACCCTGAGATTAAGACTTGAGTTGAAACCAAAAATTGGGTCCTTAATGGACTGAGCCATCCTGGTACCATGTAATAGGGCTTTTTGAAGATGATAGCATAGGATTCCCATCTAGGGTATAATGATCGAGATGACTTTTTCTAAAACTGTTTAAGTGAAATATGTGACTGTTCATAATTTAAGACTCACAAGATGGGGCGCCTGGGTGGCTCAGTGGGTTAAGCCGCTGCCTTTGGCTCAGGTCATGATCTTGGGGTCTTCCATAATCAAAGGACATCCATGAAACTAGGAACTGGCTTCTCTTGATCCTGTTAACACCCATCTGGACCTTACTTGGATTACAGTGGAGGTACTTTTTTCTTTTTACAAATGTATGGAGATGCTTTAAATGCTCTGTGGTGCATTCTCTGTGAAATCTGAGGTATTTAGGGCCAAAGGTGTTCATGCCATACAGGAACATAAGACCAAGATGCCACTCTGGGATCAAATCTTCTCCTCTCTCCTGCTTCTCAGTCTATGTGGGTTCCTCTGACTTTGCCCACATTTGCAAAAGGACCTCTGTTGGTTTAGGCAAGAGATATTCTGCTGCTCCTTCCATTAAATGGATTCGTCCATTGGCGTATCCATGAATTCATTCATCTGCACATTTATCCAACTAACATATGCTCAGGGATTAATCACACAGGTATGGAAAACATGAGCCTACTGCCACAAGTTACAGTTCAATCCCAACATGCACCCCCCCCACCCCCCCGAATGGCGGTCTCTGGTACTTTGGAAGTTGGTGTGTTAACTGGAGCATTTTTATCATGGCTAAACTTACAGTAACATTTTCCCTGTGATTCTCTAAGTAAGAGCGCTTCTCACACCCTGGGCATTTCTAGATCTTGTTGGTCCTTCATAGTTCTGGTTGGTCCTCCCAGTGCCACGGGTAGTCTTTGGTGACTTGATTTCCCAGGTGGACTTTCATTGCCCGATATTACAGACATGGTGTAGAGAATCTGCCTCAGAAGGTGGGCAACCCCATAGCATCTCTTTTCAGATGACATTTCTTCAGCTGCATGTTTGCGGAAACTTCTTCAGATATAGGTTTTGCACATGTCAGACTTCGGAATAAGGATAACGTGGGAGTGGGAATATCAACCCTTCTCTTGTTCTCCCTGTAGCAGTAGATTTGTCCCTAGTCCCCATAGTCTGGTCTAGGATCCTTTCCGCATGGGGTATGTTCTGTCATTCAGTCAATGGTTGATAGATATCTGCATCTAGTACCACAAAGAATAAGGAGTAGAAACAAATGCCAGTTGTGTTTAATGGAGCTTACTTAAAAACAAAATGAAACAACAACAACAAAAAAAACCTATCTCACCCCAAATTTTTTGGGTGGGGGGGATGGTTAATGTTCTTGATATAATATACACACAACAACATTCATGCATTTTAAGTGTCTTCATTGATGTCTTGTTGACAAATGCATAGAGTTACATAACCACCATCACATAGGACATTTACAAAGTTGACTTCATTTTACGCTGATGGAAAATTCATTTATTTCCTCGACTGAGATGCCGTGTGATGGGCTCTGCATGTGTTATTTTATTAAAGTCTGTTGGGTGTAAAGACTTTTTCTTTCCAGTTTTATTGAGATATTATTGACAGCATTGTGTGAGTATAAGGTATAAGGTATACAGCATAATGACTAGACAAATACTTATTTTAAAATGATTACCTCAATGTAGTTGACATCCATCTCCTCATGTAGTTAAAAAAAATTCTTTTTCTAGTTTGAGGACTTGTAGGCTACTCTCTTAGCAGCTTTGACATATACCAGGTTGTATGGTAACGTCCCGGGACTTAGTTATCTTACAACTGGAAATCTGTACCTTTTGTACAAATTTGTACCTTTTGACCATCTCCATCCAATCTCTGTACTCCCATACCCCACCTCCAATAACCCCAAACTCCAAAAACCCTGAACTCTTTTCTATGAGTTTTTTTTTCCTTTTTAGAATCCACATATAAGTGAGATCATTCTCTTTTTTGCCTTTGACTTATTTCACTTGGCATAACGTCCTCAAGGTCCATCCATGTTATTGCAAATGGCAGGAACCTTCCTTCCTTCCTTTCTTTCTTTTAAAATCCTTTTTTTTTTAAGATTTTATTTATTTGAGAGAGAGGCAGTGAGAGAGTGCATGAGCGAGGAGAAGGTCAGAGGGAGAAGCAGACTCCCCATGGAGCTGGGAGCCCGATGCGGGACTCGATCCTGGGACTCCGGGATCATGACCTGAGCTGAAAGCAGTCGTCCAACCAACTGATCCACCCAGGTGTCCCTCTTTCTCTTTTAATGGCTGACTGCTATTCCATGTGTATCTTACTGGGCAGGGGCAAATCTATGGCCATCCTTACCTGCAACAAAGCTAAAAAAATGGACTTTTCTACTTTCTGAAGGGAGTTATTGAGACCTCGGGGTATATACTGGTGAGCCTCCCAACGCCAAGTGGCGAAATCTCTGCCCATTTTCTTTCCACCACGTTCATGCCTTACAACCAACACCATTAATGTTGTTTTGTGTTCTGTGCATTTAAGCTGGCCAAACTGAAAATTGTAGAGAGCTAGTTTCATCCACCTTGAACGAGACTCCTGGCCTGTGTGGTCCGGTCACCTGACTATGGCATCCAGGGACTCCCGCATCCCCTGGGGTAGCTCAGGCTCCGGCTGCCTGAGTGCATTAGTAACCCGTTTGGAGTTCTGTGTGCTTTCAGCTGACCCTGCTCAGACAGAGCTTGAAAGACGTTGCCTACAGCATCGTTGTTTCCACGTTGCCGTGGAAAAATCTGAGTCATAGTTGGTGTTGTCTTTCACGTAGGCACAGGGAACGTCCAGATGCAGGTCAGACACTAGGGCTGAAAACGCAAAATATGATCTAGTAAATGGAACCCAGTGATGAAGGGGCTCCTTCCCCGGGGGTGGTGGAGAAAGGTGATCAGGAGGAACGGTACCGGAGAGAGAAAGGAGGGGGAAGCCACATGGCCTTCTTTCGACCACAAGAATGTGACAACATGGCAGACTTTCAGGTTGCCCTGTGCTCTGTCCTGTCCGAGAGAGGGACCGTAGAAGCCCAGGGATTCCTATGTTTGCCCCAGTTCACAGATCAAATAAAGGGCAAACCTTTCAGCAGGTGCTGGTGTCCCCCCGCATTGTGTGCACCTAACCCAACGGAAACCTCAGTGTCTGCCTAAATACCCCTAAGCTTTGCCGGTTCCCCCTCATTACAGCCTCCGCCGCCATAGCTCGCCCCACCCCGCCTCCCAACTGGGACTCAATTCCACAGCATCTCACCCCACGCGACTGCCTTACCCTGTTTCATTTCCGTGTTCACTTCCCAGTGACCTTCCAGTGAGCACATGCCTCATCATTTGCTGCTGCTTACACAACACTTGCTTTCCTGGGTTTTCACCACTCCCTCTCTGCTCCTCCTAGGGTAAAATATTCATGATCGGAAACTCTGTGTAAAAGCCAAGGTTACTCATCGTGGGCCCCGCCCCCCCGCCACCAAGGAGGCAAGGAGATTTATTTCACAACCCGGCAATTCTCATTTGTAGAAAACGCTAAAACAAAATGTTTTTGCTTGAGTGTGACTCTGTGCTATTGCTCATGTTGCCGTATGTAGGTCCAAACCCTGTGCAAGGAGAAAGGATGTCCGCCGCGGTGTGGTTGTGTTGGGAGGGAGGAGAGCGTCCTTTTGTCTTCCCCACAGATCTAACTGGTTCCTTTCTCCCTCTTAGTGAGGTTAATTGGCATTTTTCTAACCAGAGACCATTCCTGTTCACCGTTTTCCATGCTTTCTTCCTCAGAAAGACCCCTTCCTGTGCCTCATTGCTTAGACACACAGTGATGGAAAACCCAGCTGACATGGATAAGCTCACTGGGCACCTGGGATCCCAACACTCACACGTACCGGTTTCCATTTTTCTGCCCCTCTACTTTACCTTTGCTCTAGTCACAGAAAGAATTCGTTTGGATCTTTGATCTCAGGTTTCCATTAAGTGATTGCCCACCGGTATGAGGGGTGGACACCATGCCCCACACTGAGGCTCTGAGGAGCTGGACAGCCTGCCGGTAGAGAAAGAAGGTGCATTTGGGTTGGAAATGTCCCACCAGGGTACAAAACAGGGTTGGATTTCCTTGCATAGTTGTATTTTAAAATTTCACCCCAATCTCAGCCCTTTCTCCCTTTATATGCTACCTGAGTACCCATCCGTTCCCATATCATGTTGGTATCCATCCCATCTTCCAGTCCTTAGCAAATTCTAAAATAAAGACCAAGCGCTTTGAGCAGGCATTAATTAACGTGTTCAAGAGCCTTCTTCATGAGCATTGCATGCCTGATACCTTTGCCTATATCTAGAAATCCCAAAGACAAACACCACAACACGTCTTTGTCATACTGCTGCATTCCACCTGTCCTGTGTAAGTGTGTGCGTATGTGCGTAGTCTCCACAACGGCCCGTATGTAGAGGGGATGCCAGCTTTCCCTCCAATGCAAGAACATTGCAGAGGCAGGTCTTTGTCAACCTGCCTTCGACATGTCTTTGTCAACGTGTCTGTTGTACATGCCCTCATCTGAAAGTTCCAGAATGGAGCTTCTTGGAAATACTCTCACCTGCCGTATACCAGGGTTGGCAGCTGCAGAAGCTGATGGAGTCTCTTAAGGTCCTGATGCAGCCTGGTGTGCTGTCTCCCCTTCCAGGCACCGGGACGTTTGGACGGGTGCAGCTGGTCAAGGACAAGACGGCCAAGCATTTCTTTGCTCTGAAGGTCATGAGCATCCCCGACGTCATCCGCCTAAAGCAGGAGCAACATGTACACAACGAGAAGTCGGTGCTGAAGGAAGTCAGCCACCCCTTCCTGGTCAAGCTGTGAGTCCCTCCCCACTGCCTTCTCTGGGTCCTCACCCTCTCTGAGATGCCGGGCCGGGGGTGGGTGTGTGGAATGAGGTCACAGCTGGCCCTTTGGCCGGCTGGGACCAGAGCCTCTGCCTGGGCCTTGCTCCCATCCTGGGTGAGCACTAGGAGTGTGGGTCATCCCACCAGACACTCCAATCTTCTCATCCCTTTCTGGGTCACCGTCATCAGCTCAGCCTCATTCATGCGGGCCACTCCTTGGGTTTCTTGAGGATAACTATATCTCCATTTAGACGCACCACAAATGTGTCCAGTTGAGGGTGCCCTGCACTGAACAAATAAATCCCCGTCCTCCCACACTGTTTCCTAATACAGGATAAGACCATTTGGCACCCAGGTGCCAGAGGTGGGAGGCCCAGATAGCGCTCTCTTTCCCCATCCACGGCGTGGGTGCCTTTCAACTGGGATCCATGTCTCCCTTCCGCCATCTTCTTCTTGTTCCTTCTCATTCCCACCCCGCAGCCCCTGCCTGAGCTGGGGCCCCCATCTCTGCCCTGATGTTTGATACTGACCTCTCTCCTGGTGTTGCCCTAGCATTCTTCCTTCCTTCCAAGGCATTATTCATCTTCCAGCCATGGTGGTCCTCCCCAGATGCCTGTCTGTTGACCTTCGTTGGTACCTACAGGTCCACGGGGAATAGTGACCCCAGAATCTGACCCCAGCCACTTAGGGCTCATCGTGGACTGACCTCTGGATTTACCTTCTGCTTGCTATCTCTTTCCCTCCACCCTGCCACCCGTGGTCCCATCTCGGAAAGCCACCTGCAGTAGACGGGGGCAGGTGCTATCCTGGTGGACACTCCCTGTCTCTGGCGGGCCACCTCTCCCCTACAATGCTTCGTTTCTGTGTGTCTCCCCACAAAGCATCCCTCCCCCTGGACCAACTCCTGTCTTTCTTCTCTGATACACCTGTCCTCACACAGGGACAGCCCTTAGTCATGGCTCTGGAACGTCTCCCGTGCACGCAGACTCCGGGAAGGACGCCTGTAAATGCACAGCTGCCCCAGCCCCCCATCCTCCAAGCCCAAAGCGACGTGTGGCCCAGAGTCCCGACTCTGTTGCATGTTTAATGAGGAGGAGAAATGAATAGGCTGAATTTTTTTTTTTTGGTTTTACTTTCCTTTTATGGAGCTGCGGGTGATCTTGTGCCGATAAAGAGGGGTCAGGTGCGTCTCAGGGTTTCAAGTCCTGGAAACAAAAATAGCCAGTGATTCGGGGACTCAGCGTTGCTTGCTTGCCGCGTGTGAATTCTCCCATCCGGTCCACGGTGGAACAGCTGTTAGAAAAACGAGTGCGTTAGATCTTCCTCTGGAATTAAGGAAGCGTCTAGTTATATCTCTTGGAGGAACTAAAGTTGTGGTTCTAGGGAGGATCATTAGCTCGCTAGGGTTTTAAATAAATATCTTCTGTGGGAGACCTGGACTCTGTTATGATATTGCCAGATTGCCGTCACATGTCTCGGGCTTCCTTCCCAAGGCAGAGAGTCTCAAGCCAACCACTTCGCGGTTGAGAAGACACAACGACCATGTGTTGACACATGATGGACTCTGGATGGGCTTTGTGATTCGAAAACTGGAGTGCAGGTCACAGTCAAAGGTCGTCTTCTTATATGTCAAGTTCAGTGAAGGGTGTGGGTGAGGAGGAGGGATATTTCCTCATCATTAAATCAACATGGAATTTGAGGAACAATCTGATAGTCTTCTCAGAGGGGTTATCCTCAAAGGTTCTGGCAAAATGTGGTAGGACCTCATTTAAAAATCTGTCTACCGATCCTGATCAGTTTTTGGTCCCCCCCCCGCCCCCGCAGTACTGAGATAGTGCACAAAACGAGACACGTTGTCGTGTCTGCTGTCCTGAAATGCTCAGATTCTGGAGAGATTATTATCAACAACAGATCCTTTGAAGATCTAAAGTGATATGAAGTGATATACATTTCCAGGTGACCGTTACCTAAAAATGATGGAAAATGAGTTTGTCCACTTGGGCTGCCATAACTCAATACGATGGAGTTGGGGGCTTAAACAACACACGTTTATTTCCCATAGTCCTGGAGGCTGGGAGTCAGAGATCCAGATGGGTTCGAGGCTGGTTCCCCCTGACGCCTCTCTCCTGGGCGTGTAGACCCTGTGTTCTCCCTGTGTCCCCACATGGTCGTCCCTCTTTGCGTGTCTTTGTCATCTCCTTCTTTTCTTCTGCTTTTTCTTCTTCTTCTTCTTCTTGTCTTCATCTTCGTCGTCTTCGTCTTCATCTTCTTATTCTTGTCTTCATCTTCGTCTTCTTCTTCGTCTTCTTCTTCTTCTTCTTCTTCTTCTTCTTGTCTTCATCGTCTTCTTCATCTTCTTCTTCTTGTCTTCATCTTCATCTTCTTCGTCTTCTTCTTCTTTAAGCTTTTATTTATTTGTTTGAGAGAGAGACAGCACAAGCAGAGGGAGAGGCAAAGGGAGAGTCCTGTGGGATCATGGTGTACCCTACTGACTTAATCCCCTCGTTAAAGACCCCATATCCAAGTACAGTCCCATTCTGAGGTCCTGGGGTGAGGGCTTCAACATGTCAGTTTGGGGGGAGGGGATTTAATTCCAATATAACACCTACTTAATGACTTGCCAAGAGTAGACCTCTCAGTGCACGTGGACCATATTAACGATATTCTTCTAGAGCTTGCTTTTTTCTGTGCATTCTCACTGGAGTGACCAGGTCTGTCTACACATTGTGTTTGAGTTGAGCTAGTGAAATCAGGCTCTGGAAATTCTCTGAACATAGCACGGAGAGCGTGCTGTGGATGGGATCCACGTTTCTGGATGGGAGCCACAGAGTGTCCAGGACCACGTGATGAGGGACACGTACTAGTGGGGAGAGACCATCAGTGAAGAATGTATTTAGTCCCCCAGCTGCGCAGTTTGTCTTGTGAATGGAGGTCACTTCGCCCAACATCCTGCTTCCCAAACTGTCTGAAAACATGGAATGGGTTTTGATTGCATTTCTTGAGGCCACGTGGAATGCTGTTCATTCCGAGTATCAAGCTGGTTATTTGGGCTTTGAAGTTGGGGTTGAGTGACTTGGCAAGTCTGCCGGTGGTGTTGTCCAAGCTCAGTATGGGAACCACCCCTCTCGTATTTTTGAGAAGATGTCAGGGGATTCATTAAATGTGCATTTGAGAACACATTCTGTTCGGGGATAAAGTTGTTCCAAAGGCCAGCTCAGCCCACGGCGATAATTTTAGAAGAGATGAGTAACTTACTTTCTGGGGTGCAAAATCCAGATTTCCGTGGGACAGAGGCTTGGGGTCTGCCCAAACACCAGCCTCCCATGTCTGCACCTTGACCTTTGGGGGCATAGAAATTGCTGGTGTCCTAGAGTCGTTTGACCCCAGAATAGGGTTTTCTGCCTTGGCACCATTGGCATCGGGGAACCAGATCATTCTCTGTGGTGGGCTGCTCTGTGTAATGTAGGAGAGTTAATAGCCTACCCGCACTCCCCCAACTCAGGCCAGTGCATGCCAGGGAAGTCTTGCACACCGGACATGTAGAGAGGAACCATCCCCAGACCCTCCTTTCCTGTCTCTCCTGTGAGCATGTGTCCTGCTTGCCTGTCTCCTGCAAGAACCCAAAGCCACAGAGTTCGGATCTCACTGTCTGCACAGAAAGGTGTCAGCATGTGGCAGGTGTTCCAACTCAAGGATGCCGAGTGCAGGGATGGCGAGGGAACGCCCTGCGTAGAGTACACACCACGCTCCAGACAAGGAGAACAAAGAGATGGAGTTTCCAGAGCAGACTCCCGTGATTATAGGGGCTGCCGGGTCTGAAATCCATGGGATTGGCTGGGTGATGTGAAACAAAGGTAAGAGCCGATGTTTCCGTCTTAAATCTGAACTCTGCACAGCCACCAGGGAAGCTGCTGACTCAGGCACAATTTCTTTTTTTTTTATTTTTTTTAAAGATTTTATTTATTCATTTGACAGAGAGAGAGATCACAAGTAGGCAGAGAGGCAGGCAGAGAGAGAGGAAGGGAAGCAGGCTCCCTGCGGAGCAGAGAGCCCCATGTGGGGCTCGATCCCAGGACCCTGAGATCATGACCTGAGTCAGGCACAATTTCTATATAGCCCTCCAGTCCAGAGGCAAAATTCCCTCTTTCATGGGAAACCTCACATTTTTTTGGTTCTTTTTAAAACTATTTTATTTATTAACAGAGGGAGCAACAGAGCACAAGGGGAGAGTGTGGGAAGAAGAGAGAGATAAGAAACAGACTCCCCGCTGAGCAGGGAGTCTGACGTGGGGCTTGATCCTAGCATCCTGGGATCGTGACCTGAGCCAAAGGCAGACACTCAAGCGACTGAGCTGCTCAGGCACCCACACTTTTTTCCCCGTAAAGCTGTCAGCTGATTAGATGAGGCCCACCCATATTATGGAGAGTCATGTACGTCTCCTCATGTCACTTGACAGTACATGTTAATCACATCAGGACCAAAAAATGTCTACACAGCAACATCAAGATTCCTGTTAGATCACATGTCTGGGCACCAGGGCCTCTTGGAATTGATCCACTAAACTAGCCATCACAAAGGGCAAAAACAAGAAAGCTTGAGCAGAAGAGCAGAGCCATTCCCTCATAGGGCATTTGAAGTGTCCACTGTAGCAGACGGGTCGGGCGCCGCTCACCCAGACTGGATAAGGAAATAGGACACGTTACCTACAACCACAGAGTCCAGATCTGGAGCAACACTGTGGGGAGAAACCCTGTTGCACACTCCTCCCATCTCTGGCCTCCAGGGACCATGTTCTCATGGAAGTCCGTGTAGATTCCCAAACCTTTGCTTACACTTGCACAGGACTGGGGGGGTTTATCCTCTTCTGTCCTCCCGGAAGGCGGTTCCTCCATCTTTCCTCCCTGGGCAGTGTCTTTCAGGCCCTTTTCCGTGTACCTCTGGGTGACAAGGGCTTATTCTTGTCACTGCCTTGTCTTGGACGTCTCGTGGTCAACTATGTTGATGCCGCAATCTTGATCGAACCCTGTGCACCATGGGTTGGTTGGTCCCCATTGACTCAGAGTGGCTGAAGGAGGTCAAGGACAGGTTCACCTGTCCCAGGAACTACCTCGCAACCCCCCACACCTCTGTCTGACCTCCTCCCGGGTCCTGCTTCATGTCTGGTTCCAGTCCCTCCCCCATCTCAGCCCTCTCTTATTTCTCCTTTCTCCTAACTGTGCCAGGTTGGTTTTCGTTTGTTTTTCCAAGATCAGAAAATAACCACGTGTCTCCTGGATGCTTGTGACTGGTTGTTCCCATCATTCTGAAGGACGTAGGATAGTGTTTCTTGACCAGCAGCTTGTTCCCCTTCAGTGTTTGCATGTGTGCTTGTAAACTCTGGAGATGGAGATGGCTTTGCTTGCAACCAGCTGTTCCCATGTGGTGACCGCTCTTTGGGAAACGGGTGCCTTGTGCCTTTTGCTAAGGTGTCCCCCACCGCCCTGCCCATGGTGTGACCAGGTGATAGACTTTCAAAGCAGAGCCCAGTGACTTTACCTTGGGTCTTGGTGAATGGTGGCGGTGGCCCCTCTTTCTGAGTGGCGAAGATGTGGGACCACTATCGCTGGCCGCCGAGCAGCGACATTTGGCACGGGACCTCTTGGTGTGCTCTGGGCGTGCTGTGCCGCCTGCCGTGGGGTGGAATCAGTCAGGCTTCTGGTGCAGATAATGATAGTCGTGGATGGTGATCGTGCTTTACCAGGGCTATTCCAGAAGCCTGCTTGTCGTGGTAGCGTGATCTCCGTTGGGATGGGAAGAATGATTCGCACACCTCCATGGCTCCGGCCACTTTTACCTCTTCTTACCATGCGTTCCAGCGCTCGGGCTTTACCTAATGGAAGTTGTTGCTTCCAGATTTCTCATCCTGGGTGCTCCTGACATCTGGGGGTGGATGTCTCTGTGACGTGGGGCATCCCAGGCATTGTAGGACACTCAGTAGCATCCCTGGTCTCCACCCTTAGGTGCCAGGACTTCTGTCCTTTCCCATTTTTGACCATCCACATAGCTCTGAACACTTCCAGCGATCCCTTGGGGGGACAGAGCTGTGCCAGCTGAAAAAGCCAATGATGAAGACAGAGATGCACCCAGTAAGTGGGCGTGCATGGGGTCCCACTCTCCCTTTCTGGACCCAGCCGCTGAGCCAAGAGTTCCATCACTGCGTCCGCGGTGACTAGCCGGTGGACCCCATCACAGCTCCTAACCTAGTGCGCCTCATTGCATGTGAGCAGAGCCAGGCTAGGGCTGATGCTGCCTAAAGCAAGGATCTCTCCGTGTCCACCAGCTTGGGTCTGCTCTCCGTGTCCCTTAGTCTGCAGTCCAGTAGTTGGCAAAGCTGTTCCCCCGTTGCCCTTGTAGTCACAGGGGAAAGAAGACCATGTTCTGACTCTCTGTGCACTTCTGTCCATTTGAAGCTTAAAAATGCTGACCATGTGTCTTTGAGTTTTGGAGGTGCTGGGGGAGCTGGAATGGCAGCATCTGCCAGTGAGCAGTGGGGAGAAGTGGGTGGGAAACAGGGCAGCCTGTGCGCCGTGGGGGTGCAGGTGGGAACGTGGGAGCCCCGGTGCGTTTGCTGGGCTCCTGTGCGCTCGCCGGGGGCAGGAGTTCCCAGAAGCATGAGGAGGAGGACACGCTGTCCCCAGCTGGTCCAGTAATATACTAGGGATGGCGTATTCCCGGCAGGACAGGTGGGACGTGAAGTGGAGCCTGTTTACAGAGCGGCAAGAGGTAGCTGTCCCCAGAGAGAGTGGTACGCAGCCACCAGCGAGGGGCCATCACAACCACGGGTGGTAGGCAGGAGACCCTTGGGGTTGGGAACCAGAGGACACCCTGGAGTAGGGGATGGAGCAAGCCAAGGGCACCTTGGTGCAGATCTGGTTGCCATGGAGACAGGTCAGAAAGTAGAAGAAACTTTCCAGAGCCTCAGGTTGCACCAAGAGTGAGCAAGAACAGATAGGGTGACATCCACGGGAGGTGTCTCCTTTTCTTCTTTAAGGGCAGAAGTCCTCTGCACCATCACAAGCCATTATGATACTCTCTTAAAATGAACAAGGCTTGGCTTTGGGGTCGGTTAACACCTTCAAGTAGGAGCCCTGCCACAGACTTTGCACATAGAACACAGTGACCGGTGTTAACAGCGGAAGGCGCTGCTCTGAGCTGAGGTCAGGGACAGGCGGGGGCCCCAGAGTCAGAACGTCCTGTGTGTTCCTTGTCACTGTAAACTACAGCCCATTTTTCTGCTTTTTATAGGTTCACATCTACTTTTGAATACACTTAAAAATTTTAATTTCTCGGGGCGCCTGGGTGGCTCAGTGGGTTAAAGCCTCTGCCTTCAGCTCAGGTCATGATCCCAGGGTCCTGGGATCAAGCCCCGCATCGGGCTCTCTGCTCAGCAGGGAGCCTACTTCCTCCTCTCTCTCCCTGCCTGCCTCTCTGACTAGTTGCAATCTCTATCAAATAAATAAATAAAATTAAAAAAAAAAATCCCTCAGGTTTGAGGAATTCTAGGTGATGAATTACAGCATTCACTACAGTTACATAAAAAAAAAAAATTTAATTTCTCATTGCAGTAAAATGCACCTAAACACGCAGTTGGCCATTTGACCTATCTTTAAGTGCACAGCTCAGTGGCATTGAGCACACTCACGCTGTTGCATCCCCACCGTCATCTCCAGAACTTTCCATCTTTCCAAACTGAAGCTCTGTCCCCATGAAGCAGTAACTCCCTGTCCCTGTCTCCCAGCCCCTGGTCCCATCATCTCTCTGTCTCTATGGATGGGACTCCAGTAGGGACGCCATATACATGGAATCAGGCAGGATGTGTCTTTCTGTGTCTGGCTCATGTTACTTGGCACCATGTCCTCAAGGTCCATCCATGTCATAGCTGGTGCAGAAAACATCCTTTTCAAGGCCGAGTCATAATCCATTCTATTCATGGACCACATGCTGTTTTTCCATCCATCCACACATCCACCCATCCATCCATCCATCCACACATCCGTCTGTCCAGGTGTAGCATGAGAGACTGTCTGTCTGTCTGTCCATCCATCCATCCATCCGTCCATCCATCCATCCACCCATCCATCCACACATCCATCCATCCATGTATCCATCCATCCATCCTTCCATCTATCCGTCCGTCCATCCATCCATCCACCCATCCATCCACACATCCATCCATCCATGTATCCATTCATCCATCCTTCCATCTATCCGTCCATCTATCCATCCATCCATCCATCCATCCATGTATCCATCCATCCATCCATATATCCATCCATCCATCCATATATCCATCCATCCCTCCATGCATCCATCATCCATCCATCCCTCCATCTGCCCATCCACCCATCAACCATCCATCCATCCCTTCCTCTATCTCCCCATCACCCACCCATCCATTCATCCATCCATCCTTCCTTCCTTCCTTCCTTCCTTCCTTCCTTCCTTCCACCCACCCCACCCATCCATCCATCCAGGAACACTTGGATTGCTTCCATATTCTGGCTCATAAATGATGCTGCTAGGACCCTGTAGTGGACAAGTGTCTGTGCCAGTCCCTGCTTTAACTGCTTGAATGCATTTTCAGTTTCTAATTATATCTCCTTCCTCTTGGTAGAGAGATTTAAGATTTTCTCTTTTCAGTTTTTCTTTTTTCAGGTTGCCTCATGCAGGGCTTTCCTATCTGCTTCCCACCCTCCCTCATCACCAGGTCATCCCATGGGCAGTCTTATATGGATCTTTGTGTCCTTTAAGTGCATGCACATACACACACACACACACACACACATGCACACCAGATTTGGGCATTATTGCAGTATATTATACAAACCTTCCCTCGATTTCTGTCGACCTTAGTGGGGATCCCTCGTGGAGGGCTTTGGGAGGACAAATTTGGGACGTTTCCATCGGGGCATGTGTGTATGTGGGTGTGCACCTGCTCCAGAAATCCCCACATGACCCCTTTGCTCCGAACTTTGGACTTAAAAATTCCAGCCAAGCCATGCTGTTTCTTCCATCCCGGCTTCCCCCTGAGCTGGATGTTTGAGGCCTCCTTACTCCTGCCTTTCTTGCTCAGATGCCTCCCAGACAATCGAGAGCCCTTCTCTCCAAACATGAGTTGCTGACTTTGCTCCTGGCCTCCTATCCCCAATCAGTACTTCCTTTTGATTTCCCCAAATGGCCTTTCCAGTCCCCTGGGCGCCATTTTGGATCCTCTTTTCTTTGCCTCTGTGGACACTCCAGCCTGGGATCCTGCCCTTTGCCTGTTGTAAATCACATCACCAGATCCGTCCAGATCTGTCCAGTTCAGTGGCATCTTGGTAGAAGCTACTACTGCAGCTCACCCACATCCCTCTCTTTTCTCCTGAGCGTCCACTCCAGATACCAGGCTAGGGCTTCCTTTTGGCGTGTGCACTGATCTGGGCAATTCTGTGCAGTCAAATCCCATGGGAGGGAGAGGTTCCCTGTGTGCATACGCTAGAATTCAAGCTCTTTGCCACAGAGTTGTCCCAGTGTTAGCCTGGTGCCTCAGTTTCCAGCCTTTTTGGATGTCCATTGGGTAGCCTCGTTTGCCAGAGGTTCATCCTGCCTGTGGGTCACCCTTTCCACCCCTTCTGGACTCCCTCCTGGCATCCTGTGTTTCCTGTTTATGCTCAGCTCCCCAGTTAGCCTCAAGGCTCAAGACCGTCAACACTAGAGTTACTCTTTCCATTGCTCTGTATCCAGATTGTTGCCTGGCGCATAGTGGGTCCTTGGTCAGAATTTACCCAGTAAGGGCGCCTGGGTGGCTCAGTCCATGAAGCATCTGCCTTTGGCTTAGGTCATGATCTAATGGAACTGGATTCATTAGTCTAGGTCCCAAACCCAATGGTCGTGGTTTTGAGTCCCATGTTGGGTTCCCTGCTCAGTGGGGTGTCTGCTTCTCCCTCTACCAGCTGCCTGCCTCTTGTGATCTCTCTCTCTCTTTTGGATCAATAAAATCCTATTACCCAGTAAATGAAGCAAAGAGCAAGTTGGATGTGGAGGCGGATAGAGTTGTGTTTCAGGAATCGTTGATCCGCAGTGCTCAAGCAAGACTCCTAATACATACTGAACTTTACATCCACAAATGCCTCTTTTTCTCATACCACTGGTGACAAAAACCATTGTGTCTTTTTGCCCTTGAATTTTGTTGTTTATAGATGCCATATAAGGGGCCGAGTCCTGCAAGGAACGGGAATGAATTAACCAACGCTTTGGCTGATGCCCTTAGTCCTGTTCTTCAGTTTCTTTCTTTTTTTTTTTTTAATATATATATATTTTTTAAGATTTTATTTATTTATTTGACAGAGCGATCACAAATACTCAGAGAGGCAGGCAGAGAGAGAGAGAGAGGAGAAAGCAGGCTCTCAGCAGAGCAGAGCCCGATGTGGGACTCGATCCCAGGACCCCGAGATCATGAGCTGAGTCGAAGGCAGAGGCTTAACCCATTGAACCACCCAGGCGCCCCTGTTCCTCAGTTTCTAAACCCAGATTTGAATTCATGTAGGGCCACCCGGACTCCTCCTCCCTTCCCACAAGCCCCAAGTGATGACCTAATGCTTGTAAATGTTTTTGGAATAGTAATGTCAGCATCTCCTAAAATATTTTGGTTCTTACTCATAATGCCCAATGTTACCCATTCTCTCCATAGAAGAGAAGTCTAATTCATGCAAATTTGAGGAAAAGATGTGCCCGTGGAATTTTTCCCCCCCATTAGGATATTTATTGGACTTCAGGAAAGACAGGGAGGGGAGCCTAGGTCCTCTCGAATTTTTTTTTTTTTCATAGTCTCAGTTTTTGAGTCTTCACAGAGTACGTTTATTTGAAAGCTGTTACTTCTCAAGGATTCTGGTGACGGATGGCCCTGGACTGTGATGTGTGTACGTAGGATTGGCTGTCCACGTAAGATGGAGTGCCCTCCTTTGGATTGTTGTTGGCCCTTTGTTGGATTTTATTGAGAGATTTGTGCGACAAATGGGCTACAAAGGTCTATAGGACTAGTTCTCCCCACTCAGTCATTTGTCTGTGACTTTTGTCACTGTGGTATTCTGATTAATAGACATTTGGTCTTTGTCCCCAGCGCTGAGCTCTTAAAACCCTTGGAATTTCCTCAGTGATAAGAGTGACAAAGGTGGCTTTTGTTATGTGAACAGAGGTGACTTTGGAAAACACCCTAGGGCAGGGGCTGGTTGCCTGGGAACCAATCCTATAATTGGAGGGTTGGAATTCTCAGTCCCTCTACACAGGGGCCGAGGAGGCTAGAGGCTGAGTTAATCCCCAATGGGCGGTCATTTAATCATCCTGAAGCTTCCCTGAAACCACAGAACAGTTTTTGGGAGCTTCCAGGATGGGGAGCTTGGGGAGATTTGGGGGGAGTGGATCGCTTGGAGAAGACACAGATGGCTGATTCTCAACTTTCCCCACACCTGGTGCTCTGCGTTTCCATCATCTGGCTTTTCCTGAGTTTTATCTCTGTATAGTAAACCCGTGACTCAGTGACATGTTTCCCTGAGCTCTGGGACGCCCCCTGCCAGATTATTGGGACCCAAGGAAGAGAGTTTGGAACCTCTGACCTATAGCAGCTTTACCGGACACACAGGACCTGGACTGTTGACATCGAAATTGTATGTGCTGGGGGAGTGTTGAAGGGTGCACCCCTCCCCTGTGGGATCTCCTGCTGTCCCCAGGTGCAGACAGTGCCAGAATGGAGCTGAATTATAGGACACCCAGCTGGTGTCACAGAATTGTTCGGTGGTGTGGGGCAAAGAACACCAACGCATCTTGGAATCGGGAGCAGAACGAGACACCAGGCCCCAATTTTTATATGTATCAACCTACCGGTGGATGAGATTCAACTCCCCTGGAGCCCAGTGGATGGAGTCCGAGATGGTCAGCCCCACTCCTTCTGCCCGAATCTCCTGGTCTCCACCCATCCTGTCTTGGGGGTTGACGCATTCCACTTGGCTGATTAACCCCCACTCCCCTGGCCCCGTTGTCTTCTTCCCCATGGTGAATTATCTCCCATGGTGAATTATCTCCCATGCCTTCCAAGGGTGAAATTAAGTTGCATCCCAACGTGGCTGGTGCATTGTTCTCAAGCGTTGAGAAAGGATCCGAGTAGATGATTATTCGGGCTGTGGATCAGTAGGAGTGGCTGTAGCAATTTTCCAGAAAATGAGTGCATCCTGGTTGATGAGTGTGCATGTGTGTGTGAGCACGTGCACGCATGTACCTAATACATTTGAGTGGTAGGCAGGATTCTGCCTATTTTCCTAACTTTCCGGTGAAATTCGACAACACTGTGGAAGATGGTAGTGCTATGACTTAGTTTTGACCACTGGGGGTCATTTCCAGGGCTCCGTGCTGCCCCCAAATTCTGGAACACCAGGCCTTTTTCTGGTCAGTTGTAGCTAAATTTGGCACTCCTCCTGTTCAGGAGTAACCTGGAACGTTCCCCAGCCTCCAGAAAGGTTCATTCTGCAAGTTCACCGCTCCCGTGGTGTTTGGACCCTAGACTGTAATTCCCCACCAGAGTGATGAAGGCGCTGTTGGATTCCAAGCTCCCCCTGGAGAGCAGAGAGTGGCCGCCATATGCATTTGAAATACTGGGCGTGTATATGGAAGCCTCACGGGGAGGAAATGTCTTGGCGGTATTAATGAAGA
This sequence comes from Meles meles, assembly GCF_922984935.1. NCBI lineage: Eukaryota > Metazoa > Chordata > Mammalia > Carnivora > Mustelidae > Meles > Meles meles. The sequence goes on along the minus strand of NC_060087.1, from coordinate 1,968,520 downwards.
AGCTGAGCACGGGACAGAAAGGAAACACCCCTCCAGACTTGAAATGGTAGGAAGCCTGTGGCTGGTCATAGAGTCTGTGTAACTGTAAACAATTTCTCCAGGAAGAGGCAGTAGCCGCCAAAACCCCAAAAGCAGGGTTCCTGCTTCCTGTATCCGATTGTGCCTCCAGACCTCAAATCTTGAGCGTTGGGAGCTGCCAGAAGCAAGAAGGGGAAGCAGGACACAGGTGCACGGCCTTCGGTAACCGAAAACGGGGACCTCCGGCCAGTTGGTAGCTTGGAGAGACGATGGCCTTTGTGCAAAAAGCCCGTTGGTGGGTACGTGTCATCCCGAACGGCGACCCCGAGTGGTTTGCTCGTGCATTTCGTGAAAGCCCTTTGTACATCTGACCTGTGTTTTGCTGATACATGGAAACACCACGATTCGCAAACCAAACATCCTTTTTTTAACTGCTTTCCTTGAGCTGAGCACAGGTTTTTATTTCTGTGATGGGGACTTTTTTTCCTCTCGCTCATCATGTTTTTATTCATTTGCCTTAACTCACACGCGTCCTGATCACTGCATAGCCTTACCCCTTTATGGTTTCCCTTCGAGTTAATCGTCCTGTCGTGGCAAGCTGTCTCCCCCATTCTACTTTATTTTATTGGAATGGCCCATGCCAGCAGGTGAGTCCCTCTGGTAGAGCAGGTGCCATGGACATCCTCCTGCAGGGATGGCTGGTTCTCTGGGCGTAGTTGTATTTTTGGAGAAGGCCAGATGGGTACAGCTTATGGGGAGTCAGCTCTGCAGGGAAGCACCCCAGTGTCCTGATCCCAGACGACGCCAGCGGGGAGCCTTACAGCATAGACACGCTAGCGTGGCCGTGGTTAGCGTCCTGTGAGTCCCTATCCCATGGGGTGGCTTTTACTGGGGGACTTCCTGCGTCCTCTCCACAACCCAGAGTGTAGTTGCAGACCTCATTTCTCTTCTCCCCAGGTCTCCTGTACCTGAAAATAGTCTTCACCCATCATCGCTGGTCTCCCTACAATGTGTTTTTTACTGTTTCCTTAGGTTAGCCAAGACTTCTCGAAGTAGACAGGACCTGGCGTCTTCAGTCATGCCCCTCTCCTTTCCCCACCACCACCTCTCCTGACAGTAACAGAGCTCCGAGTGCCGTTGCAAGGAAGAAGCACCCCTTCTGACTCTCTGGGACATTACTGATCACTAGCTTATCCAGGCCCGTGTTTGGGCCGTGGTCTGTTCATTTACTGGATATTCCCAGTCTTGATTACAGGGCTGGGTTGCCGAACCCGAGGCGATTCCCGAAGATGGGCACGAATTTACTTGGGCTGCCCGAACAAATCCCATAGACTGAGGGGCTTGAACAACACACATTTATCTCCTGTAGTCCTGGAGGCTGGGAGTCTGGGATCCACGCAGGGCTGAGGGCTGGTTCCTCCTGTGACCTTCCTTCTTGGCATGTAGACCCTGTGTTCTCCTTGTGTCTTCACACGGTCATTTGTCTGGGCATGTCTGTTCTCTTCTCCTCTTCTTATGAGGACCCCAGTCCTGTGGGATCAGAGCTCACCCTGCTGACCTCATTTTACCTCTCTCCCCTCTTCAAAGACCTTATCCCCTCCTACGTTCCCATTCTGAAGTCCTGGAGATTAGGGCTTCCACGCATCATCTTGGGGTGAACCATTCAGCCTGTAGGCTGAGATTTTGTTCAAGACTTTCTTTATTTGAGAGAGAGCACGAACCCAAACCCATGGGAGGGGCCGAGGGAGAAGCAGGTTCCATCCCAGGACCCTGAGATCATGACCTGAGCCCAAGGCAGACCCTTCACCAACCGAGTCCTGCAGGAGCCCTCTTGGATTTTTTGCTGCCGTCTGTTAACCTCGATCTCCAGCAGATTTTAACGTTCGCTCGCCTGCATATTTTAGCGTCTGGAGCTCTGCGTGGATGCCCCGGTCCGCGTGGAGGACATCACTAACGCCCGTGGGGCTCACTCCCGCGCTGCTCCTGTCTCCCCGCAGGTTCTGGACGTGCCACGACGACCGCTTCCTCTACATGCTCATGGAGTTCGTGCCCGGCGGTGAGCTCTTCAGCTACCTGCGCAACCGGGGTCGCTTCTCCAGCAGCACCGGGCTCTTCTACTCCGCGGAGATCGTCTGTGCCATCGAGTACCTGCACTCCCGGGAGATCGTCTACAGGGACCTGAAGCCCGAGAACATCCTGCTGGACCGCGAGGGGCACATCAAGCTCACCGACTTCGGCTTCGCCAAGAAGCTGGTCGACAAGTAAGCCGCCGTTCTCCCTCCGTTCCTGCTTGTGTTGGGGTTCCATGGGGACATGCGCTCGTGTTGGGCACCCGACGGACCTTCCTGGGAGTAATGGCCTGGAGGTCCTTCCACGTGGTCGCAAATGGCGGGATGTCCTTTTCCAAAGATGAATAATAGCCCTTGGTCCGTGTAGACCACATTTCCTTTCTCCGTTCACCTGTCGGTGGACACGTGGGTTTCTGCCGTGACCTGGCTCCTGTCATTAACGCTGCAATGAGAATGGTGGTTCCAGGATGTCTTTACGGTACCGTTTTCATTCCTTCACGTCAGTGCCCAGCTGTGCCGTAGCTGGTCATAGGGTCCTTCCCTTTTTAGCGTCTTAAGGACCCTCCAAGCCGTGGTTTGCATTTTTGGCTGCACCAGTTTGCAGTCCCGCCAACAGTGGTGAGCATTCCCCTTTTCTCCACGTCCTCCCCGTCGCCGGTCTTGTCTTGCCTTTTCGATGGTCGTCATTGGCAGGTGCGTGGTGGTCTCGCTCACATGACTTCCTCTTTTTATCAGAATTATATACCTGCTTTCGCTGTGCATCAAGGAGCTCTCTCCCCTCCCTGCCCAGTCCATTTCCACTCTCAGCAGACGACCCCTTCCAGCACTTGGGTTGGCTTGTTCCATTTTTTGGGTCCAGCTCCTGGGACAGGAATTCCAAAATTTTGTCCTGATGTCTGCTTGGCCCTTTTGAATCCTCATGTCTCATTTTTCTTTCTTTTTTTTAAAGATTTTATGTATGTATTAGAGACAGAGCAAGACAGAGAGCAGGAGAAGGAGGGAAGGGTCGAGAGAGAGGGAAACAGATGCATCGCTGAGTAGGGAGTCCAAATCGGGGCTTGATCCCAGTACCCCTGGATCAGGACTTGAGCCAAAGGCAGGTGCTTAACCAACTAAGCCATCCAGGTGCCCCATGCTTTATGCTTTTTAAAAACTTCTTCCTGGGGAGCCTGGGAAGCTCAGTGGGTGAAGCCTCTGCCTTCGGCTCAGGTCATCATCTCAGGGTCCTGGGATTGAGCCCCGTGGTGGGCTCTTTGCTCAGCAGGGAGCCTGCTTCCCCCTCTCTCTCTGCCTGCCTCTCTGCCTACTTGTGATCTCTCTCTCTCTCAAATAAATAAAATTTTAAAAAACAAACAAACAAAAAACTTCTTCCTGTCATTCCTCATTGCCTTTTGGGTGGGGTCTGAGGTAGACATAATTCATTCACCATCTTTGACAAGAAGAAATTACGCACGAGGTCATCTTGGCGGGCTCATCTTGGGGGGCTTAGTTGGTAGAGCGTGCAAGTCTTCATTCCGGGGTTGTGAGTTCGAGTCCCACATGGGGCATACAGCTGACCTCAAAATAAAATCTTGAGGAAAGAAAGGAGACATTTAATAAGACAGCCTACCTCATTCAGCATATGTGACTTTAATATAGTGTCCCATCTTGGTTTTTATTTCTTAGAGTAACGAAACAGTGAAAATGTCCTCTTGCCGAACGAGTAGATTATCCATTTTTCTCTATCAGTGAAGGCAGGGTCCATACCCTGTGCCCACAGATTTCTATGTCAGCTGGATTCTGTAATGTCAGTTTCTAACCCTGGGCTCACGGGAACAGATGTTCTCACCATCGTTTGCCCTGGTGGATCTCATCACGAATAGTCCTAGAAAATGAAATCTTAACGGCGTTGGGGCATAAAACGTCGTCTTCCTGTCCTTTGCCCAGTAATCCAGACTGCCCTCGGGCTCTGGGAGCACGTTTCCAGCGAATGTGTGTGATTTAAAAATACGCAACCTTCAGCTTCAGTGAGGCTGATGCAAAGCTACTAAGTGTTGATGTCCATGGGTCTTCAGTGTCATGGTCTATAGGGAACGTCTTCCTACATTAGGAACAGTGATGCCTTTGCATAGAGAATACACGGAAAATTTAAGATTGTTAATCCCATGCATTGAAGCCTGGAGTTCCCATGAAGCCCTGGGGGCTTGTCTTGGGTCGAAAGCTTTTTGAATGGAATTCTTCATTTTTTAGGCCAAAGACGTGAGTCACAGGAAGAAGAGTATAAAGATGGGTGTCGAAACCCTCTTATATGCTATGTAGACCTCTCATCACGTCATACATTAGTTTTCTAGGTTTTTGTTTGTTTCGTTTTTTGGATTATTTTGCTGTGTTGTTGTTATTATTTTCCCCCCCTCCACTAAAACGTGAGCCTTCTTTCCTATATTCCCCAGTTGGCTCATTGGTCGCTTGGTACAATTAGGCGGGGAAGAGAGTCACACACCCAGACAGAGACGGAGGGAGACAGGGCTGTCTTTTGCTGATACCATTACACCTTCACGTCCTAAAATATTCCACGGAAAAGGCTCAAGACACGTGTTCTGTTCCCCTGGACACAGTGAGTAATTGATGCTCCTAAAATTCACCTGTAGAACAGTGACATCCTGTGCAATTACAACACACACCTCATGTAGGATTTAAACTCTTCATGAAGCCGTGTTTTTAAAAAGTAAATATTTCAGGGCGCATGGGGGGCTCCTTTGGCAGAATGTGCACGTCTTCATCACAGGGTTGTGAGTTCAAGTCCCACGTGGGGCATACAGCTGACCTCAAAATAAAATCTTGAGGAAAGAAAGGAGACATTTAACAACGTAGCCTACCTCATTCAGCATATGTCCAGTACAAATATTTCTGCATGTAATCAGTACAAAAATTGAGAGGATTTTTATGATTTTCTGCTGCTAAGTGCTTGAAATCCCTTGTGCATTTTATCTGTATGGTGCATCCCTATTAGGGTCCAATAATTTCATCAGAAATACTTCATCTCTATTGAATGTCCATAACATTTACAGCCGGAAAAACAAGACTCACATGCCCTGGCTGTCTGAAAATACCGGAAACTTTCTCCGTAACTGCATCGAGTATTGGGTTTTAAATTGAATTTTAAATTAAGAGCAGGTTAAAATCTTAATTCCTTAGTACATCGTAAGTGCTCCGGAAGTGCACGTGGCTGGTGGCTCCCATGCTGGACAGGACGATCTAGAAAATACACCTGTTTGGGGCACCAGGCTGGCTCAGTCCATGCACTCTGCGACTCTTCATCTTGGGGTTGCGAGTTCGAGCCCCACACTGGGTGTAGAGATACTTAGTAAAAACAAAAGTTTTCGGGATTCCTGGGTGACTCATGGTTTAAGGAACCAACTCATTTTTTTTTTTTTTTTTTAAGATTTTACTTATTTGATGGAGAGACACAGCGAGAGAGGGAACACAAGCAGGGGCAGAGGGAGAGGGAGAGGTAGAAGCAGGCTTCCCGCTGAGCAAGGAGCCCAATGGGGTCTCGATCCCAGGATCTTGAGATCATGACCTGAGCTGAAGCCAGATGCTTAACCCACTGAGCCACCCAGGCACCCCAAGCATCCAATTCTTGATCTCAGCTTACAGCTCGGTCTTAGGGTCATGAGTTCTAGCCCCACCCTGGGTATGGAGATTACTTAAAAATAAAAACTTAACAGCATTTTTTTTTTTTTTTTTTGATGATGCGGTTTGGCCAAGGTGATAATTGCATTTTGCGTATTATGGAAACATCTGCATTAATGAGAAACTTGATTGTGTGGGCGAGCAGTTTTACACAAAGTGACTCATGTCTCTGATGGTTTTTAAGAAAGCGGCCGTCCTAGGGGATGCTTTGTGAGGCAGTTAAATTCAGTCTGATTTTGCCCTGTAGGATATCATCTATTACCCTTTCTAAGAATAAAGCACATAAAAATGAAGTGGTTTTCCATGACCTTATGAATTATGAAGGAAGACCTTATTAACACAGGATAATCGGTTTATAATGTCGAGGCTGCCCCCTATTGGCAGCACATGGTATATGGTACTTTTTTTTTTTTTTTTAAGTCCTTCTAGTTTGGAAGTCTGATTCAAACCCACCAGATGTAAAATATTTCACAAATTCGCATGAGGATAAGTTTGGGGAGCCGTGTTCCTCTGCAGTGAATCTGATATGTGGATTTAAGATTCAGTGCATGATGGTGGGTTTCTACAAAGGGTCAAATAATTAATAAAGTTAAGACATTGAACTTTGGGACATCTGGGTGGCTCAGTCGGTGAAGCATCTGCCTTTGGCGCAGGCATAAACCCAGGGTCCTGGAATCGAGTTCTGAATTGGGCTCCCTGTTCAGTGAGGAGTCTGCTTCTCCTTCTGCCTCTCCCCTTGCTTGTACTCTCTCTCTGTCTCTCAAATAAATACGTAAAATCTTAAAAAAAAAAAAATGTTAAACTTTGGAAAAGAGGCCCCATTAGCATGTTGATATCTTGATTTTTAAAAATTTTTCATTTTGTTTTTTGACATATTGCTTTTACAAAGAACTTCATTTTTTCACCGTTTTGTCGGTTGCAAAAACATTTCCCTCTTAATTTTTGTGTATTTTTCTTGGTTTGCTTGATGAAGTCTGTCCATTCAGGGCCAGTACGGGTGATGTGATGCTCGTGGGCGCTCCCGTCCGGTTCGGGATTCCAACAACTGACATGACATTTCCGTAAACATGGAAAGAAAACGTCCCCAGGGATCACGACAAAACACATAGAATCTAACAGAGCTTCATCTCCAGTAATATTTTTGAACATGTAGTTGAGAAAAGCATCTCTCTTTCTTTCTTTCTTTCTTTCTTTCTTTCTTTCTTTCTTTCTTTCTGTCTTTCTTTAAACAGCAGGGCACACAGTGTGGGTAAACGCATTACAATTCTATATTCTTCCCTTACCAACCATAACTCTCATTTGCTCATGGTAACTCCCAAGTCTTAGGCTTGCCCTAGGTTCTCGTTCACGGATGGATTTTTCCTCTTCCAACATAATCTTATGGAATTCTTGTTTAATTACAGTGACAGCTCCTTTTCTTGTACAGACGTATTTGGCACACACACTTGCTATTATGCACAGAGCCTGCACAACAGAATAAGGGACACTGGGGTTATTTTTGATTTTCTAAAATGATTAAAACAAAACCACCGATACATTTAATGAAGTTATCCTGTTGTAGTTTTGAAAGTTTAGGTGAGACATTGAATGCTCTCCTTTGGGTTCTCATGCCTGGCCTCTTGCCAGGGATAAACAACATTGTACCCCATCTTTGATGACTGTTACTTAATGTTCTCAAACATCCACAAAAGCAGAGAATAGTTTACCTGAAATCCTGTGTGCTCATCACCCAAATTCAGTAGGCATCAAAGCTTTGGCACCTTATCTGACTTTTTCCCTCTCCGAAATTTCCATCCTTTGTATTATTTTAAATCAAGTGCCCACCATGCTCTCATGGATAATGATTTAAAGAATAATAACATCAGTGCCATGATTGCACTGCAATCATGTAGATTCCTTAACATCATCTAACACCCAGTCAATACTCAGATTTCCCCAGGTCTCAAAAATAGCTTTTTCTTCCCCGTAAACAAAGATTTAAGCAAGGTGTCTGCATTGCATTTGGCTGGTTTGTCTCTAAGCTCCATTAAACTCATAAACTACCCATTTCAGGTTTTCCTCTGGACCAATGCCATTTATTTGTGAATTAACTGGGGTTGAGCCCCATAGGAAGCCTCATGATCTAGATTGGGTGGGTTGCTTCTTCATGGTGTCCTTTGCCTTGTTCCTCTGTCCCTGGTGTTTCTTGTGAGCTAGTGGTTAGATCTTTGAACTAGATTAAGTTCAGGCTCATTGGATTCTCCCTTCCGTTCCTTCCTTTCTTTTTGGCTTTTGAGAAACAGACAGTGATGGGTTTTTGTTGTTCCTTTTGCATATAGCATATAGTAGGTGTTGTCCTTCTGTATGTGGGTCCAAGTGTTGTTCCCTGCCTTCCCTCTCTTTCCACTGTCCACTCTCACCATCACCGTGTGACCTGTGGGCTTAGGGCACACCAGGGGCACTTCTTGTGACCCCATTCTGAAAGAAATGACAAAATGCTGATGCTGTCTCTCGGCTAGTCCTTCTGCATTTCTCAGGTGGACATTGTCTATAAAGAGCCCCTTCCCCTCATTACCCATTGGGTGACCTTCAAACACCGCCCTTCATGAGAGCAGGAAGGTTGTCCTTCATTCATTCAGCTCATTTAAGGGTTTCCAGAATAATGACCTTGGCCCTTAGTGACCTCAAATGGGGCCATTGCAATTTTTTTTTAAATACTGTTACCACTCAGAAAACACAATCGCATGTGTTTTTAATTCAAAGTAATCCCCCCCGCCAATGTTTAAATTGTCCTCCTCATAATAGGGAGTGACCACATAATGGCTCAGACTCTCCTTTTGGGTCGATGAAAAGGTTTTTGATCTAGACAGGTTGTGGTTGTGCAACATTCTGAATGCACCAAATGCCCCCAAATGGCTTGCTTTAAAATGGCAAATTTTGGGGTGCCTGGCTGACTCAGAAGAGTTGTCTTGCAATCAGTCACAGCTTTTGATCCCAGGAATTGTGAGTCTGAGCCCACATTGGATGTAGAGATGACTAAAAAAAAATAAACTTAAAAAAATAATAAAATGGCACATTTTATGTTCTGTGAATTTTGCCTTGATTAAAAAGGCAACAACAGTCCCATCTTTGTAGGACCCCCTGTACCCTTTTGCCAGCATCCCATTGGCTTTGAGAACTTCCCTGTTTTCATTGACTAGAGGAAGCCCCGGGTCGCTGTACATGTCTCTCCTCTACCCTGGAGTCAGCCACTTCGTTAAGGAACTCTGGACACTGTTGGTGGGAAATAGTATTTAAAGACCCCTTGAGGGGTGCCCTTTGCTGTGGGGGTTTCATTGCTTCTAAGAATTCCTGGGGGACAGAATTAGAAACTGCACTTTTTTTTTTCAAGAGAAAAGCAAACAATGAGTCCAAACTTCAGTATTATATTTAAGGTCATGGATTTTTACTTAGTTTTTATGAATTATTCTTTTTTTTTTTAAGATTTTGTTTATTTGACAGATCACAAGTAGGCAGAGGGAGAGAGGGGAGGAAGCAGGCTCCCTGCTGAGCAGAGAGCTGGATGCGGGGCTTAATCCCAGGACCCTGAGATCATGACCTGAGCCAAAGGCAGAGGCTTAATCCACTGAACCACCCAGGAGCCCCTTATGAATTATTCTTGTACCTCTTTGCTTACCCGGAAACTCTCACCTGTCCACTGCCATTTATCCACAGAAGCAAGTCCTTGCAGTATGGCACACAGCTGACCGTGGTATGCGACCCTGTAGTTGAAATGTTCCCACCTGAGATGTGGGTTCTGATGTTTTCATCCCTTCGTTAGGAAACCAGCCAGAGAACCGAGCCCAAGTTAAGTCGTGGAACTGGGGGGGGGGGGGACTTTGTTTCATGAAAACAAAAACCAAAGCTATAAAAGATTGAGTGGTAGATGAGAGCCAGGCTTTGAAATCCATCCCTTTCTCTCTCTCTCATTCTTTCCTCTGCACCAGGGCTCCGCAAACCACAGGCCGTGGGATCTGGCCCACCACTTGTGTTTTGTAAATAAAGTTTTATTAGCACACACTCACACAGTGTGTTTACGTCTTGTCTACAGCAGTCCTCATGCTGCAGGAGCAGGGTTCTGTGAGCCCGGCAGAGACCAGATGGCCAGAGATAATATGTGAACAGATGAATGTGGCTGTGTGCCAATAACACTTTATTTATAAAGTAAACAAGGGGCTTGGGAGTAAATACAACAAGACAGCGTCACTTGGTAGAGCATGCCATTTAAAAAAAAATTATTTTATTTAAATTCAGTTAGTTAGCATAGAGTGTATTATTAGTTTCAGAGGTAGAGTTTAGCGATTCATGGGTCGCATCTAACATCCGGTGCTCATCACACCACGTTCCCTCCTTCATGCCCATCCCCCAGATACACCCCATCCCCCCACCCCCTTCCCTCCAGCAACCCTCTCGGTTTTGTGCCCTAGAGTTAGGAGTCTGTTCATGGTTTGTCTCCCTCTCTGATTTCACCTTATTTTCTTTTTCCTTCCTTCCTCTGTGTTCATCTGTTTTGTTTCTTAAATTCCACCCATGAGTGAAACCATATGATAATCATCTTTTTTGATTGACTTCTTTCGATCAGCATAATACCCTCTAGTTCCGTCCACGTTGTGCAAATGGTGAGAATTCATTCTTTCTGATGGCTGAGTAATATTCCATTGTGTGTAGGTGTTTATATATGTATATTTATATATGTATATTTATATATGTATTTTTTATTTATATATGCATATTTATATATTTTATTTATATATGTATATTTATATGTTTATATTTATATATGTATATGTATTTATTTATATTTATATATGTATTTATATTTATATTTATATATATATAATATATATCTATATAATATATTTATTGTATATTCACATATACATATATTTATACACATACACATATATATGTAAATACACACACAACACACACTACATCTTTGTTCATCTGTTGATGGACATCTGGGCTCTTGACATAGTTTGGCTGCTGCAGACAGCATTGTATGCCTTTTATATTTATTTATTTATTAAGGATTTTATTTATTATATGTTAGAGGGGGAGAGAGAGAGCTCACAAGTAGGAGGAGCAGCAGGGGGAGAGGGAGAAGCTCACTTCTGGCTGAGCAGGGAGCCCAATGTGGGACTCGATCCCAGGACCCTGGGATCATGACCTGAGCTGAAGGCAGAGGCTTTAACCCACTGAGCCACCCAGGTGTCCTAGTGCATACCTCTTAATACCGATTTAGTCTCTGTGCGGTAGAAGTATATCATCTGTTCAATATATTCAGCATCTGGCCATTTGCAGACACAGTTTGGCCTGCATCCCCCAAACTAGACCGTCTGTTGTGTGAGCTCATCAAAACCAGCCAGAAGGTATATTCATCCCACGGATGGTTATTGAGGCACGAAAAGTAACAAAGCCACGACATCCATGAACCTGGAAAGCCATTACCGCAACTGAAAGAAGCCGGACGCAAAAGGCCGCATCGTGTGTGAGTTCACATATATGAGGTTTCTTGTGTTGTCAAAGTGTAGAGCCTGAAGGCAGGATAGATGGATCCAAGGCCATGTCCCCATGCCGTCCTGAGCCCAGCCTGTCTGCTCGTGCTGCGTCATGTCATGGTGTTCCTGCCTCCCCTTGCACTGGTGTGTCAGAAACCACCAGTTTACTCCCAGATGCTGTGTAGACGCAGCAGGGGTAGGAAATGCTCAGGATCCTGGAATCGGTCTGTCTGCTTCTCTCACACGAGCGTGCATACACATACACCCATACACACTATTTTAGAGTTTATCCACTCCATGTCCTCATTGTACGGATGAGAAATCAGAAGCCCTGAGGGGAAGATGTCTTGCCCACATTCTCACAACTGCCATGTGCTGGTACCTTGTGACTTCCAGCTCCGATTTCTTTCTGTTAGCATCGGCCTCTCTTAGTGGGAGCATCACATCAGAGCAGGGATGAGGAAGAGGGGAGCTGTGGGGATACTTGCTGTGAATGGACCGTGATACTGTTGGGCTGCTCAGCTCAGGCACGTTAACTGCCTCTGTATGTCTTTTTTTTTTTTTTTTCCCAATATTTATTTGTCAGAGACAGAGAGAGAGACAGAGAGTACAAGTCGGGGGAGAGACAGGCAGAGAGAGAAGCAGACTCCCTGCTGAGCAAGGAGCCTGATGCAGGGATCATGACCAGAGCCGAAAGCAGCTGTTTAACCACCAAGCAACCCAGGCGTCTCATGCCTCTATATGCCTTGCTTTGCTCATCTGGGAGGTGAGAATTATTCCTACTTTGTAGGATTGTTGCTAAGAATGGTTGGATCTGCTAATTGGAAAGAAATCCTTCGAGCAGCTCCTGACACATACTAAGCATTGGGTAGACATAAGATGCTTCTGACTGTATCATCTCCGTGATTAGTATGACCATCGTCACCACTTTCAACACCACCATCATCCCCATCACCACTGCCGTCCGTGCCTATACCATGATTATCACCACCACCACCATCATCGCCACCATTAAAATCACCACCTCCTTCGCCATCATTATCATGACCATCAGCCATCACCACCATCACCGTGACCTTCATCCCCATCACCACCATCATCACCACCTACACCATCATTATCACTACCACCAGCATCATCATCACCATCATCACCACCATTAAAATCACCTCCTCCTTCACCATCATTATCATGACCATCAGCCATCACCACCATCACCGTGACCTTCATCCCCATCACCACCATCATCACCACCTACACCATCATTATCACCACCACCAGCATCATCATCACCATCATCACCACCATTAAAATCACCTCCTCCTTCACCATCATTATCATGACCATCAGCCATCACTATCATCACCGTGACCTTCATCCCCATCACCACCTACACCATCATCACCACCATCACTATCCCCACCATTGCTATGGGCTGAATTGTGTCCCTCCAAAATTCATGTATTAAAGCTTTAACCCTCCCAAGCCCACTGTATTTGGAGGTAGGGCTTTTAGGAGGTAATTCAGGTTAAATGAGGTCAGGAGACTGGGGTCCTAATCTGAAAGGATTGACTACCTTATAGGAAATTGATTTGTCGCAGTTCTGGAGGCTGGCAGCCCACGCTCAGGATGCCGGGCAGCTTGGTTGCTGGTGAGGACCTTGCTGGTTTTTAGATGGCTGTCTGCTCACTGTGGGGTAGGGATCCCAGAGAGAGATCTCTCTGTCTCTCCCTCTTCTCACAGGCACACCAGTTACTGAGTTAGTTCATCGTGGTCCAATATGACGTCGTCTTAACTTGATTACATCTGCAAGACCCTATTTCCAAATAAGATCACGTTCACAGGCTCTGGGTTTAGGACTTTTGGGGGCGCAGGGTTCCCCCCTGTATAGATGCCCTGGCAGGTGATGGGAGGTTAAGAACACACGAGCAGTTCGACACACATACCTTGCACAGAATCCAGTCTTTCTTTCGTTAACACGGTCTCCCGCCCTGCCACGGTGGAACTGATAACACTGAGCACTGAGAACATCAGGTGTAACCTTGCCTGCTCTCCAGAGCTGTGTGAGCAGGAGAGACGACTGGGGGCATGGATAATTCACAGCCTGGACTCGCGGCCTCTGAATAACATCCAGGGCTCTTCGTCTCATCTTTCCATGTTGACCGCCGTCCAAATCTCTCTAGATGTTTATGCCTCTGTGTACATCCATGATGCACCGGGGCCATTTGCAGGAGGGTCTTCCTCTGAACAAGTCTTGGACTACACAGGGAAGCTCAGAAGCTGGAAGGTTCCACAGCCTTCTCCCGTGCCTCTACGCTAGGACAGAGCCAGAAAGAGATGCACCTTTCCAAATGCAAAGGGAGACGCTGTACCTGATGCATATATAATGACCTGCAGCCACCTCACCTGCTCTTAACATGAGCCCAGAGCTCGATTTCCAGCTAGCTTCAGGCAGCCTTGGGCATGCCACCAGCCTGGGAGTCCACCATGAAGGACCTGCCCCATATGCTGGCAAAAAGGGCCCAGGTCTGCCCTCGAGCTCAAGGTCTCAGTCACTAAGCGGAGGACCCCATGCAACATTTTCCCTGGCAGGAGAGCGCCAACTGGACACAGCCATCTCTCTAGACTGACAGATTCCCAAGCCCTCTCCAAACCCAGCCTTTGTCCAGCCTCTTCTGAGGTCCTGCTTCCCTTCCCTTGACTTGGTTCATCAGACACTCTTCTTTGAATCTTCCCTCCTTGGAGGACGCCCTGCTCTGCCTGGCCTCTTCTGCCTCTGGACTTTTTAATAAAGATCGTTGCAAAGTATACTTAGGATAAAATTGACCATCTTCCCCATTTTGAAGGACATGATTCAGTGTAATCAGATGCATTTGCAATATCCACGCCATCCCTCTGCACAATTTTGCACCCTTCCCTAGAGAAGCTCTGTCCCCGAGAAGTACTTGATCCCCACCCCCTCCCCCAGCCCCTGGCACCACCATCTCCTTTCTGTCTGTGAGCATTTCCCTTCTCTGGGGACTGCGTCCATGTGACATCATACGATATTTGTCTTTTTGTGTCTGGCTGAGGTCGCTCAGCAGCAAGTCCTCCAGGTTCATCCACGTCGTGAGCAGGGGTCAGTGTTGTGCCTTTTTCAGGCTGAATCACACACATTCCATGGTGTGAATGGATCCCGTCTTCTTGATCCATTCATCCACTGATGGGCGCTTGGGTTGGCACCTGTCTTTTGGCCACTGGGATGAGTCACGCTGGTCTGAACATGGGTGTGCAAGTATGTCTTCAACACTCTTGCCTTTGTTTCCTTCGAGTATACACTGGAAGGCGTCATGGATCGTATGATGATGCTAGGTTTCACTTTGCAAATGCCCGCCATACTGTTCTGCACAGTGGCTGCCCCAGCTTGCATCCCCACCAGCTTGTGCACGAGGGATCCCTATTCTCCACATCCTCACCGGCCCTTCTGGGTCACATCCTGATGGCCGTGACGTGCTCTCCATTTTGGACTCTTTCCTTCCTGCTGACCAAGGAGCAAAGGCACAAGGAGGACCTGAACTCCATACACGCGGAAGCCCCATACCTTCCGCTTCCCGAGCCACCACTGCCCGCCTTAGAGACGGGCTTTCATCTGGCAGAGTCTTTGCGGGCGAGGCTGGCCAGCTGTTTAGAAACAGACGTGGAAATCAGTACGGCCATCTTGAGCCCTGCAGTTGTATTTTTAGATGTCTGCCTTTCCCTGCCATCAGCTTGCATTCCATCAAACAACTCAGTGTGCCAACAGAGTGTGCGGGGACGAGTCTGCAGGTGCTTTGGAAGGAGGGTGAAGTGTGTGCGTGGACGGCGTGGTGGGGAGCGCGGTCCTTCCCCGGGGCTGTCGACCAATGGGCTTCGGACAACGGTACTCTCCCGCGGTTCTGGAAGTTGGGAGTTCTGGAATGAAGGTGTCTGCAGAGCCGTGATCCCACAGTGGCTCCAAGAAAGGGGTCTGTTCTGAGCCTCTGTCCAGGCTTCAGGTCACCTCATGTGGTTCCTAGAGTGTAGACACCATCCCTGTGTCCCCAGTGGTCTTCCCTCTGTGCATGTCCGTGTCCTCATCTCTTTTTTTTCCCCCCTCCATCTTTAATGATGTATGATCGACAAATTGTACATATAGACATTGTACCATATGGTATTTCAAAAGGTTGCATAGTGTGATTTAATACAGATTGTAAAGGGATTACCACACTCAAGTTCGTGATCACATCTGATCATCTCACCTGGTTACCACTTTTTTGCGGTCATGGGAACACACATAAGTTCTGTCGTCTTGGTAAATTTCAGATGTGAAATACGGTCTTATTAAAGCTAGTCAACATGCCGTTCATTACATCTCAGCACTTATTTATATGATACTCAAAATTTTACCTTTTTTTAAAAAAAAAGTCTTTTTTATGGGTGAGTTCTGCATCACCTCCATGCTGAGGCATGTGAACTGGGAGAGAATGAAGACAATCAGTCTTGCGTTTTCCGTAGAGTGTAAAATTTAGAGATCTCAGCAGAAAGGTGATACATCTGTGACTTTTAATGAAACATAGTGCCTCTTTTTAAGTATAAGGAGAATTCTCTTATAAGGACAAGAGGAAAGGAAACTCCATTTTTACCTTTTGGGAAAAAGAGAGATCCGACACAGCATAGGGGAGGGTGACCAGAGTAAAACCCAACACACCTGACCATGAGAAGCTCCACTGTCTGGGCTGGGTCCAGTTTTGATGGGGGCAGGAGAGGTCAGCATTCTTTATTTCTAGCCCACTGTCCCCAGGGTGAGGCTAGAAGCTAAATTTTTGGCAAGTGTCCGTCCTTCTGCAGAGACAATCCTTTCAAAAAGCCCCCTACCCTGTTTAAACCCTAAATATCCCAGTGTCCCTTAACCTAAGGATTTCTAGAAGCCACTGGTGAGATGAAAATGACCTTGAACCCACAGAAACATTGCAAACACATCATAGGTTTTTGGGAGCAGGTGGAAAGGGTCATTAGCGGTGGGTTTGCCTTTCCTCTGGAGGCGAGCACTAGCTCGTTGATGGAGCAGACATGTAGGTTCCTGACGCCTTAGTGAGTGAATTCTTGAGTTTTTTCCCATATCATTTCATGGGAAAGCAGGTGCTGTGGCATTTTTGTGTTTGAGTAACCACGGTAAGCGACAGCCAGAGTGTGAGGCTGGGATACCAAGGACGTTCCTTCGGTTCTGTTTGGGTTAATGAGTGTTTGTAAGGGGTCAAGTCCTCTTAGACAATGGTGGCATCTCTGTCCAGCACGGTGTGTCCATGGGGTGGGGATAGGGCATCGTGGTAATCACCGACGTCATTGTCACATTCAGTCCTTCTGAGATGCATGCATTAGCCCGGGACTCCTAACTCTCCATTATGCCCTTCTCTGTCCCCAGGACGTGGACCCTTTGTGGAACGCCCGAGTATTTGGCCCCTGAAGTCATCCAGAGCAAGGGCCACGGGAGAGCTGTGGACTGGTGGGCACTCGGCATCCTGATCTTTGAGATGCACTCGGGGTGAGTAGGAGGGTCCGTGCGTCCTCTCCAGTGCTTCCCTCTCCTGCTGCTAGACGTCTAGTGCTTTTGGTGGTGTGGTGTCCTCCCATGCTGGCTTCCCCATGCCAGCACAGCAGTGGGGACACACGGTTAAGCATGCTTTCACAAGAGGAAAAGCACATGGGAAGCCCCAGCTCACAGAGATGATGGATGGATGGATGGATGGATGGATGGATGGATGGATGGATGGGGAGGATGGATGGATAGAGAGGGAGGATGGATGGATGGATAGGTAGAGACGATGGATGGATGGATGACGGATAGCAGATGCACAGATGTATGGATGGCTAGACAGACAGACAGAATAGACAGGTGATGGATGGATAGACGGATGGGTAGACGGACAAATCCCATCTTACATGGGAAGTCCCCATTTGAGACCTTTCTCCTGTCTAAATGTCCCTGCCTCCCAGGACTATAATATGAGGTCTGCATGGGCTCTTTTGGAGCAAGGCATAGAGCTCAGGTAATGACCGTACGTGCTGGATAAAGATACAGAAATTGCGTATGGTTTAGGACTTTATGAATGAGTCACGTGCTGGGAAGGAGAGCATGTGCCCATACTTTCTTGGCTTGAGGCTAGCAAGGTTCTGCTTTCCCTGCATCCAGACAGCAGAGGTGTTGAACGGGTATCACGGTATCACCGTGAAGAAGGAGTCCAGCCTGACTGAGGCACGAGACAGGTGTGGTGTTCCTCTACCAGAAATGTAAAGCAAACACTCCCCCGCTTAGAGATCCTAGACGTGGGAATTCCTCCTGGCCCCATGGAGGAAGGGTTCTTTTCTGATGATGCTGCTCACAGCCAGCTGATCTGCGAGGTGTGAGGACAGTGGTCGGGGGCCCTTGGTCGTGCGGTCCCTCTGCCACCTTCCACCCTTCCTGCCCTGTCCTTTGTCCTCCTTCTTCAGGCCAGTTTCCTGCTAGGGCACTTGGCAGGTGCTCAGAGTTCACTCCCAGTTGAACCCAAAGCCCGACTGACTTCCACATCTGATTCCCTGCAGGGCAAGACCAGAGCTCTTTGCATGGAAACTTTCCCTTTCAGTTGGAAAGAATGATGGAAGGACGTGTATTTCTGCACAGAGGGTGTGGCCAGAGTGGAGTCTTGTGCAAACTTGTATTTCTCTATTACCTATTTATCAACTATCTACTCATGTATCTGTCATCTGTTATCATCTAGTGTCTGTCATCTCTTGTCATCTCTCTGTATCATATCTGTCTATCCATCCATCTGTCTGATTGTCCATCTACCAGTCCATCTATCCATCCATCACCTGTCTGTTCGGTCTGCCTGTCTAGCCATCATCCATCTATCTGTCCATCGGCTATCTTTCATCCATGTATCTATCATCTCTATCTATCCATCCATCCATCCATCCGTCCTCCCTGTCTATCCATCTATCCATCCATCCGTCCATCCATCCTCCCTTTCTGTCCCATCTATCCATCCATCATCTCTGCCTGTCCATCTGTCCATCCATCCATCCATCATCTCTATCTATCCATCCATCTATCCATCCTCCCTGTCTATCCATGGATCCATCGATCCATCCATCCATCCTTCCTGTCTACCCATCAATCCATCCATCTGTCCATCATCTCTGCCTGTCTATCTATCCATCTGTCCATCCATCCATCATCTCTATCTATCCATCCCTCCTCCCTGTCTATCCATCGATCCATCGATCCATCCATCCATCATCTCTGCCTGTCTATCCATCAGTCCATCCATCTGTCCATCATCTCTGCCTATCTATCCATCCATCCACCCATCCTCCCATCCTCCCTATCTATCCATCCATCCATCTGTCCATCCATCATCTCTGTCTATCTCTCCATCCATCCATCCCCATATCTGTCTCCCCATTCATCTAGCCATCCATCCACCCACCTACCCACCCATCCATCCATCATCCATCTGTCTATCCTCTTTACCTGTCTGTCCATCCACCCACCCATCCATCCATCCATCCATCATGTGTTACTCTGCACCCCGGTGTGTCCAACAAATCACACAGAACCGAATTTCTTGACAGACACCTGAGCCCGTGAAGTCCCAAACTGAGCAGAAAGTTAACATGAATCACACACGGGGCCCATCCAAGCAGGCAATAACCATGGTTGGGAATGTGGATGTGCTGGTGTTCGTCAGATTCCCCTCAGAGGCCCTGCAACCCATCTCCCCTCCTTCGTGTTACTGACCACTAGAGGTCAGCATTGTTTAACGCTAAATGAACCCCCGGAGGCCAGGGCTGAATAGATGAAATTCACCAGCTCTGTTTTCCCCATTTTCCTACTGTACATTCGAGTGGGATATCTTCTGCATATTGAATATACTACTGTGAGCTGTTATCAGTAAACACAACTTTGGAAAACAATATTGATGGCATAGAAGGAAAGTATTGGAATTAGAATAAAATTAAAATCGAATAAAATTAGAATATACTATTGGGAGGTATTAGGTGAGTATATTAGGATTATTATGTAAAAATACTTATTAGAGTGATTAGAATATTATGATATAGTTCATCAAATATGAGAATATGCTGTATTAGGATATTAGAAAGTAGAATGTTCCTAATAATCTCACAGTGTATTTGTAATGTAACACACTATAATATTAGTAGAATAGAAAGTAGTGAAGAAAGATCGAATACATTATGAGACTCTTGCTAGGATAATTGATGATGAGTCAATAAAACCCTATCCCAGTCAAAACACTGAATGTATTTCCATTTACCCATTCCAATGGATGGATGGAAAGGGTCCAGTCTTTCCGGAGGGAGAGGGACACAAGTCCGTGCACATACCACAAGCTTCGCCAGTCCTTCTTGGGCATTCCATGGCTCCCTCTGCAGTTTGTCAGATTCAACCTACAACCTTCCCCTGGACCACCTCTGAATTCTCCTCACTGTCGCCCTCCAGCTGCTTCCTCTCCTGCCCATGTTTGCCTGGCAGCAGGTAGAAGTATCACACACACACACACACACACACACACACACACGCCCCAACCAGGCCATGGTTGCTCGAAGTGTGTGAAGAAAATGCATCCACGTTGAGAGCTGCATTCTGGGGGGAGGGGAAAGCTGTCCCAAAGCTCATGAACGGCACTTGGTGGAACCTCAGGGTTCCGTGGTACCCCACATGGAGAATCATGGCCGCCATACTTGAGACAAGGTGTCGCTGGGACTCTTTCCTACACTACACTCCGCCGTTCATCCTTGCACAGCCCAGCTCTTTGTCCTTGTCCCTTTCAGTGAAGGACACAGGCTTTACGTTTTCTAGGCACCTACCACAGCAGGGGCTCTTTGAGGAAGACGTCAAAAACGGTGAACCAATAGTACATCCCCATTCGGTGTTCTGTCCAGAAACTCTTCCTTCTTCTCTGTTGAGTCCGTGTCCAAATTGCCTGCCTTGCTCACCATTAGGGTCCTCTTTGTCCTCTTTATGGACAGTCCATTCTCCTGGCAGGTGTGGGTGGGTCGAGCGGATATGTCCAAGTCGTCATGGAGCGAGGATGGAAACAGCAGCCAAGTTGGCGTGACGCTGGGAGAGGAAACTCTCGACCTTCCTTCGTGCCCACAAGCAGGTCGTCCTTCCGCACGCCACTGGCTCTGTGGATCTCTTTAGCTCACTTACATAATGAGCGCTCGGTGCTTGTTGGAGAACGGGAAGGATTACGTTGGATAAAAGACAGATTGGAAGATTTCTTAGGGCGCTTTCCCCATGTGTGGGGGCACGGCTCATTCTCAGATCCCTGTTCTCTCTGCTTCTTCCTTCGGGCAGGATCTGGTACTACTCATTTATTACCATTTATTCCCGCTCGTTAAACCACTGCTAGCATACCTTCCCCATGATACAGCCCCGTAATGCCTGCTTCCTGAG
Organism: Meles meles; assembly: GCF_922984935.1. NCBI lineage: Eukaryota > Metazoa > Chordata > Mammalia > Carnivora > Mustelidae > Meles > Meles meles. The sequence goes on along the minus strand of NC_060087.1, from coordinate 1,947,782 downwards.
AACACTTTGTTTAAGGATTGTCCAATAACGGCTGTTAGGTATGTAGGGCACGTTTTCTCCTGGTGTTTAACAGGCCGTTTGTCAACGTGCGCCTTCCTCCTGATGAAATCCTGAGACGGGGCTGCCACCCCAGGAAGCAGTCCGACCCCCTTAGGCATTGTTAGACCGAGCATCTGGCCGACCAGAAACGGCCGACTCGGGAGCTGTGAACTGGAAGCCGTAGTTGGCGGGTGCGTATAGACCTTTCCTCCGAGCCTGGCCTGGGCAGCGTCTCAGGACGGGGAAGCTCGTAATGCCAGAAGTCAACAGTGGCCAAAGTCGTTGTAGTAACGAAACCCAGATAACCAGCGGCTCAGAGATTCTGCTGTGTCCTTCCCAGCACGGGGACTCTGCTTGCTCCAGAGTGTATCGATGAATAGCTAAGATGTCACAAAGGAAAAAAGCTGTTTCACGCCTTTATCACGTGTGGCTACACGTTCCCGTTGACCGAGTGTCTTGCATTGTCCTTATTCACCTCCCTCTTCTCCCTCAGCATTCCCCTTAACGTCCTTTTTTTGTACTTTATATTCTACAGTTTTTCAGTTTTTCACTTCTCTGTAATATAAGTGCAGAGTTAACATGTCTCTTCTGTATAGCGGTAGCGGGCAGGACAAATGGCTAAAAACACGGTGGCTTACAATGGAAATCCATCCTTTCCCACCTCTGAAGACCAAAAGTCTGAGATCCAGGCGGGGCAGGGCTGCAGAGATCCAGACGCGGCAGGGTCATGTTCCCTCCCCAAGCTCCAAGGAGGGTCCTTCCTTCCTCTTCCAGCTCATGGGGCTGCAGGCGTCCCTGGGCTGGTGGCCACCTCCCTCCCATCTCTGCCTCTGTCCTCACGTGGCTTCTCCTCTCTGAATCTCTTCTTCTGTTGCTTATAAAGACCATGTCATTGGATTTAGGGTCTACCATAAACCAAAATGGCACTCACAGTCCCATTTCCAAACAGGCACCGTCTTAATCCATCTAGGAGTGATGCCTCCATAAAGAGAACAGGGAAATGGGTGTTGCTAAAAACTTAGAAGCCAAGAGATCCAGGAAGTATCTGTAGGAGTGTCCTGGGGCAGCTGTAACAAAAGACCAGAGATGAGGTGGTTTAAAACCACAGGAATTCATCCTCCTCCAGCTCTGGAGACCAGAAGTCTGAGATCCAGGCAGGGCAGGGCTCCTGAGATCCAGGCGGGGTAGGACCTCTGAGATCCAGGCGGGACAGGGCTGTGTTCCCTCCAGAGGCTCCAAGAAGGGTCCTTCCTGTCTCTTCCAGCTTCTGGGGCTCCAAGAGTCCCTGAATTTATGCCCATGTTCCTCCCTTCTCTGCCTCTGTCCTCATGTGGCTTCTCCTATGTTTGTCTTTCCTCTTCTGTCTCTTCCAGGGACACCTGTCATTGCATTTAGGGCCACCCTGATCCAGAATGAGCTCATTTCAGTATGTGTTGCTCAGTCACATTCCCAAAGTCTCGTTCTCCAAATAAGGCCACGTTCTCAGATGGTCAGGGTAGAAACATGGATGTACCTTTTTGGAGACCACCATGGCCCTCACTATATTCTGGTTTTTAAATTTATTTACTTTTTAAAAAAAATGTCAGAAATCGATTTGGAATTAACAGGAATTTTTTTTTTTCTTTTTCCTAATGAAAGTTGACCTCTTCCATCCGGATATCATTGCAAAACTCCCTCTTTTTTTTTTTTTTTAAGATTTATTTATTTATTTGGGGAGCGACTATGAGCAAAGTGGGGAGCCAGGGAGGCAGAGAGAGAATCTCATGAGGTCATGACCTGAGCTGAAATCAAGAGTCAGACGCGTAACTAACTGAGCCACCCCATGAAAAGCGCCATTTTATAGAGCTATGGCCAGTGGTTGTTTCAGGGAATTAGAAGTTCTCCTTCTAAAGGATCCAATTAGCAGTGTCCTGAGTTAAGGGTCTTTGCCTTCAGCATTCTGAGCAGATACCAGAAGTACAGCCTGTGCCTTGGGCATGTGGGTGGGTATCTGGCCCATGTTTATTAACTTCTCTATTTGCTTTGATTTTTCTAGCTCTTTGCACTTTTAAGTATGTTCTTGGGTAACTTACTTCAGATTTTTTTCCCCCTATTTCATTGTATTAGAGAAGACATGACTGTTGGTTTCTGTGCTAGGACAGTCTTTCCTTCTGATAACTATGCCGTAGACGGTAATACTTAAGTGCGTGAGCAGGCCCCCGTTGCCAATAAAACTTTATTTATAAAAACAGACTGCCGGCTGTGATGCGCTAGATCTTTGTGGCCCAAAGTTCAAGTTAGGAACCAGCCTTGCTCTCGCCCAGCTCCCTACGTGTGACCTACGTGAATTCATCTACTGTGGAGGTTCAGATACTGGCTGCTTATAGACGTATGGTCTACCTGGACCAAAAAGAAAAGAAAAATAGGAAACAGTGTTACACATCCTCCTCCATTTGTCCTGCTCGTGTTTATTGAGCACGTACTGTGTGCCACATAGAACCCGATGTTTGAAGAGTGCAAGGATCTTCACTCCTGGTCTGAAGGGGGAATGACCTCGTAAACGTCCTGCCTTCGTCGAGCGTCTAGAAATACCACTCGCTACGAAGCAGGGATTTTTTTCCGTGCTTGCTCTCTGCTAAAAATAGCTACTTATTTTTCTTACAGGTTCCCTCCGTTTTTCGATGACAACCCGTTTGGCATTTATCAAAAAATCCTTGCAGGCAAAATCGATTTCCCCAGACATTTGGATTTCAGTGTAAAGTAAGTAAACCGTTTCCCTCCTCGTCGGGGTTCGGTGGGGGGAGGTCGTTTATTTTTAAAATCACCGACAAGAAATCACAGAGCAGGCATCCACTGAGCAGGACAGCGTACTGTGTTCTTACTGGGCTGTGCTCCGTGTCTTCTGGACAGTCAGCGTTTCCACCCGACGGGAAAAGGTGGTCGTCATTCTACTGTAATGATACTTAACCTTTTCATGACTCTTGGCCAGATTTTATGGGCCTTGAGAGAAATGACATTTACAATTAGCCAATAAAGGGATTTGTGAATCACCCCGAGTAACAGAACTGTTGGGGTATTGGATGAAAAGGGTTCCTCCCAAGCCTTCGCCGCCTCTCGCTGGTTCTGCGGTTGGCCGGCCCGTTGATGGCTTTAGCAGGCTGTCTCTTTCTCCTCCTGCTTAAATGACTTTCATTCTTAAATTCCTTTTTCATGCTGATATTAAGGCTGTTGAACATCTGCTATGAGGACTTCTCTACAGCTTCAGGGTTAGTGACTGAATTTGTGTGTGGGTCATTAAATTTGTGGTGACGGTGGGGAGAAAACTGAAGTCTTTAAAACTCTCAGAACGCATTTGGCATTCCAGTTACGTTCGTCCATCTGGTCACCTAGCAGACAATTTTGTATCGTGACTTGTAGTTCTTTCTCTGCATTTCCCAGGTGAGCCAAGCCCACCTGATCACAAGGTGGTTAACCACGTTTAGTCAAGAACTTAACATTTCTCTCTTTTTGCTGTTTTTTAAAAATAGCCCATGGGCAGGGAGTACAGAGAAAACTGATTTCATGACACTGGGATAGCTGCCAGTTGCTTTTCTCACTGTTGAAGGTCATCTACTCGCCCACAGAGGCTCTCCTTCCAAGGAGAAGACAGTGTTTCCCTGGGTTGGTTGGGCCAGAGGCGGGGTTGTGTTTGACACACCAGGCAAGTTTTAGAAGACAAGCAAGAAAACTAGGTTCCATTAAAAATAGTCATCCAGAAGGCGGGCACTCTGTCCTATGAATGCTAAGACACTGAGGCGGAAAGGGAGATCGAGCAGTCAGAACTTTCTTTTCTCTAGAAAGAAATGAAAAAATACTACATAGAGCTTCTCGCCCAGGTCCAAATCCCATTAGACTTGAATGACATTATGTCACATGGATATGCCAACATTTCCCAGTGGTTTGCTTTGATTGAAATCTACTCACGCCCATTGGCAGAGTAGAGTTGGTAGTGACCTTAGACCGTTGACATTCAGAGTAAATCTAGGGGGTATGGGCATCTGTTGTCTTGTGTGAATGCACACTGGCAGAATCCAGCCAGAGGTATACAGCTGTGGCTTAGCTGTTGCTCTTGGTGCACCTGCTCCCCATCAAAAGAGTGTGGACTGTGTCTTGCATTTTCCGAGTTAGCCCCTTGTGGGGACCCCCTGATGGTCTTTGGCTGGGCAGAACCTTGGGGGATGTATTCACTTCCTCTTGCAAGGAATAACCTAAACTCTTCCAAGAATTGGTTGGTTCTTGGTTTCCCCAGAGAAGGGACAACGCATAAAATGGTAGGTCATTTCTTCCATCATTGGTGGGAAGGGCTCAGGTCAGTCATGAACATATTACGTTTATACTGTTCCATGGAAAAGAAGGAACGACGACAAACATTAAGTTCAATCTACATTTGGTGTCTACCCCCTATGCCTCTTTTCATTGTAGTCTATTCTGAGAGAGACCCACCAGGGTCTGCCCTGCTGTCCTTTGGTCTAGAATGCTCCTCGTTGAGCAGGCTCTTCTCTCTTGCCTGGGACCCCCGTGTCCCCAGCATGGGAACTCAGCCAGAGCAGGAACCTGGGATCCTTGGGTGCAGTTGCTGATTGCAGATGGTGGTTGAGAAGAACTTCACTTCTTCCCATTATTGCCTAGATCTTCCCAAGTTGGCTGAGAAGCAGGACCCTAATGAGGCTTGCGTATGCAAACCACTGCCTTTGGGTACCATGACAGTTGGATTTTGACTCTCAAGTTCTCAAGGTCTTCTGTTGTTGTTGGTTCACACAACCTCGGCATTTGACCGTGTCACCTTCCTGCCTGGGCACCTGTGTCTTTGGACTGGCACTGAGATTCCTTGTAGGATCTTAGACAGCTGAAAGGACATCAGAGCTTTGGGGCTTATTGCCAACGTGGTAGACCAAACTCCTTCCCAGTGTTTCTTCCTGTCTCATAGTGGCTGGAGAGAAGCCAGGCAGGATAGAATCAAGGGATGGCCAGTGGCCACAGAGCCTGTCCCAGGATTGCAGGCACCTCCAGAGCTCCTACACAGCTTTGCCATATCGGACAGCCCCTTTACATCCTTACCCTTTGCTTTCGGGACTGTGCTGTTCTGTAAGGGTGCAGTTTTATATTTTAAATAGAACTTCATTTATTTAGAACCCCAGTGTAGACCGCTTTAAGTAGATGCACTAACAGTAAATGGTAGAGAAAGAGAAGGGAAAAAAACACATTAGTTGGGATTGTTTGAGAGTGTGGTGTTTGGTGATTCACAGTCTAGACATAAGGCATTCAGGGATCTTGGAACCCTGGACCTTCCCATATATTGCCACGGGTCTTGGGATTTCAGCGCCCATGGCGTGAGTCTGAGGGTGTGCTCCTCACTCCAGGGCATAAGGTTCCTTTTAGTTTTGTAAAGTTGTGTCATGGGTTTTTTGAAGCTGGACCATAGGTCTTTTGATTTGTCTGGGGGATTTCAATTTATATTTGAAGTCTCTAGATATTACTGTCCATAATGTATTCTGTGTATTATGTGCAGAGACACACACAAGCACAAATTTTATTTCCTTACCTTTTATTTCTAGAACTAGCCTGTCTTCTGAATGTCTTGACATAAACTATCAGATCGTAATGGCCCTGGATTCTGAAGTGGATGGAGAAGCAGAGTTTAAGGGACTCACAGAAGTTTGTATGTTATGGGAGAGCAAGCAGCGTACAACCAGAATCCCATAAATAAGTAGCTCCTTAGGGCAGAGCATAGCCATTCGTTTTGGTGAAGGCAGATGTCTTCTCTTGGGCAAGAACAGACTCACGGGTACATTTTAAGGGAAATGTCGCTATGCTTGGGGCAGACACATAATTTTCTTGCATCTTCTATCGAAAGGCTCGTTTTCTGCACGGTGATGTAATGAACCTTTTCCCCTTTGCTCTGTCCCTCTGTGTAGCCAGCCCTGCTTTGCATAAATTACTTAGAAACCCATATTGGTGAAGAAACAATTGGTGGGAAAATGTGGAGGCAAAATGAAAATTTATCCTCCCTCCATTGCTTAATGTGGTGGGTGGATTTTATTGCCGCTGACACGCTGTGTTTGCTTGGGTCCGTATTAAGATGCATCTTCTTTTTGTCTCCTTCCCGCATGTAGAGACCTCATTAGGAAATTGCTGGTCGTTGACAGAACCCGACGCCTTGGAAACATGAAGGTCAGTGTTTGTTTTCAGACGGATTATGCACGAGACACTCCTATCACTTGGCACCATACATACATTTCTATTTATAGAGACAAAGGCACAGTGATCGTGTTTAATTGTTGGCTAGAGTTCAGATCTGGGTGTCTGGGCATGCAAAATCCACCTGGGTCTATACCACATCCCTTCTCTCCAAATGAGTAAATGGCTCACCCGTCATCTCCAAGATGTCGGTATTTTGCTTAGTTATTTCGACTTTTACAAATAACGTGATGGACCTATAACTCACATACCATACATGCCTCCCCATTCAGAGCGTGCAGTCCAGCACCTTTTACTAGGTTTGCAGACTTGGGGAACCATCACCAAAGTCAATGTCAAGGAACGTTTCCTTCTCAGAAAGAAACCCCATACCCTATGCTGTTGTTACCCGATCCTTTCATCCCTCCTGCCCTTTCTGTCTCTGTAGATTTCCCTGTTCTGGGCTTTCCTATACGTGAATCAGAGCATACGTGATGTTCTGTGTCTGGCTCCTCCCGTGTTTTCAGGGTCTGTCCAGATGCTGGCAGGTGTCAGTGCCTTGTTCCTTTCTAAGGACAAGTCACACTCCATTCATGGATGGACCCCACTGTGTGTACTCATCCCTCTGCTGATGGACATTTGGGTTGTTTTCCGCCTTTTGGCTGTTGTGAATAGTGCCATAACCATGGGTGTGCGTGTCTGTGTGGGAATTAATCATTTGAGGAAGTGTACATCCTGTGTCATTTTCACAAACTTTTCCTGTGGAGGGGAATATGTTTAAAGATTATTGCGTAAATGGTACGATATCTTACATGCACGTTTTGGTTCTCTTGTGGCACCAGTGAATCTAGGAGAATCTCGGAACGTCTTCTTAGGTATTTCTGGTTCTGGATATCGATGGAGGAACTTAATCATGGGTCCATGCCTTGGTCTTGTCTGCCGTAGTCTTGGGAGACACAGTAGACCTGTGCGTGAGGCTTGATTCGCAGCTAGCTCTCAGAACCGTCTGTTGATGTGTGTGTATTTGTGTCCAGTGGCTGCTGTAACAAAGGAGCAGAGTCTGAGATCCAGATGGGGCATGGCCACTGAGATCCAGGCGGGTTAGGGCCATGCTCTGTCCCGAAGCTCCAGGGGAGGGTCCTTCTTCCTCTTCCAGCTTCTGGGGCTCCAGGTGTCCCTGGGTTTGTGGCCACGTCCCTCCCATCTCTGCCTTTGTCTTCATGTGGCTTCTCTTCTGTGTCTGTGTCTCTCCTACTCTGTCTCTTGCAAGGACAACTGCCATTGGATTTAGGGCCACCCTGATTCAGGATGAGCTCTTCTCCGATCCTTTGCTTAATCAGATGTGCCAAGACCCTATGTCCAAATAAGTTACTCTGCACAGGACTGGGTGACATTTCACAAACTTTATGTTATGTTCAGATCCACTGGCTTCTTCCTATATCACAGATTCATGTGTTTCTGTCTTAACAATTCCCAACATTTAATAGATTAAAAAAGTTGATCCATGGGCCATAAAAAGGGATAAGATGGGTAGGGTTGAAGGCTGAACACCTGGGAGAGATTAGGGTTAGAGATAGGGTAGGGGATGAGGTTGGGGTTAGGGTTAGTGTTAGGTTAGGGTTAGGATTTTCAAAGACCCTGTTGCCATTGGCATCTGCAAGTTGGCCATTGGTGTTCGCCTTGAGAATGAAGCAGGCAGACCATAAGAATCCATTACTATTACACAAACATGGGTAGCGTAATTAGAAAGTCCTGCTGGGTAGCTCTTAAGATCTCTGAAGTGGACATTACAGGTTTGAGTCCTAGTCGTGTTTCTTACTAGTGTTGTAATACTGAGCCAAAGACACCATTTAGTGAACCATGGTTTCTAGGTCTGTATGATGAAGATGCTAAATTCTGAAGAAAACCGTCAGGATAAAAACAGGCAGCAGACTCAGAAATGTCCCTCTTTCTGTCTTGTTTTCTCTCAGGAGCCTGAGCCAAAGTCTTAATTCTGTGTGTGGTTCAGAGTGGTCATGACAGGATTTGTTTGTACTCTGAATGAAAGTGAACAGAACACAGCACCTTTATGTATATATTTTCCGTCCTAGGTCATGGTCCAGGGACAATGACTCAAAACATAGCACACTTTTTAAAATTTAATTTTACTTTTAATTCTCTACTAAGTAGAGATTCTCTGGAATGTAAAAAAAATCCCTGAGTCCTTGTGTTCTGGAAACCCTGAGTTCCAGACCAAAATTCTGTCTACTGACGGTGCCTGTTTCTTTCGAAGAATGGAGCGGATGACGTAAAGCGACATCGGTGGTTTCGAACTGTGGATTGGGAGGCGGTCCCACAAAGGAAACTGAAGGTACAACATACGTACGAGGGTGACTATTGGCTCGGCATCGTTACCTGTCTTCAGCAAGGGGCAGAGTCTGATTCTGACTTGTTTACTTACAGCTGATACGTAATTAATTTGTAGGATACGGTTGATCATCTCAAATCATGAATAAGCCAAGATCCCTTTTCAGTGGAAATCTTAGTGCTACAGAGACACCTAGAGGTAACGGGTTAAGACCCCCCATTTTACAATTGGTTTTTTTGAGACCTGACTCTGTCTCTCACTTGAAGTATGACCAGGATGAGTCGCATCCCACCAGTTTCTAATTGGGAATGGTAAATGGTATAACACAGATCAGGTGTTTGTCCAGCATGTATGGATGCAGTGATGGTGGTAATATTTTCTGGATCACCTTTCTTTGAACTGAATATATACACGTGCATACACACACACAAATTTCTTTTTAAAGATTTATTTGTTTTAGAGGAAGAAAGAGAGCATACACATGTGTGTGTGGGCGGGGGGACAGAGAGGGAGGGAAAATCTTAGCCTGACTCCTAGAGCTGCTGGGAGACTTGATCTCATGGCCTTGAGATTGGGTCCGGAGCCAAAATCAACAGCTCGACACTTGACCAAGCAGCCGGGCAACCCAGAATTGAAATGTATTTTTTTCTTTCATTTTTTAAAAAAAAATTTAAAAAAGGTTTTAAGGATTTGATTTATCTATTGACAGAGACACAGTGAGAGAGGGACTATAAGCAGGGGGAGTGGGAGAGGGAGAAGCAGGCTCCCTGCTGAGCAGAGAGCCCGATGCTGGGCTGGATCCTAGGACCCCAGGATCATGACCTGAGCCAAAGGCAATTGCTTAACAACTGAGCCACCCAGGCGCCCCTGAAATGTGTTTTTGACAGGAGTCTTCAATAATGACATTCTCAACCTTGGACTTGTAGAGTCCAATTTAAGAAGCAAGGACGGGCTACCATCTTTTCTCCCTTCATTCCCCATAACACACCATAGGTGGACACCTTACTCCCAGTATTTCTGATCCAAAGCTTTCCATGTTCATAAACAAAGCAAGGACAACTTTGGTTTTTCTGTGTTTTCCCAAGTCGTCTCTGTGATGTAAAGTTGTAGACATAAAGGGATGCACATCCCATCCAGGTGCCTACTGTTTCCTCCTGACTTTGCCTCTGTGTTTCCCCCCCGATCCTGCAGCCCCCCATCGTGCCGAAGCTATGTGGCGAGGGCGATACCTCGAACTTCGAAGCGTACCCCGAGAGTGACTGGAACACGGCCCCTCCAGTGTCTCCGAAAGATTTGGAAGTCTTCAAGAATTTCTGAGGACGGGAATCCTCATCTGGAAGGTGTATCTTTAGATAAAGTAATTATGCATATGTGAAGTTGAGGTGTCCCCCCATCAAGGGGATGTTGCCGTTGGTGAAACGGAGCTTCCCTCATGCCCCAGAACTCGAGCAGTGGGGCAGAGCTAGATGGAGCCCTTCTAGCGTCAGCTTAGTCAACACCCCGGTTGTGTTACTCAAGACATGCCGTGTGGCCCAGAGACAGCGTTGCCTCCAATATCCCACTCCCCAGACACACCTGTTGGGGCAGAATCCACATTCAGCTAAGACCCCTGTGAGAACCGTGCACACCTGCACATTCCAGGGCACAGACCCTTTGGTAAAAAAAATCCCTGAGTCCTTGTGTTCTGGAAACCCTGAGTTCCAGACCAGCGTCCTCCCAGATACCAACCAAATATTTTCAGAAGGGTTTTTTTTAAACCTCTTTTCACTAAAAACTGACGACGGCGGTGAACAGCTCTGATCGAATTGGCTAAGCTCCATTTGACATTTAAAAGAATGGATTTTTGAGTCATTTCTTTGAACCTTTAAGGTCTGTGACTCTATGTCTGTGGAATCGATAACTTTGAAGGATCTTTTGAATGTGGGTGGTGAAGATGACTTTGAAGGATCTTTTGAATGTGGGTGGTGAAGACCTTTCAGTTTCTCCCAGTTCTGTGAAGAAACTTGGTGATGTATTCCACTTGGGTTTTCCTTCTCATGACATGCAGGTGAGAAAAATGGCAGGAAGGAAGAGAAGCAAGATGGAACCAATGAGAGGTCTCCTCCTTGACTTTTCTTGGGTTGTTTTTTTTGTTGTTGTTGTTGTTTTTGGCTTCTGTTTATCCCCCCAACAGTAATTATGTGGAATGGGAGAAATAACTGGTCAATACAACGTTCCAGTTGACACCGTTCTAGAACCCTCGCAGGGAGGGACGCATTCTGTACCAGAGACCTCTACTCTCTGCTGGTCCTGCCACGCAGATCCCAAGAGGAAACCTGCCTAAACGTTAAAATGTGGAAACAAAAATTCAGTAAGACAGAAGACAGGTGGCCCTGTGGATGAGAAGGGAACATGTCTGCTTGATGGGTTTTAGTCTTTTCAACACTTAATGACTGTTCTCCTGAGGTTCTCTTAAAAAAAAGACTCTGTAGCTTTTACAGCTTCTGCAAAGCTCATGAAGGCCAGTTAACGAGTTTTACAAGTAGGAGGTGTTTCTAAATTTGGGTTTACTTTCTCTTCTCTTCATTTGCTTCAACTTTGAATGATTTGCCCGTAATATTTTGTGAATGATTTTTATCCAGTCATCCTTAAATGGAAGGCGGGATCCATCTTCCGTCTTGATGGAAGACGTGGTATGTTTTCTAGAGCACGACACTTAGTTGATAAGCCAGAGGACTGGAGCCTTTTTGTAACGGGGATACTATTAAATTTACTTAAGGAGACACAAATCTGCCGTCTGATGGGGTCTGTTGTGTACTCGGGGGATAGTTTTCTATTCATGGTTGGGAATTGTACCCCCAGTGGCCGTGGATAGGTTTTTAGCAGATTCTGCAGACAGGAATAACTTTCTCAAGGCGGTGCATGTCCTTGGGAATATACATTAATGGTATTGTGTTGTGTGCCTGGAGTCATCCTTGATGGACTTCGGCCAGTGGTAGGGACGCTGTTTGACCTTCTTGGTGAATGTTGGGCAATCAAGAAATCATGTCATGATCACATGACTTTGTGTTTATTCCACAACCTTAGATTTTGGTCTCTTGCTGGAGCAGCTAGACATCGTAACATTTGACTCTGTTTCCCCGATTTTGCACAAAGCAGGGGACAGAGATCCGGCATTTTTAGTGCTGAATAAACAGGCGTGACCATCTGTGAGGGAAGGCAATTTCTCCGTGAAGCAAAATGGTCTCCCATGGAGGACACCCAAGTGCAGCTTTGTGGCGGCTCTCCAGAGCCAGTTAACCGCTGTATGACTAACCCACTCGCCTTTGGAAAGTGAAGTCTCCCATCTCTTCAGCCCATGGAGGGGACTGTTAGAACAGCTGGCAGGGAGAGACCTCCCATTTTGGTTTTTATTTGATTTCCGCATTTGACTTGAGATGTTTTCTCTCTAGCTGGAAAGTTGCTGAGCCACTGGGTATCCCACGGCTTACTGATTTTATTAATAAGCATTCATAGAATTCATGCCTGTGGATCTTGGCAAGAAGAATTGCAAAGGAACGTTTGTTCTTGTGTGTTATGGAGTCATTTTTGAGTTGTTAGTATGATTATTATAAAACTTACCCAGTTCTGAAAACTAACAAAACCCTTTTTTTTAAATTCGTGTCTCGACTAGGATGATTTCAACCTCCTGGGAACAAAGAACGGCACATCCGCTGTGAAGAAGGGTCACGTCCACGGGATAAGGACATTTCCGTATTCTAGAAGTCCGGATGTACATAAAGAGACTGTATATCCGTACAAAGTCATGGACCTGGCATTATTTAAGCAACTGGAAATTAAGCATCATTAAGCAACTGGATATCTACTGCACAGTAGGACCTTTCGGAAAATTGGTTGTAGATTTTTATCTTATCTCTGTGTGTGATGAACCTACTGTGATGTCTTGGTTTTCCTCGTAGACTTAACTTTATGAGTTTGAACTGAACGTGTTTGGTTATAACCACAGATGGCGAGCACGTGTGCGTGTGCGCTGCGTGAGTGTGTGCGTGTGTAAAAAGACCGTGGGACGGGTGCGCAGGAATTGCACCGTGATGTTAATCTTCATACTTGGTAGAGCCTGTGATTCTGTAGCTTGTGAGGAAACCTGTTGTGGTGGCCCACGTCCCGTATCTTTCGTGCTTCTTGTCTGGTGACTCCAGATCTTGAAACCAGAAGGGAAGACAAGGATGCGTCCGTTTGAGTTTGAGTCTGAGAGTACCAGTGGCCATTAATGTTGTTCAAGGCATGGAATGCCGTCCAGAAATCTCCTGCATCACATCCGGAAATTCCGCAGTCCATTGTGGTGATGGGAGCAGTGGCGGGCGTCTACCTAATTATATACCATTTGAGCTCTGTGTCCAGCAAAATGCAGAGCTAACAGGTGACTTTCCATGTTGGCTCAGTTGCCCGGGTGACTTTCATGCAAGCGTGTTTTTATTTTAACTTCCACTGTGGGAAGAATGAGATGCAGATGAGCTATCGGGCGTCAGTGTTCGGTGTTGTAGAAATTTACACCTCTTGTTTCTGTCCTCGTAAATGTTCTCTTTGGGTGCGTCCAGCGTGCTTTTGTCTCGTAGGCAGGGTGGGCTTGTGCAGACTTATTAGTGGGTGAGATTGTGTCTTTTCCTCTCTGGACCTGATTGTGAAGATACCATGAAGAGAGCACCCTGCCCATGCTTTCCCCTTGGGATTGACTTAATGCAGGGTGGGTGCGGAGTGGGCTCCAGCGGGTGTGTTGCTGGATGTGGGTCTTCCCAGAAAAGGAGGCATGCAAAGAGGTCCTGGGAGTCTATGCTCTCTGTGATGCATTGCTTGTGTCTCTGCTGGCCGTGACTCAGCTGGACAAATAGACTTGCTCATATCTGCGTTGTGTCTGGTCATAGGGCTCAGCCATCACCTTCTGTAGGGATGTCTGTGCCCTTAACTAATAGGTACCAGAGCCTTTGGTGACCACAGAGGGATACCCACATAGACCTCCAAGACGTGTCTCTACCCTTCCTTTCTCCCATGGTTGGCCTAGAAAAGTTCAGCTCCTTGGGCACTGGGTGTGGAAGCAGCACCTGCCCTGGGAGATGTGTTGCTGAAATGGGTGCGGGGAAGAGTCAAACCTGGGCACCCTCTCAAGGCTTCTCCAGTTTATGTGTTCCTGAGTCACCTTGTGGATTCTTGGCTGTCATGGACATTATTATTCTCCAGTACCGTGCCTGGAAAGACCTTTTCTGTCCATATAACCCTTTGTACCTCTTCTCTGCGACCATGTCTGTGGACGTGGAGAGCCGCTGTGTGGGAAAGTCCTGCATTTCTTAGAGTAGCAAAATGTCAAAGTCCACGTAGTCACCTACCATATTTGGCCAGATCCCACTCACAAGTCAGAAGGCTGGGGCTCTGTGTGCTGGAAGGTGGAATGGAGAACACGTGCACCCACGCAAGCTTTAAAAGACCCTGAAATCAAAGCCATGCCACGTTTCCCCTTTCTCATGTATCACCTGCTCTTCGAATACAAATCCAATGAGTAAGGTCAGGGTGACCCCAAGATTTAGTAAAATAAACATTTGTAATGAGTAACTCAAAGGAAAAATATTTTTAAAGGGCGAGCTGTATGGATGTTCCAGCAGAACAGTGTTTTCAGTCTGGACTGAGCAATCCCCATGCTGTTTGCATTAAGTGGGGGGCCAGAATGGGCCTCACTTTCAGCACGAAGTGTCTCATCCTGGACGGTTACGAGTCTGACGTTGACAATTAACTGCCTCTTCATCGACTGTTACAAGCCTAAATCGACAAAGGGATGGTGCGCTGAGATATAAACCCACGAGGGGGAAAGCAAAGATCTCACGTTTTCTGACTTATAAAAATAAATTATTATTATTTTGGAGCCCTGTGCTTAAAAAAATAAAAATAAATGAAACACCTTTCTTGAACATGATAAAGCACTGTAGTAGACACATTGACCCATGTGCATATTTTCGGGTTTAGTTCTCACTGTCCCAGATTTAATATAGGATATGAAAATAGCCTCAAGAAAGCATGAAATGAGATGCCTTAATATTGGACGGATATGCACACACACACACACACACACACACGCCGACATTGGAATGCACGGATCACATGGCTCTTTGAAAACATTGTCATTGGCCATGAACCATGCAAAACAAATTAAAAACTAAAAGGAATTCCAAAAATACCAGATGGTGTTAAACTCAGTCTTGCCATTTCAATATTCAAGGTGGCACACGCCATGTGTTAATGGCCCGTGGCTGGACTGTTAAATTAAGCAGGGTGATGTAATGCAAAGACTGATTTAATCAAAATGAGTCCCAAACACGTGGGACACTCATGATATATCGTTGAAAAGCAGTCTGCTCCGCGGGGGCACTCTGAAAATTTCAGGTATCTGATCGGATATCCGTGTGCAGAAGTCACAAGAAGAAATGTCATGGAAATACTCGCAAAATTCACATCAGAAGAAGAAATGATAGACTCCTTTCGTTCTATGCAATTTTATGAGTTGGCAATATTTTCTTAAATACAGATACCATTAAAAAAATTCCTCAGGAAACCTGTGTTTTGCAAAGAAATGTGTTGGGGCGGTTGCTGTTTTTCAAAAGGGATTGTCACCAGCCTGCTTGAACACACAACTGTAAGGCTCAGAAGGAAGTTGAGTCACAGCTGGCCATACAGCATATCCTACTTTGGGGCTGGCCAACCTCCAGTTCTTGCAGAACATGTGTGAGAACCCTGCTTGGCGTAAGCGTATCTACTGTGGCAATGGGCACTTTGTGGTTTCTGCTGTTGACGTGATGATGGGTCAAAAGAAAGCGCAGCAAGAAGACCCGTGTGCCCAGCTCACGTCCTTGTGATGGCTTCACGCTCCTCGTCCCATCCTTGCCTACCCACATGTCTGTCTGGAACAAGGCACTGTTTCATTCTGTGCTCTCTACCTAAGAACTCCCTCGGAACCAACGACGGAAACACCAGTACCACGAGACAGTCCTGTGACGTGTGATGCGTTTGCCATTTCTTTGTATGACTTCAGCTGCCTCTAGATTTTGGACCACTTGAACTGTGAAAACATGGCTCTGTGCCATCAACTAAAAAGACCCCAGAGTCCCCCACTCTCGAGGCACCGAAAGCTGCCCGCCCCTGCGGAGGGCTTCAGGCTGCATCAAATCCCATGATGGCATCAAAATTCTCATTCTAGCCACTTGGTTATTGGAATGCAGGAAAAAATACTTGTTTGGATTTTTCCCCCTAACCAATAGATTTTATATCCCAAAATGAATACACTCACAGAAGCCCCTGAGGGCTCCCACGGCGGAGACTGAGAAGATGATGCCTAAGTTGCCCTTTTTCCGGAGGCCTGTCCACCGAGAGTATGGGTTTGACCTGTGTTGGGCAAGTCCTGTGTACCTGTACTGTGTGTCCCTGTGTCTTATGGAGGTGAGAAGACCTTCTCTTCACTCACCTTCTGTGGACGATGTCCACGTACCAAAAACAAGAAGATAAGCACATGAACTGTTGTGTTAATCATGTATTTGGGTAGTCTGGACTGTGTGCGTGCGTGTGTGTGTATGTCTTGGTGGAGATGGATGTGGGAAACGTGTTTTCTCCAAGCATTACGTTTCCCTATCAAGTTGGCTTTGCAGACCCCGTGGGCTTCACGGTCCTTCATAGTAACAGGGAAACGCTCTGTCATGCTTTCCTATAAATTATTGTGTTGTAACGTATTCTGTTGTGCTTTCCTTGGCTTTCCCCTGGTGGACACCTGTCTTAATTTAAAAGTCATTATGTGTTTGTTAGCAGATGGGATTTCAAGCCTTTTGACACTCAGGGCATCTTGTCCTCTGAGATGGGTCTTCAGCTCTGCAGAACGGTCATAGCTTCCTTCTTCCTTGCGCCGTGCTATGGGCAGCCTGGCCGGGGGGCCCTGGGTTGGCCGTGGGATGCCGCAGACACGGGACGGAGTGCCTTTGCAGGTGCGGTGAGCCCCGGCGAGCCAGCACTGGGATCCCTGTGGGGTCGTCCCAGCTTCTCATGTGGGAAAAAAAAAAATTAAGAAAAAAAGTCTTGCTAATTCTTTCAATTCTTGCACAATGAAAATCACTGTGATTTGTATATATACCCTAGGAAAATTTTACTGCTGCCTAATTTATGTAATAATACTATTCATTCCAGGTTTGTTTAATAAAACTTTGTATCTTTTAAGACGCCTGGTTCTGGTCTGCTTCTGTGGTTATGGGACAAGCTCGTCTGCCTTCAACGAGTTCAAGGAGTCATCAGTGTCTCCTTATTTAATTTTTAATTGTTTTATTGAGGTATAATTGACACATGGTATGAGTTTCAGGGGAATAACATAATAATTTTATCTCTATAGATTGCAAAATGGTCACCACCACCAGTGTAGTTAATATCCATCACTACACGTGTTTGTGAACTTATTTTCCTTGTGATGAGAACTTTTCAATTCTTTCTTCTAAGCAAGTTTCAAGTATACGATACAGTATTATTGTATCTCTTTCTGCAAAGGGCCAGATGGTAAATGTTTCAACATTGCAGGATACACTGTGTCTATCAGGAGCACAAAAGCTTCCCTAGACAGTATGTAAACAAATAGGCTGTGTTCCGATAAAGTTTTATTGAAACAAAAGCACAGTTGAGGGGCCGGATTTGTTGCCCAGGCCACACTTTACCAGGTTCTAATCCGGTGCCTGAGGGTGACTTTGTACATCGCCTTTGCAGCTTGTTAAAAATGTGCCGTCTTCATCGTTATAAGTTATTTGATTGCACATTCTCTTTGCTCAAATAGCTCAATCCCCAGCTTTCCAAGTTGCCTTCTGCTTGCTAAAAACATGCTGCCTTCATCACTCAGGTCAACCCCTATCATCGATAACACTGACAGCACCTGCTAGAGCCGGGAAGCAGAACGTCCCAGCAGACTGAGGGTCCCACCGAAGCCTGTTTACCTGGCGACCAAGCTTGTCCACTTCTCCTCCTGGAAATCCCTTGCAAGAAGGACTCTTCCAGGGACAAGCAGGGCAACTTAGGATCTGGTTCCAAACCTTCTGGGCAGGGACTGTTCCAGAATTCCTGTAGAATAGGTGACATTCTGGTTTGGGAGAGGGAGTGATGTGTGTGTGTTTGCATGTGCATGTACATTTTGGAGGAGAGCTAGAAGGTTCTTGAAGGATGGATAGAGATTCTCCAGGAAACATGTTCTTGAGGTTTTTGGATGCCCTTGCAGGGTTTTTTTCTTTTTCCTTATTTTTTTTTTCTTTTTTAAGCCACACATTATTTTTATGCAGGTCTCTCGCTTCCCTAGAAGCCATTTTGCTTTTTTGTTAAAACGATCTGATAACCTTGTCCCCAAAACATTAAGGAAAAGATTTGCATGTATGTAACATTTTTTTTTTTTTTTAAATCCACTCATTCATTGTTTCCATCTCATGGCTGTTGGGAATAGTGCTGCCGTGAACATGGGAGTGTGGGGATCTTTTTGAAAGACAAATCGAAACCATAGTGAGATGTCACGTTACCCTTGTGAGACTGGCTGTCATCGAAAATGAGAGAGAAGCATTGACGAGGATGTCCGAGAGACTAGAACGCTCGTGTGCTGTTGGTGGCCGTGCACGCTGGTACAGCCACTGTGAAACACGGTGTGGCGGTTCCTCAAGGTACTGAAGATGGAACTTTCAGGGGATCCAGCAATTCTATTATCATCTAATATTTTAAAACACTGCCAAGCATAGGGTGTCTGTCCACTTTAAAGGTAGCAGAACGGAGCCCCAGAAATTTTGAGATCTCACAGTTCATCCATCACGGAGCTTAGATTTAAGCACCATGTGGTTCCTGCTCATTCCGGTGAACCACGTGACGTTTCACACTAAAACTAACAAGATGCTCATTAAACCAAGAACCAGATTCTCTGTGTTCTTCTGATGAGAACATCGGACACCGGATAAAAGTCAAAACGCTGAAGACCTGTGGTGACCGTATTCATGGGAGAATTTGGGATTTGATGCTTTGCTTTGGGCAGAAAACTATGATCTACTTAAACTCTGCTTAGTCAGCCGATCTGAGGTCTATTTTGACAGGCAAGTTGCCTCCCAAAAGTTCATGCAAGAAACCATCTTATGATCTGTGAAGTTACAAGCGGAGATAAACTTTTTTTGTTGTGGTGGTAAAGAACACGTAATATGGAATCTACATTCAGCAAAATGTTCAGTGCACTCTGCGGTGTAGCTAACTGTAGGCAAGGTGTGCGAGAACGTATCTCCGAAGCACAGTCACCTTGCAGAACCCAGATATCGTGCTCGTTGAACAACAGCAACCCGTTTCTCTGTCTCTTCCCCCAGCCAACAGTTGGCCAAGGCGGGGAGCTGCCCGCCTGGGTCTTGACTTTCACCCGAAACAAATCTTAGTTCTCAAGGACATCATGGAGAAAAGACTCAGGCTTTAGTGTCTCGTTACAAGCATCTGGCTTTGAGCCTGGTGCAAAACCAGCTCTTACGGTGCCCTTGGGAGCAATGTCTCGGGAAGCCACTGGCCAAGAAACAAATCTTCGTAATGAATCAGGATTTGTGTGCAGGCTGCTTAAAACCAGTGCCTTGGAAAAAGGGCAGAGGGAGCCCCACAAAAGGCTAAGATTAAAAAGTGAGGTCAGTCCAGTAAGTGGAAAATGCGCAAAGGTCATCTGCCCGGCAGAGATGTGAGTTGTTTGGTCATTCTGCACCGTGCTGAGTTTTGAGGATGAGTAATGACCCAAATGTCTGAAAGGCCAGAATGGGCGAATTTGGCATGATGACAGATGATTAGAGTGCCCCGAAATACCCATTTCACTGTCAACAGATGGTTGGACGTGTTTTCTTTCTCGTGGTTTCTTTGTCTGTCCTACCCAACTCTACACCACCCCTTGTCTTAAGGGGAGCAGGCCCTGAGGGTCACATTTGGGAAATCTGTGCCGTTTTCAGGATATAATTTTTTTTTCTTCGCGTTTATTTGATGGACGCCAGGTTGGCTCCGTTGGTTAAGTGTCTGCCTTCAGGTCGGGTCATAATCTCAGGGTCCTGGGATGGAGCCCTGCATCGGGCTTTTTGATCAGTGGGGAATCTGCTTTTCCTTCTGTCTCTGTGGTCTCTCTTGCTTTCACTGTCCCAAATAAATAAATGGAAATCTTCAAAAAAAAAAATTAAAAATGGAGTCTAGTTGATGACAGCGTGTTACACTACATCCAAGTGTACCCTCTAATGATTCTGTATGGTTTTCTACACGTTAA
Organism: Meles meles; assembly: GCF_922984935.1. NCBI lineage: Eukaryota > Metazoa > Chordata > Mammalia > Carnivora > Mustelidae > Meles > Meles meles. The sequence goes on along the minus strand of NC_060087.1, from coordinate 1,927,911 downwards.
TGCTGTCCTCACCACGGTGTGTCTGCTATCTTTTCCCCATACAACGCTATTACAATACCTTTGACTGAATTACCTACGCTTTGCCTTTCATCCCCATGACTCACTCACTCCATAACTGGGCGCCTGTGTCTCCCACACCCTTCTCCCATTTTATCCACCTCCCTGCCTTCCTCTGTGGCAACCAGCACGGTGTTCTCTGCATTTGTGGGTCTCTTTCTGCTTTTTGTTTGTGTCTCTGTTCACTTGTTTAAGATTCCACATATGGGTGAAATGGTATTTGTCCTTCTCTGAGTTATTTCAGTTAACATAAGTGAAATGGATTTCTAGGTCCATTCGTGTTCTCTGAAAGGGCAACATCTCATCCTTTTTTAGGGCTGAGTAATATTCCCGTGTATTTAGACATCACATTTTCTTCATGAGTTCATCTATGAATGGATACTTGGTTTGCTTCTTGGCTTACATCTTGGCTCCTGTAAACATAGACATGCACAGATCTTTTTGAATTAGTGCTTTTCTTTTCTTTGGGTAAATCTCCAGTAGTGGGATTACTGGATTATATGGTAACTTTATTTTTAACTTTCTGAGAAACCTCCATTCTGGAATGGCTGCCCCAGTCTGCATTCCCGCCAACAGTGCATGAGGGTTCCTTTTTCTCCACATCCTCACCAACACTTACTGTTTCTTTAAAAAAAAAATTTTGGGGGTGGTTCAGGTCACCTGGGTGGCTCAGGGAGTAAGCCTCTGCCTTCAGCTCAGGTCATGATCTCAGGGTCCTGGGATCGATCCCCACATCTGGGCTCTCTGCTCAGCGGGTAGCCTCCTTCCTCCTCTCTCTTTGCCTGCCTCTCTGTCTACTTGAGATCTCTCCCTCTGTCAAATAAATAAAATCATTTTTTTTAAAAAACCATAAAAAATAAATTTTAGCCACAGAACATAATCTTAAACATCATTGGGGCTTAACACCCAGATCCTGTAAGCCGTGATTTCCAAACCCTCCCTGTGACATGTTGGGCAGAACTATCCAGAACCCGTCCCCCACAGACACACCTGAGACAAAAGGTGAGAAGATGCTTCTAACGTATGATACGAATAACGTCCAAATAGTGTTCTCAAATATGGCTTTATTAATGTCTAAATGCAGCAGCATTTCATTTCAAGTTACTATTTTTAGTACTAGTACTCATCCCAGAGTATGACCACTCTTGCATCTTGCTTAGTGTTAGAAAAGCAGTTTTCTGTGCACACCCAAACCCTTGTTGCCTGCCCCGAATCTCGTTAATTTTCTGTGTTAAATTGGAACTTAGTATTGCTAATTTTATTTATTTATTTATTTATTTATTTGGCAGTCAGAGATCACAAGTAGGCAGAGAGGCAGGCAGAGAGAGAGGAGGAAGCAGGCTCCCCGTTGAGCAGAGAGCCCGATGCGGGGCTCGATCCCAGGACCCTGAGATCATGACCTGAACTGAAGGCAGAACTTAACCCACTGAGCCACCCAGGTGCCCCTTGTATTGCTGGTTTAAGGAAGGATCGAAAGCCAGCTTGGGTCGAAAAGAAACCTGTTGCCGTCTTTCCCATGACATCTGTGAGTCAAAAACTGGAATCTTTTTTTTTTTTCCCCTTCATTCCCATCTTCCCACATGGCACACACCAACCCTCTGTGCCGTACGCGAGCATTTCACAGGGCAGTATTAATGGGCCGTCACTATGTCATATTTTCTTTTCCGTAGCTCTTACTCCAATCTCTGTAAATTTGTACTTTTTTGTTTTTTTTTAACAACTTTGGGGACAAAATTGCAGTGGTTATCGGATATTGCATTGTGTTTTACAGTCGGCTTTGGGAATCCAGTTGGATGGATTTCCCTTCCTGATGGTGGTGGAATATCTTTGTCAGCTCTTGGCAGCTGGTGACGGGGCCACCAGCGCCTCGGTACTAACCTTCCCTGATCCTCCTTGAGGACCCCATAGGCACTGGACTTCTCGAGACACTGGTGTGTTCTCTTTCCCAAGGAGAAAGAGGTGCTGGAGGGTTTCTCCGTGTTTGACTTTACTATTTCAAAGCAGAGGTTTGGCTTCTGCGGCCAAAGAATCCGGCCTGTCCTTGTCAGGACGGAAGACCCCGAAATACTATCCATCTCCTTGTGTCTGAACCCCATACGTGCTTTTACCTTCTTTGATCTCCTTTGGCGATTCCTGTTTTCTGTGCATTGGTCTTCACTGAAAGTCGGCTTCTGCCCTTGAGAAGCCATTCTTTGAGGGGCGTCTGGGTGTCTCAGTGGGTTGGCGTCTGACTCCTGATTTCTGATCGGGTCATGATCTCACCATGTTAGGCACTGTGCTCAGCGGGGAGTCTGCTTGGGAAGCTCCGTCTCCCTCTGCCTCTCCCTTTCTCTAAAATAAATACATAAATAATAATAATAAAAATAAATGATAAAGAAATCTTCAAAAATTCTTCAAAAAAAAATAAAAAGTATTGTTTAAGTAATGATCACTAAACCTCCTGGTAGGGTTTCAATACAATAATAGATTTAGTTTCTAACCAGGCAAGATGCATGTGTATAACCCAGTGTTAAAAATCAATCTTTCTTCTTTCTTTCTCTTTCTTTCTTTCTCTTGGCACGTGGTTCATTCCTCCGACTGGTCATACTGAATATTTAAAGTTAATTATTGAAAAACTGTTTTAAGTATTATAATATGTAGATAGCATCCTATTTAATTGATATCATACATATTACACTATTAAGGAGTAATGGGATAATTTCAGCAGTGCGCCTGCGTCTTAAACATAGCACCGAAACAAGACCTACTTAACCATGTAGAGATTCACACTATATCAGTATCTTTGTTGAGCATTTTTCCATGTGAGCCATTTGCATGTCTTCTTCGGAGAAATATCTCTTCAGGTCTTATGCCCATTTCTTGACTGCATTTCTTGGAAAACCTTGATCTTAAAGAATATTTGGACATTGCGGAGCGTCTGAGGGTTGCTCACAAAGCAAAGCGAAGAGAGAAACAAGCTTTGTTTCAATGTGGACAACAGGATTGATCTTGGTGCCAGACTGAGAGCCTGAATCATCACACGTTGAAAGCGAGAACAGGTCGTGCCAATGCACCAAACCGAGAGTGTGAGCTTGGCTTGTGCAGCCTTCCAGTTGGGTGGAACGAGAGACACCGGGTAGACAAAATGGCAAACCAGTTCATACAACGGGAGCCCCCGGTGTACAGATAGACAAAGCATGCCCCTGGGCGCAGAACTCAGTAGGAGAGGAAAGAAGTGTTGAAGACGCCCATGTGGCATCTCCGTTTTGCAGTGGGCATGCAAAGGGAATTTTCTGATGGATTCTACTTCCACCCTCTGATTCCATCTCTTCTTCTGAATGTCACCAGCGTTAGATCTTCTCCAAAGCCAAAAGTATGTACAACAGCAGTACAGGGAATCGTGAGCTGAAGTCAGGCTGGGTCATTGGAAGAACCCTGGACTAAGAGACCTGGGTTTGAGTCTGGCTTCTACATCTATCTGGAGCCAATATGGCGGGCAAGTTAGCTACTCTGCACTTCCTTGTGCCCATTATTGATAACAGCTCTTCCCGTCTGTGTCTTTCTGATCCCAGTGCTGGAGTGGCTTCCCACTGCCCTCCAAGCAAAAGACAATACCCTCACAATATGCAGAAAGCTGTCCTTAGTCTGCCTTCCAGCATATCAGACTCCCTCTGGTCACTCCAGTTCTAGATGCCCTGGCCTCTGCTCATTGAGAACATCGCACGGCAACTCCTGCCACAGGACCTTTGCTCTGCCTCTTCTTTCTCTTTTCCCTCAGTCCATCTTTTCCCTGTTTTGGTAGAAGACTCCATGTTTCCCACATTCCAGCTTCCCACTGTTCCAGAGTCTGAGTCTATCTTCTGTGAGTCTGTCTGCCAGCCCGATGGTGAGCTTCTCTTTTCTTGAAATATGTACTCTCAACTGGAGTCCCATTGTGGAGCCAGCGTTATAAAGAAATCATTATAAATCAGTCTTCACCATTCCTTCCACTTCTGAACTTGGCCACGGATCCCCTCGCGAGGGTCTTGCTTGTTATTTTAGGTTATGAATGCCAAATAAAACTTTCATTAATTTCATTTTTTATTGGCGACCACTTTATGTTGGAGTACAGTCTGTGTGTAGCAATGGGAGGTTCCTTCGCCAGTGTGGACACAGCATATTTCTATAGCATTTGAAAGTAAATTAGCAGAGGGGGGCCTGGGTGGCGTAGTCAGTTAAGCTTCTGATTTGGGCTCGGGTCTTGATCCCCAGGTCCTGGGATCGAGTCCTGCATTGGGCTCCCTGCTCAGCGAGGAGCCCGTTTCTCCCTCTCCTTCTGTGCTCACTTGCTCTTTCTGAAATAAATAAAATCTTTACCAAAAAAAAAAAAAAAGAAAGAAAGAAAGTAAATGAGCAGATCTTCTGAAAAACATTATTGTCCTTCTTGGCAGTTGTTGTAAAGAACAGGTAGGTTGCAGTGGGCTGAATTTCTGCATCGCAAATGTTCCCGTTTTCAGGTTTCCCCATCTGCTTTGTGTCTAAGTAGAAGCTGGCAGCAGAAGGCATGTGTCTCCTCAGTTGATGTTTGTGCTACGGGTCGACTAGCTTACTTTCAGGACGTCTTGGTAGCATGGAATTTTTCCTAGAGGCATTCCAGATTTCCGCTGCACATCCTTCTTTGCGCCTGTCACGCCCATCACCAGCACCAGCATACCCCGTTCACACCGAGAAACCCAGCTTGTGGCTTGCAGACACCACACCGCCACGTGCTTTCCTGGAAACTCGGTGGCAGATGGGTTTCGGTCTCCTGCAGTGGTGTGCTGGTCAGCTAGTTGCTCTCCTGGGAAAATAACGCCCAGACTTGCAGCTTTCGCCCATTTCCATGGTGTAAAGACTGAGTCCCGCCATGATGGATTGCAGGGTACCAACGGTTTGGGCTCACATGATCATGCAAATTGGCACAGTCCCATTTTGGAGCGCTTCAACAGGTCAGCACTGGAAGTAAACGTAGAGGAAGGAGCACGGGTCCTGGATGGGATTAGTGTCCATTGGAGGGACATGGAAGTGTGGACAAGGACTATGCTCTTCCTCACTTGGTCCTGGTGCATCTGGTAGCTCACAGGGCTTCATTGAGGGACTGTGTGCTTTCCCCATGGCATAGACAGTCCTTCCTGCAAGGGGAAGATGGAGGAATGTGGGGCCACCATGCACCCTGTCCCCCAACCTCTGGAGCACCCCCACGTGGCTTCCCCACCCTTCGTCCATCCCCCTGCCTCTAGGATTTTAACTTTAAACCTTCACACACGAACACAAAATAGAGAAATGCCCATCCCTCCTCCTCCAAACGTCCTCCTTATAAATACCCGTCCAGTTCTAGCCAAAACGGGTTGATGAACCTCCAGAAAATATTCCTTTTGATTCCCCTTCATGGACTATTTTCATAAAGTTTCCCCCAGAGTGTTGATAGCATAGTACATCATAAAAACAATTTTTTTGGCCAATTTTGTAGGCAAAAACTATTTCAGCTTAATTCGTGGCTTTTTATAAAAAACTGTGGCATTTTTTAAATGAACCAAGTTCACCGACACTTATATGTTACTTTCTGCATGTTTTTAAATTAATTTCTTAAATTTTAGTTCAGTTAATTAACATATAAAATATTGGTTTCAGAAGTACAGGTCTGGCATTCATCAGTCTTATATGACACCCAGTGCCCATTACATCCCATGACCTCCTTTGTGCACATCCCCTGTAACCCCTTCCCCCCACTCACCTCCCCTCCAGTAGCCCTCAGGCTTGTTTCCTGGGATTCTGAGTTCCTTTCTGCATATTGCTTTCAAGTGTGTGAAATGTTTATTTATGGCATCTGCCCCTCCTGTGGGTTATTTCTTCTAACTGGTTTGTATTTGCAAGGCGAGCACGGTCGAGAAGATCACGTCCACACGCCTGAGTGTTCTTGCCGTGGGCATCCATCCCTCATGGAAACAAAACAAGAGGGCAGCAGAAGTTCCTCTGTGATGGGATTCTCAGATCTTTGCTTTCTTTTACTCTCCTCTGTGAAACGTACTAAGAAAGTCACCGAGACAAGAATACAGCGGCGTTGGAAATAACCATCGAATTAGGGCAGTATTTGAAAATGAACCACAGTGCATCCAACAGACAGAAGAAGTGATGGTCACAATAAAAAAAGAGAGAGAGAGAGAGAAAGAAAAAGAAAGGAAGAAAGAAACAGAAAAGAAAAGAAAAAAAAAGAAACAGAAAGGAAACACCTCATTTGGGGTCAGGGGAAGATGTCTACAACATATCAACATGTAAAAAATTGACTCCCCCCTTTTTTTTTTCTAAATTTTGCAAGAAAATTAGTAAATTTGAGGTTTTTTTAGAATGTTGCATTTTGTTTTTTTAAAAACATTTTTGTGAAAAAATTAGTAAATTTTGGGTTTTTTAGAATGTTGCATTTTGTTGTTTTTTTTTTAATTTTGTAATTAGTAAATTTGGGGTTTTTTAGAATGTTGTATTTTGTTTTTTTAAAAATATTTTTGTAATAAAATTAGTAAATTTTGGGTTTTTTAGAATGTTGCATTTTGTTTTTTTTAAAAACATTTTTGTAATAAAATTAGTAAATTTGGGGTTTTTTTGGAATGTTGCATTTTGGTTTTTTTTAAAAACATTTTTGTAATAAAATTAGTAAATTTGGGGGTTTTTAGAATGTTGCATTTTGTTTTTTTAAAAAAAATTTTTGTAATAAAATTAGTAAATTTTCGGTTTTTTAGAATGTTGCATTTTTTTAAAAAAACATTTTTGTAATAAAAGTAAATTTTTGGTTCTTTAGAATGTTGCATTTTGTTTTTTTAAAAAATTTGTAATAAAATTAGTAAATTTGGGTTTTTTTTAAATGTCGCATTTTGTTTTTTTAAAAAATTTTTGTAGAAAAAGTGACTCCCCAAATTCCGGGTACAGCACGCCTGCTTTGGGGCAAGAGGGCGCCTGTGTGGGAGCTATATGTCCATCCGTGTGAACACGCACCCATAAGAAGGGTCTGGAACACACGAACCAGGTGGCCGTGGAGGGACATTGAGGCTGGTCATCAAGGAAACTTTTTAACGGGTTCTCAGTTACCGCTCCATTATTTGGGCTTAAAGTTCAATATTCCCACTGTCCGCTGGTGTGCACGGCCACCTGGGCAGACCCCTGTGTCTGGGGCGTTTCTGGAACGGCCTCTCACACCCTGTACATCGATGGCCAACATCATGTCAGCTCCGTCTATAAATGTCTACAAACGTCGTAGCCGTTCACATGCGCAGGTCACACCTTCCACGACCGGAGACTCATACTGAATTCCCCACTCCTGCCAGCCATGTTGGTCCCCCCGCGAGGCAGGTGCAGGCACGCGGGAAGCATTAGAATCACGCACGCTAACGGAGACCGTCGGGGAACGACAAATTCCACGTCTTAGAGACAGGTACAGGAGTCCCCTTAGGTCAGAATGATGGGAAAATGACAGGGACGCAAACATTCGGTCCACAAAATTCTGCATCCCCCGTGGGTGTTATGCAACATTATTTTTCTATAATATTTTTTATTTTCCATTCAACCAGGTAATGACCAGTTTTGGGGAGACACGCACTTTTCCATTTTGGCTCATTAAACGGAGAACAGTTACAATTGTTTGTTTATGTTTTCGTGGCTTCGGTTTCTAATAGGGCTTATCCCATTGGAAGTCTGCTCGTCATTTCATAAACGCCTCAAGCCACATCATTATTATATAGAGTGTATTTTGGGGTCCCAGGGTGGTGTCTGTGACATCTCACAGACGTATATGTGTTAACTTCTTCCAGAAAGGTGCCAAGAGTGGAAGGCACCTTTTATTTGTAAAATATATTTCAGGTCGGGGCATCCTGGCTGGCTCATTCGGTAGAACACGGGACTCTTGATCTCGGGGTTGTGAGTTCAACCCCCATGTTGGACGTGGAGCCTTTTAAAATTAAAATAGATTTTATTTCAGTTCCACGGCAAGGCTCCACGCATGTGCTTAAAAGATGTGTTCTTACTTTTGTAGTTTTGGGGCCACGCCGCAGAGCCTGGAGGGAAAACTAAACACGCGTTTGAGATTTAGAGCATTCTGTTCCATACGTCTTCCAACAAAGGGCAGCGGCCATGATCAAGTGTAAAAAAAAAAACATTCGACTCGGAGTTGATATTTCCCGACATGCACAAATGGATATCCGTGTCCCACTGGGCCAATGCATCGAGCCTTAGGGAAGTGGGTCCACGTTGTTCATTTTATTTGTGAGTCGAGTCCCGTTGAACCGCTTCCCAGCCAGGAAACCAGTCGCACAACTTTGGATGAATAATGCTGAGCGGCACACAGAATAGGCTGAACTCCGTTCTGGACGGTCCCGTGGCCACCGCGGCCTTGGTGCGTCATTGATGATGAGGTCCGACACATTTGTCAGGCATGTTCTCTTCTCTGTGCAGGAATCACAGATGGGTGGGAAACAGGACGGATCAAAGATCAAGCGCGGAGACCAGAGCCGGGAGTGTAGGTACCATACTCTGTTTCTGTGTCGTGCACACAGAGAACCGCTCCGAAGTGGTCTCTGTGGTTGATAGTGGAAGTGTTAGCCGTCGCCAAGGGACCAGTGGCAGGAAGGCGTTTCCCCACCCCAGCTGCTAGGACAGCATGACGGAAATAAATAATGTCAACATTGATGGTAGATCCTCTAATTATGTATAATGTCTTAAGCTTCACGGTGGCTTTCCAATGCTTTTGAGGGCCATATGTCTTCCATTAATGGTGATATGCCTCGCAAGTCACACACACACACACAAACGTGAACACTAGAAAGACACATAAGCCTTGTGTCTCCTGCATTATTCAAGGATCTGCGATTTCTCATCGGTTATGGTTCCAGAAACTGGCCCTTCTCACGCCAAAAGCAATTTTCACCATTTCTGTTGAGAGCCTATTCAGAAGTATCTTATTACATTTCCTTCACCCACCGCAGAAATACATGGAAAGTAATTTAATTTCTGTCTGGATCCAAAAACGACATTGGGAACCAACAGATAGATGTTTTATTTTCTCCTGGCTGGTGTCAAGCTGACCTCTGGCCACTTTTGTTCCTTCTACGTGTCTCCTCTGTGAATGGGCAGCAGTGTTGACTGGGGTTACGGGAACAAGATTGTCTCCAAATCCTTCCCTTTCACGTCTTCTGCAGCAACCACTCAGGGGCGTTGTCAGGCACGTTCTCCAAATTGCATTCCTCTCAAGCTCGGGTCTACCAAACTAACTAGAACCCAGAATTTCTCCCAGCATCCAGAGCCCCCACAAGGTCCAGAGTCCAAAAGGCCTCCTTGCCTGTTTACATCCTCCCCAGTGAGTGGCCTCCACCCTGCAAAACTCATGAGCTTTCGTCGCTCATGAAGAGGCCAAACTTTCCAGAACTTTATGAGAAACAGCAGATTCCTGAATAATAGAGGAGACACAAGACTTCGGTTCCCTGCTTAACATGTTTTCGTAACTGTCTGCATGCAACTCTTACAGAATCACCCCTCCATAAACGCCTTGAGCTCCGTGATGATGCTGGGAACCGAGCGAGCCCCTCTCTGTCCCGTCGCAGAGAATCAAAGGCCAGTTTCCCAATTTGAATTGGTGGGGATGGGACCGTGTTCGTCGTTAAGCTCCGCTCTGTGGGTTCCATGAGTACATCTCCTGGTGATGGAACATGGTGATTCTGAGCCTTCTCTTGCCTGGGACCAGCTCCGACAAGCTTGGGCAAAAGTTGCCAGAGGAATACAGAGCAGGGAAAACTTAGGAAACAAGGTTATCAGGAGTACAGGGCTTGACCTAAGTACACATACATGGGACAGACATTTGTAGCCTTAAGAATTTTTTGTTGTTGTTCCTTTTTTCTTTGTCAGCTTTATCCTGGAGAATTACAATGGTTGACCGTCATAGTACGCAATGAGATGGTCACACATTTGGCGACTGGCATGGGCTTCCAATGCAGATACTTCTGAGCAAATTGCCCCTCATGGGCAGTGGCATACAGTTAAGGCAACGTAATGTCTGACTTCCACAAGGAGCATCAGGAGGACAATATTTAAATGTTTCTCCCAACACCAACATGTTGTTACTACAGTATCATCTGCTATTAAACAAAAAAAAAAAAAAAAAAAGAAAAAAAAAAGAAGAGAAAAGCTGTCGTTTCTGCTCATAAAGGTAGGTTTGCCAGATAAAATAGAGGAGGCTTGGTTAAATGTAGATTTTGGGTAAGTCATGAATGATTTTTTAAGTAGAAGTCTGTCCCAACTTAAAGTTGGATTTGGGGTAAATCATGAATAATTTTAAAGTAGAAGAATGCCCCACATTTGCATGGGACATACTTGTACTTTCAAAGGTTATTAGGAGGATATTAGGAGAAGGGAGGGAAAAGTGAATTGGGGTAAATCGGAGGGGGAGACGAGCCATGAGAGACTGTGGACTCTGAGAAACAAATTCAGGGTTTTGGGGTGGAGGGTGGGAGGTTGGGTGAGCCCAGTGGTGGGTATTAAGGAGGGCACGTATTACATGGACCGTTGGGTATTGTACATAAACGGTGAATTTTGGAACACTGCATCAAAAACTCATGATGTATTTTAATGGTAACTAACATAACATAATAAATAATAAATTTTTTTAAAGTTACTCATTTGAGAAAATGTATTTGCTTTTACTCGAAAATAATAAATAATTTTGAAGTGTAAGTATATCCCAAATTTACATAGAACATACTTATATTATAAAAATTACTCATGTTCCCCAAACTTTTACTCATGCTTAGAAATCATTTATTATTCTCCCCAAATTCTGATTTGACTGGATAGTGTATTCATGGAAAGGATAAGTATGTCCCACGCAATGTTTGGGATATACTGGTACTCACGGGCATCCCGTATTCTTGGGAGCCAACCCGGCGGCAGCCCTCCACAAAGTGTATTGTTGCAAATTGTCTTGGACAAATGGGCAATCGTCTGGTGATCTCCATATGCTTTTACTCAGAAAAAACGTCTAAATAAGATCGACTTAAAGAAAACAAATCTTAACAAATCCTATAAAACACCCCGAAGAATAACACCATAAGTTAATCCACCTGGGATGTCCTAATCATCCTTTTGCTAACAGTGCAAATTTTTTTGGGTTGGCTTTGATCCCAGATTTGGCAGGCAGAGATCTTAACATGGGACAGAGAAGAAATTCATCGGACTTCTGTGTCTGCGAGGGCCGGTCATTCTCAACAAGCATAGCGTGCTGCCCATGGGGAACCCTAAATGATGTTGGCCGTACGTGGAGTAACTACCAGACAAGGTACTGTGAGCAATTTCATAAATCTTTTATTATATCCCTGTCCATTCGGCTTCTCACGCTCGTCCTGCCATCGCCGTGGATTTAAATATTAATTGGTGTTGAGAAAACAAACACGAGAGTCACTTCCGACTGTCTTTAAGGCTTTACAATAATACGTAAACAGTTCTTTCCTGACCTTCTCATATTTATACAGGTGGGCTTTATTTCTCTGGGCAAAGGAAAGCATTTCGAATTAATAAATTCAGCAGCCTGCCGTTTGCCGTTTGACGTTTTGTTTTGGTACAACAGTGACCCGGAAGGCAAAAGGCTCTATTTAATCCGAGTGTGGCCACCAAGAGAAGCGCATACCCGCTTTCAGCGAGGTGGTTGTTGCTTGAGACAAACGTGTGCCTCTACAGAGCATTGAGGGGACCTGAGTTTTTATTGAGATTCTAGAAAAGAGATCAGACAAGCTAGAGTATGTGTCTTACGGTCACCACAGGGACCTCTGGATTGGGTGGCTCCAACCTACAAGCATGACTTTCGTCAACAGAAGAAGAAGTTTGGACCAGTAATGATGGTACAGATTCCTCCTCAGGTTACCTTAGATTGACGATCTTCCTGGACCAGAGGATTTGGAATGTTTGGGGGGTTTTGGAATGTTCACTTGCTATCCTTTAATGGCAGGTGGGACCATGAGCTGTAAATCACAAGTGAGTTGTCAGAAGGGTCATCAGTGTGGGTCCAGGAGGAAGGGAGGCAGGAAGGAGGGAGGGAAATGACAGGAGCTAAGACGTGAGCAGATGGTTCAGGGTGCTAGAGACACAGAGAACTGTGTTGGCGACAGTTGTATACACAAGACAGGAGAGGCAGAATCAGTGAGTCCTACAGGGGAGGACATGGGAGCTGTTGATGTGGGAGGGGTCACCCACACTAGTTCAGTGGGCTTTATCTTCTATTTTGGCTTTTCTTCTTCTGTACGTTCTTCTTCTGGTCTTAGCTGATGCCCTTGCGGCCAAGGCCATGCTTAAAATAACAAGCTACTCTAAACCTCTATTGTGGGAGGAAGGTGCTAGTAAGATTACATCTTTGTGCTTTTTTGAAATAGTGTAAGGGGAGAGGACACACCCTAGGCTTGTATATTGGAGGAAGATGGTATGATTTCAGAGTGATTTAAAAAATTAAACAAGTCATGTTTAATGTGTATGTTAGTAATGATGCATATTTTGTGTACGGTGTACGGGTGGGGGGGTGTGATTCTACAAGAGCATGAAACGCTCCTCTTTGCATGAGAATACATCCAGCAAAAGCTCATTTCCAGAACCTCAGTGTCTGTCGAGGAATGTGGGAGGAACAAGAAGTAAGAATGGATTGGCCCGTCTATGCACTTGGGTGGTTTCCACTGAGTTGGGAAATGTGTGCTTAGAGGAGGAGGGCATGTCTTGTTGGAGAAGAGAAGGACGCTCCAGGAACTCTCACAGAACACACGGCGGTTACATGCAGAGGTTGGTGACGTGTAGAGTTTGTAGGAGAAAGGAGCTAAAACTTCCGCAGCTCCCTGCTTGCAGGTTGGGTGGTGTGTGCCATATTCAGTCTATCGCCCAGAGGACCAGATAGGGTGGGGCAAGATGTAAGAGAAGCTTCAAAAGGAGATCATTTTCTGCCAGACTTGGCAGGAAGTGTACAACCTATGGCAAAAGCCATTACATTCTTCAGGATGTTCCATCCCAAAGGCACCCGGCCATGGCAGTGGGCAAACCAGAGAAGCATCCTGCTGCTGGCCCTTCCTCCTTTGCTTTGCCCCTCTGTTCTTTGTGTCTGCTCTATGGGACCACATCCCACAACAGTATGCCCACACATGACTTGTATCTCATGCTGTCCTTTTGGGGCACCCCAAGCTACCATGAAGCAGAACATTCTTTGTCAAATTAATGTATAATACAGATGCCCTACCAGAGAAAATACTGATTTTTTTGAGCAATTGTTAAACTAGTTTAAAGGATATGGGGGGAAAAAAAATCTGAAACAAGCCAAGTCCATCATAGGGGACAAGGCAAAGAGTGGGGATTTGTCCCACAAGGATGGTGTCCCTAAATACCAAAATAGCAAGAACATGTAGGCATTGGTGGTGAGGGCAGCAAAACAAAAATGGGACACAGAGGAGTTCCCCCAAATTGGTGCTTTCTTGATAGGGCCCTTTGATGCTTGAGAAGTAGGACCTTGTGCATTCGTAAGGGAAGGGCAGAATTGTTGGAAAGATGGTGTTGGAGAAACTGGGTCACTATATGACAGAAAACAAAGCTGGGTACCTATCTAGAAGATAGGTAGACTGTTGCAAATGAATCAGAAAAAAACAAACAAAGAAACAACAACAAACAAACAAACAAAAAACCATGGAAACCCCATAGAAAAACAGGCAAAGTAAAGAATAGGGAATCCAAAAAAAGTAAACCATGTCAACAAATTCATGACCAGGGAATTGCAAATTAAAGCAACAGTGAGAAGGTGTGAGGTATTTTTGTATGCTTTGGAATTGCAAACTACATAAAACAAGAATACACCTTGTTGTCTCCAGAGTATGAGAAAATGGCAGCGTTCCTGCCCTGATGGTGATGACCAGTGTTGGGGTTGACATTCTGAAGAGCATTCCGGCCAGACTAGATTTTTGCTAAATGAGTAGACAGGATCTGGCAATATGCCTTGTTGGGTATATATCCCGGATAAAGTCCTCCAGAAGCACACAAGTGATACATCCAGCGTATTCACGTGCCTTTCAGAAATCAAGGGCGGCTTAGGTAGCCGTCGGCACGTAAAGCTCATAAAACGTGGTCGACGCATGCTGCCTGGAGAGGTACCGCAGAATAGTTGGAAACGTGGCAACGTGATCAGGTCTTAAAAACATGTTGTTGAGTGTTTCAGAAACAGAAGGAGATTTATGGCCCAGTGCTGTTTATATAAATGAAAAACACATACTCACAGCGTACTTTACAAGACGCAGGCACCGTTCAGGGCAGATGTGAGACGGATTGCGGGGCGGGGGTAGGGAGATGTGAGTTGCTGGGCTGGGAGCGGGGATGTGGCTGAAGGGAAAGACACACATCAGCAAGGGGAGATCTTGCTGCAGGTGATAGTGGCTGTAAGACCAGTGATTAACTCACCTCCTGGTACGGAGGTCTAAGTAAGAATATCAACACATTTATATAAATAACTAGAATGTAGGCAGGAAGACACACAGGAGTGGAGAAACGTGGAAGAACCAAAGAGATGTTGGAGGTTGGGACACCATGATGGGTTTCGGTCAGGGTTTCCCCATCTTGACACATGTGGGGACTGGGTCACTCTGTACGGGAGGACATTCTGCATACTGTACGGTGTGGAGCGACGTGCCTGGTGTCCACCGAGCAGATGCCAGGAGCATCCCCCGTTGTGCCACTCAAAAACCATCGCTAGGCATTGTCCCTTACCCTCTGGAGGAGGGGGTCCCAGTCACTCCCATTGAGGATGGCTTATGGAAGGGAAGGCAAGATGGTGCATGAGAGGAGGTTCTGGAGAGGAGAGTAGGGTTGTGAGTGGTTTACAAAATACCTGGGATCATCTTGAAGCCATCTGCAGAGCCCTCGATGGGAGTCCCATCAGATAGGTCTTGGGAAGTCTCTTGTCGGTGCTTCGAGCTCCCCAAATGTTGGACCTCACCCTTCCCTTGGAAAGCCAAAGAGAAGAACTTCGGCAATCCCGTTATGAGGGTTCTTGGTGCTCTACCATATGCTTCTGAGGATATCTGGAGGCACAGGTGGGTGGCGATGGTGGTCACATGCTCCAAGTTATGTCTTCTCAAGACTCCTGCACTTGGTGCCACGCACTGTCCTTCGTGCTTTATATTACCAGGGGACAGAGTCCCCTCTATCATGTGTGTCGTTCCTCATCATGCCTCCCGCGTCAGAGCTGTGTATGCTCTAGGCATCGGCGTTCATGAGTGACCGAGGGAGATGAGGCAACAGCCCAACACTGGATGTCGGACTCATGGCCAAAACCCTTAACCATACACACCACCAGGAACCTCTCCCAGGCTCTTCCTCCTTGATGCCTGGAATAGTGTGGGGTTCCGGTCTCCCTTTTGGGGCTTATTCCCCATCTCCCCCTCCCCTTCTAAGACCGCTGCCATCTTACATGGCCCGGCGACAATACCCAAATTCTGCAGAGCCTTTATTTGGCACCGCGTGTTAGCACCTTCCCCGTGCATTTCCTAACAGAGACAGTAGGGTGCAGATCCTAGATCCAGGGCTCTGCTGGCCCTGGGCTTCCCAACTCAGGACGTAGAAATAGATCCAAATGGAAGAAGCCAAGGGGAGAGAGACAATATAGGAAGCAGAGAAAACAGAAGAACAAAGATAAGGCGAGTGGTGCGGTTGGGGGAGGGGCTGAGCGGCCGCCAAATTTCAGGAGGCAGGAGGGTAGTTTGGGGGTTGCAATGCAGTCATTACGTGGGACAAACAGGACTTTCCCAGCTGTGTCTGTGGTCTCCAGAGTGTTTAACTTTGAATTACCGACAGATTTTGGATTACAGAAATGACAATTAGGCATTATAATTCTATATTATTATTTTATATTATATTGTCAGTATATGATAAGTAATAATAATAATATGCATTGTAAATTATCAGACGGTCCCTGAAGCCAGCATCTAAGCACACAAACTCTCATTTGGAACCTATTCAGTGTGACTTAGCAGACAACTCCAAGTCTTAATATTCAGACGCACGTCTCTATACTGCCACATGCCTCAGTCACCAACCTGCCCAACTGGACCCGGCGGGTATTCGTGTATGTGGCCTCCTCAGAGATTCCCATGCACCATACAGGTTTTACCGATACAGGCTTGTACATTAGGCATATCTTACCATTTTGTACTTTAATTTTTTATTTTATTTATAGTTTTACATGTATTTTGCCTGTAGCCTTTTTACTGTGGTTACTTTTGTCATTCGAATTAAGGTTTGGAATTAATGGCGTATCTATGGTTTCTTCCAATTCAGTGAACTCCTTTCATCTGTTGACTCAGGTCTTCTGTGTTAACTCAGAAGTGTTACTTTTTGACTTTTCCTTCTGGGATTTCTTTTGGTTGGACGGGCTTGTCGGCTTGGATGCACCGAATCTTCTTCTGTGGCTGAGCTAGGTCTCTTCTCTATATTAGAACAAAACAACCACCACAGCCCATTCCCACAGCACTCAACACTTGCTCTGAGATTTGCTTCGATGACCTTGCTTTCTGCTTCTTGGACTTGAGGTTTTGCAGGTTGTGGTGCGAGATGGGCCTGAGAACGTCCCGGGAACCAGCCTCGTTGGTTCCTCAGCCTGGCTTTTGGTGTCTACGCACTCTGTCCTGATTTCGGAATACCTGTCGTGCTTTGGCAGTAGGTGCTCTTCAGAAAGATCCATGTCTTCTCCTCCCCCAGGAGTCCCTCCCGTGGATGGGCAGTTCTTTGTCTCCTGTGTACAAAAGTGGTTGAGAAGGAAGCTCCCTGGGCTGGGGTTGCCTCCATTCAGAGAGTCAATGCCAAGATGGCAGCCGGAGGCTGTCCTCCGTCCTCGTGTCCACCTTCCCTGAGCCACCTCCGCGTAACCTTTCTCTGCCAAATTCCCAGCGCTATAAATTCTTCAGCGTCTTGGTCAGGCTCTTGCATTCTGCCCAGTGCCGTCCTTGGAGGACCTGTGGACTTACCAACCCAATCTCGTGTGCTCATTTTAACCAGACCTTGGTTGCTATTTCTTTGTGCATGTCATGTTGTATATATTATAACTGATGGCACTTTCTGTCCTTCCATTTATTCCACACCGTGTCCCCAGTATGGGAAGACTCAATAATTATTTGTCTCTGACTGCAACTTAGAAAAGGCAGCCTTATTCCATAATCATGAACAAGAAAGAAAACAAACAGGAGACGAGTCCCCTTTATCCTTGTGCTAAAACGCAACATGTTCTTGATGAGATCCTTCTGGGTAAAAGTCGCTGACGCTCACAAAAACAAAGAGTAAAATTACTTCGGCAAAGACAGTTGGCTAAGGAAAGGGGGAAACCAAAGACAATGTTTTTTGGAACGGTGTTCTTTTTTTTTTTTTCTCCCTCCAAATTGCTCCAATGTAAATGTAACTTTGGATGTCGAATTTGGTGATCTTTGTGGGCTGGAGTATTAAAATAAAGACTGGCCCTTCACCTTGAAAAAATCCACAGCAGGGATGGAGCCCTTGGAAGATGATTACGGACCTGTCGGTGTGGTGCCTTTAACTGCAAACAGCTGTCCCTTGCGAACCGCTGGACAGTGGTCATCACCCTGCAATCTTAGGTGTGGTCCAGAAAGAGCCATCCTGCTGACTTCATTGTAAACTAGTCTTGGGAAGAACAGAGGCCATATGGAAAGAGAAAGACCCAGTATCTGACGCTGATTTCAAGTATTTCCTCCACTTTGCCTTGTGTGGGTTTCAGCGACGTTGGGTCCAGAGGATGCTTCAGAGATGGAAGACCTTAGTGGCTTTTCAGTGGCAATGCATGGCTCAGTTCTTTCAAGAAGGCAACATTAGCTGAAGACTGTTAATGAGTCAATATGTTAACTATTAAAAATCTAGTGTTAAAAAGCCAATCTTAACGGGGTTTTTGCCCATCCTCTCTGTAGGGTATGCCTTTGGGGCTGGTGGTAACCGGATTGGTCTACCCAAACGAATAGGAAGGGCATGGGTTTCCAAAGGGCCAATGGCCCAGAACAGGGCTTTCTATAGGTTGAAGGGGGAAATTCAGGTCAAACAGCATTGCTTTCCCTTAGCATTTCGATGATAGCCCAGTTTCGGTGTGTGGTGGGCTAAACCTTTCTGCTCTAATGCTTCCTGCCACACAAGAACCATTACGTTAAGGCCAGTAGAGACCAGAACCACAGCACAGCTGTGCCAAGAACACACATTCTCAGCTCACAGAGAACACGCCACGGCTGTTTCTGTACAACCCAAGGCATGCAACACCCATCCATCACATGATGAGCTGCTCCCGTTTCTAGCTATGCATGCATTGACTCATAGACCCACAAATGCAGAAGGCAATTGTGTAAACATATGGGCCAGCCTCTTGCAAGGGTTAGAGTAGCAACAGTCAATAGACGTTGGCATAGGGTCCAGTTTTATGGCTTTGCAAGTTGGTTTGCCCTAAAATGATAGAACCAAATATATTTGTGTAATTTGGCAGAACCAGCGATAGAACCAAGTAGAAGCTTGGCAAAAGGTCTTCTCCCTAACTCTGTCTAGGAATATAGTCATTATCCACTAATGCTTGGAAGTTCACAATGTCATAATGATGACGTTTGCCTGCCATTTTGCATATGAACCTGGATGTGTGGTCACCCTATGGTCCTTCACACCGTGTCTCGTGCATCCAGAATGATCCAGCAGACATCGAAACACAAGACCAAACAAAACCAAGACCAAACAGAAACCCCTCTACTATATGTGAACATCCAACATAGAATTCATAGTTAAAAACATGTTAGGTGCCAGAAACACTGGAAAGAGAATAATTTGGGGGACATTCACACAGTCACATTAAGGTTTCCATTGACAAGTGCTTTGATGGCTTCCATTTTTAACAGAATCGAGCATGTACCTCTTAGTCTTAATGACAGAGACCTTACAAATGGCTCCCTTCCAACAGGAATTATATTTATCATTATGGACTGACTGTTCCAGTACAGAGACCTTACAAATGGGTCCCTTCCTACAGGGATTATATTCATCATTATGGATGAACAATCAGTGATTGTTCCAGAAGCTACCATCTGCAACACCCAAATTAAGTGCTTGGCTTTTCTGTGCACCTGTCATGCCTCGGTTGGTTCACAACATGAATTCATGCATATTATTGGTTCTCCACATCTTTTTGGATAAATAAAACCCAATTTAAGCACTGGACATTGTGTTTCTTGGGCTCTTGTTCCAGGAAACCCTCTCTTTAGCCGCCATGATGTGTCCCGCGTATCACCTACCAGCTTGGAGCAGCCCTTCTGCCTCTTTGCTTATAGACTGTGAATCCCTACGTATGCACAAGGAACAGGACAGCCCTGCAAGTGACACCCACTGAAGCCATTTATGACATAACCCGTATCTAAGAACATTCTTCTAGACACGTGGTGCCCAGATGTGTCTGTCCCTTGCACTTCCATTTTTAAGACTTGCTTCCATGGCAGAAATTAATTCTCACATGGTAGAACCTCATGGGTAGCCTGTTTATAGCCCACAACTTGGGTCCAACTATAGACATGGATGACCTAATGCATTAAACATATGCACATTCCCCCCAACACATGGACAGGGAATAGTGTGTGTGACAGCCACTGGATCCTGCCCTGCCACGTGGACGCTTTTTCCTGGACAGCCTCACCTCTCCCCTCTTAGAGAGAAATCCCGGTTTATATCAACAAAATGCAAAACATTCCTTCTCTTTTCTCTTTCAAGAACTCCATGGAAGATTTTTGTTAGGTTTTATTATGGGATTTCCCCCCCTACCCCCCGTTTGTGGCATAATGCATGTAAGAGTTAAGAAAAAGATTTATTAAAGAACACACTAAGATCTAGACTAGAATGTGTGAGTGTGTGTGTGTGTGTGTGTGTGTGTGTGTGTATGTGGACCAAAATCTCATTCTTCACATTGAACCACTCTGCCTTCCTGTTCCTGACAGTGGTAAGTCTAATAGAGTTGGTGTGATGAGAGCTGTTTAAATTTTGATGGAAAAACCACAAGGTTCAATTGTGAATTTAGTGCGATTTCTTCCACCAAACTAGGTGGTTCATCTCCTGAAACCTCACTTTGGGAGAGGATCCTGGGTTATCCAGGTGAGTCCAATGTGACCACGAGGATTTTTAGACATCCAAGAGGGCAGCAGAGATCAGACTAACATTGTCTGAGAAGGATTTAATCCACTATTGCTGGTTTTGAGGATCGAGGGAGGGGCCATGAGCTAAGGGATGCAGGTGCCCTCCAGAAGCAAGGGAATGGATTCTGTATCAGACCCTCCAGGATGAACACAACCCTAGACACACCTTGATTTTAGCACAGGGATATCTTTCCCAGACTTCTAACCTTGGGAAGTGAAAGAGAGTCTTTGGCTATGGCAGCCCCAAGAAATGACCACAGTTTTCTCTATGGGTGGTGGCAGGCCAGTTCCTTGAATCTGCAGACCACCAACTTCTTCACGTAATTGGCACCTTCTACATCATGGCTGCTGGACTGAGTCTACTGGGCAGATGTCAGGAATGCTGCTAAAAATCCTCAGCCACTGATGACAGAATTTTCAGACCCCAGATGTCAAGAGTGCTCAGGTAGAAAAACCCTACCTTCTCCAAAGCTGAGATGATTAGGCGTATCTTTACCTTCGAATTTCCTGCAGACTACTGTTGTGTTCTTTCTTCACCACATACCATAGGTGATCATTTGTTTGTCTAGCTTCCAGGAGCCATTTCAGTACTATTTTTCCAAATTCTTTGCATCACTCAGTTTCCAAACCAATATGGGATGTTTTTAGCTCTTGTTACAGGAATGGCCTCTCCCAGGTGACACTTTCTGGACCAGTTACTGCTACATGCAAAATCAACTCTTAAGTTTGATATTTCACTGTAACAAACACTATTTGCTCATAATTCTTTTTTTTAAAGATTTATTTATTTACAGAGACCACAAGCAGGGGGAGGGTCAGAGGGAGAGGGATTCCTCAGGTAGACTCCATCCTGAGCACAGAGCCCAGTGTTGGGTTCAGTCCCAGGACCCTGAGATCATGACCTGAGTCAAAATCAAGGGTTAGACACTTAACCGACTGAGCCACCTGGGTGCCCCTGCTAATAATCCTATGAATTGGCCACTTGTACTAGTCTCCATTGGGAAGTCCTTCTGTTGGTCTTATCTGGGGTCACTCATGTGACTGCCATCATCACGATGGTTTTGATGAAATTGGATGGTCTCAAGCCAGTTCACTCCCATGCCTACTGGGTGGTCCTGGCCTTTAACCTAGAGCCCTGAGGTTACATCCCCATATGAAGAAGTCAAGGTAGCTTCTTTGAGATGAGCTACCATGAGAGAGATGCTCCGATGACAGCAGCTCCACTAGGCAGGCATGTGAGTGGGTCCCAGTTGGCCTCATCCATCCATCCTCTGTTAAACTGCCAGCTGACTGCTGCCACATGACAAAGCCTAGACTAGACCAGCAGAAGAATCACCCAGTGGAGCCCAAGCTAAATTGCTGGCCCACAGAAACGTGAGCAAACAAGATGGTAGTCGTTTGTAGCTACTAAGTATTGGGGTTTTTGTTACGCAGCGATCCGTAACTGACATGGGTCTTTAACAAGCAAGCAGTTTATTTTGTGGAGATGTAGAACCTTTCGTGTCTATTTTATAATGAATTCTAACATGGAGAAGAAGTTCATCATTGGTTGTGGGGCTAGAAGGGACGTGACAGAATGGGGAGCCTGTGGGCAGGGGGTGGTGGGTTTTGGCTGCAACACGCTCCTGGGGGAACGTGTTCTTCCTACATGGATTACATTGTGGTCATGGGTCAAGGTCAGCTTGGGTTTCCTAAATCCAAGAGGAAAATTCTTATTAGAATAGAATAGACTAGGAAATTCCCTTAGAATTGGACCCCGTGAGAGGAATGTATCTGTTTCAGACAGCATTTTGTTTGCTGGTCACTTGACTTGAACACAGTACAGTGTCCTTAATGCCTAATGCATAACCCATTCCGTTCAACCATTACCCGTTATTTCCAACAAAGCCTTGGAAACGTACATGGTCAAGTGTTTACCTTGCGTGCAGACATGATGTCATTTGTTTGCACAGAACACTTTGACTTTAGGTGGGAATATCAGTAGCATCTCTGAACTATAATTGAGATCTTTAAACGTTTCTATTTGGGTAATTGATTTTTTTTTTCAATGGTCTGGTTTTTATCCCTCATCTTCTCAATGATCTGATGCTTGTGTAATCTATGGGCGAATCAGCCTGTTTCTGATTTATTTTATATTAACTCAGTGAATATTTTTTATATGTACATGAAGTCTTCTGAGAGTATTTAATATACTATTTTGATCTTTCTGTGCTAAGAGCATGAAGCCATATTTTTTTTTCTTTCCTAAGGGTAGAAATCTGGAAGAGATTTAAATTATGATCAAAACAGCGAACTCATGAAGTTTGAATGGTTTCTAAACTTGGAAAAAAAGAACTTCTCAAACCTCTTTCCTTTTAGGAGAAAATCTGTTTTGAACTTCTTGGCTTTGCACAAAATGTCCCTCCCTTTTTTTTGATCAGTGTATATAAGATTTAATTGTATGTGAATCACTGATCTTTCTGCCGATCCTATTGTCATATTGGACATCATTAAAACATTTCAAAAACAGCTAAACAAACTATTGATAAGGCTAACCTTCTTTTTGGCATAAGGAGGAGGTACTTGCAAGACGTCTATTTTTAAAAGGTGGTCATGGTTTTTCTGGAACATTTAGTCACGTTGCTTTCGGTCAGAAGGTAGGAAGTGGCGGTTTCAGGAGAAGACAGGGTGGTGTACAGAGTTCTTTCTACATACATCAGTGCGGGAAGCTGCTGGATGGGAGATGGAGCACAGTTTTCCCCCACCACCAGCAAATATCAGAAAACTCACCCAGGGCCCCCGAGTGTCTGCAGATGTGTGTTCCGCAGCATCAAATTCAAGTCCATTTAGCTTCCGTCGCCCTGAAACAGAACCAGAAGCATTGGAACCGCAGTGGGAGAAAAGCTAGCCACAGTAACTCTCCAGGAGGTCAGTTTTATTGCCCATGATGCGATAGGGGGTTTCAGGAATAAGTCGCCTTTCACCGTGTCCTTTCAGCTGCTTCCTGCAGCTGGACACACACTCCCCTCCTATTGTTTATGGGATCTCTGGAGTTAAAAATCAGCAGCTGGAGTTGTAGAATTCTTCCCACGGGCCATAAGAGAAACTGAGGCATCCAGTCAGTTACTGACTTAAGTGTATCACTTGGTTCCGATTCCAGCACAGCTTAGGGTTGGGGAGAAATGAGGTGAGGAAGACCCCTGGGTACCCATAGTGTGTGCACGTGTGTGTGCATTAGACAGCCAATTGCATTAGCAATCACAGGGGACATGGTGAAACTTAAGAGCTGCTGGGGCATGGTCTGGGGTCTCTGTGCTGCTGGGGATGCAGAAGCAGGTGGAGAGTGTCTCCACAAATGACCCCTACATGTACTTTGATGTGAAGAGTCAATAGACAGGGAATCAGGCCCATCACTGAATGTTAGTTCCTGGGGAGACAGCAATTTCTGTATTTACCAAGGTACCCATTTTTTTTATTCCCAAAAAGTGTTTCATTTTAAATATTGTGTATTTATAAATATCTGTCGACCTGTTTGTCTATCATCTATGCATCCATTAGTATATATAATAATGTTAGTAAGAATAAACAGAATAGATTCTAATGCAAAATATAAATTAGTTAGAATAGATAAATAGTAGGTAGATATAGATACAGAGATCGATGATATATATCAGCTAACTAGATGATAGGTAATAGATATAGATAAAGAAAGAATAGACGGATGGATGTGTAGATATGGATGGATGGGTGATAGATGATAGGTATATAGATAGATAGATAGGTGGCTGGATGGATGGATGGGTAGATGGATGGGTGGATGGGTAGATAGATAGATAGATAATAGATACAGATGGATGGATGGATGGATGGATGGATGGATGGATGGATGGATAGATAGATGATAGATATGGATGGATGGATGGATGGATGGATTCATGGATGGATGGATGGATGGATGGATGGATGGATGGATGGATGGATGGATTCATGGATGGATGGATGGATGGATGGATGGATGGATGGATGGATGGATTCATGGATGGGTGGATGGATGGATGGTTGGATGGATGGATGGATTCATGGATTCATGGATGGGTGAATGGATGGATGGATGAATGGATATGACGGATGGATAAGTAGATAGATGGATAACTATACAGGTGATAGAAAGAAATAGATAAATGATGGATGATTTCAACAGGTTTCAAAGTTCTCAGCAAGTGCTTGGTTGACCATTTTTACTCTTGATAAAGTTTGTGGCAATTCATATTCTACTAGAAGGTTTGAGCATCTTTGGAAGATTCCTCGACTGTTTTTTCTTGTTTTCCTAATGGGTGTCTAAGGAATGCCCCACTTGTCTGGGCCCCAGCTCTGAGCTGTTAGAGTAGAGTGAGCCGGGACACAGAGCAGGGACTTACTGCTGTAGGAAAGTCAGACAGACAGGTGAGTTAGCACATGTCCCAGCCTACAACCCTAGGGTCCCTGGGGGCCCCATGAACATGTAAAATGGACTACTTCTAGGATTTGATCCCCTGGTCAGTTGGCTTTTGGAGAACTGACCTAAGGTCAGGTATGATGGGATGAGGACCTGAGGTTAGTCAAAGGTGGTGTAAAGTGGACAGACAGTGCCGGATGGTCCCCTGCGCTGGAATCAGTGGCAAGACCCCTGACTGTGGCTGAGAGAGACAGACAGAAGGGGTCTCGGTGAGAAGTTCCAAGTCTCTTCTGGAACGTGATGGGGACCTCCCATGAACGGACATGCCTTGTTAGGTTGTTTGTCTAAGAACAGACATGGTTCCTGCCATGCACCATGCCTCAGCTTCCCTAAAATTCCATGTGGGCTGGCTGTGGTGACAAAGCTCTCATTCCCATGCCATGGGCAACTCCTGCTTTTTTCGTAATTGCAATGTAATTGACATTGTCCGAGTTTCAGGGGTGCAACGTATTGATTTAAGACATACAGGTCAAGTATGAGCACCCTTCTCTCCTGAGCTAACCATTTCTCTTCTGAGGGAGGAATAATTAGGATCTAGTGTCTTAGCAGGTGTGTGGCCGAGAATCTAAAATGTTTGTCTGTTGTCACTATCTGTTGTCAATATCAATACTGTTGTCAATATCGTATCTCCAGGACGGACTTATCTACTGGTTGCAAGTTTGTACCCTTCAACCAACATCGGTCCTACCCTCCCACGCCTCAGCTGGTGGTAACCACACTGTTTTCACACGTTCAGCTTTCTTTAGATTCCACTTAGAAGTGAGATCACATGGTATTTGTGTTTCTCTGAGTTTTCTCACCAAGCATAATGCCCTCAAGGTCCATCTGTGTTGGGACAAATGGCAGGGCGTCTTTCTTTCTCATGGCTGAGTAGTCTCGCCTTGTATATATGCACTCCTCCTCCTCCTCCTCCTCCTCCTTCTTTTTCCTTCTTCTTCTTCCTCCTCCTCCTTCTCCTTCTTCTTCCTTCTTCTTCTTCCTCCTCCTCCCCCTCCTCCTCCTTCTTCTTCTTCTCCTTCTTCCTTCTTCTTCTTCCTCCTCCTCCTTCTCCTTCTTCTTCTTCTTCGTCTCATTCTTCTTCTTTTTCCTGTTGAAGCCCCTTTACTTAATTTTCATTTCTTTATTTTTGAATTCCGGTTAGTTAACATACAGTGCAATATTAGTGCCAGGTGCCCAACAGAGTGCTCATCACAACAGGTGCACTCCTTCATCCCCATCCCCTGGTTCCTCCATCCCCTAGCACCTCCCCTCTGGTTGACATCAGTGTGCTCTCGAGAGTCAAGAGTCTGTTTTCTGTCTGTCTCTTTTTTCCCCTTTGTTCATTTGTTTTGTGTCTTAAATTCCTCTTATGAGTGAAATCATACGGTATTTGTCTTTCTCTGACTGACTGACTTCACTCAGCATAATACCTTCTAGCTCCATCCGCATTGTTGCAAAGGACAAGATTTCATTCTTGTTTATGCCTGAATAATATTCCATATATGTGTGTTCTTTATGCATATATATGTCTTCTTCACCCATTCGTCAATGGACACTTGGCCAGCTTCCATATCTTGGCCATTGAAGAAATTGGACGTGGAGTCTTCAGAATCGTCTTTGTGTTTCCTTTGGATATCCAACTCGCCTTTGAATTCTCCAAAATACAGATGCACTTGCAAGGAAATCAGAGCCAGCTTTCTGAGCCGGACATCCTCTTGAGAAGAGAAAGGAGGTTTTAAAGCTGGTTTTGTTCACGTCCTTCGTATATAACACCAGTGATCCTGCTAGCTATTTGTGCGTGTTCTTTAGTTCAGCATTTCTCAGTGATGGGGCTGCGGACAGTTTGGATCCAGTCACTCTCTGAGGAGGGCCTGTCTTGTGCACATCAGGGTGTGGAACAACACCTCTGATTCCAGGAGCACTCCCTACACCTCCATGTCGACAACCAGAAGTGTCTCCAGGCATTGCCAAGTGTCCCCTGGTGTGCAAAATTGCCCCTTTGCAAACCACTTCTCTGTATGATATGATTAATAGGATATTGTTTTCTCTCCCATACAGCTGAGGGATGGCTATCATATAGGATCCCATTGGGGTTTTGGTTAGGTTTTTCACAGACACAAAGAGCGTGGTGGAGATGACCAAAAACACAAGATTTTGGGTGGTCTTTTCGTGAGATCTCCAAACCCCCAAATTTGAGACACTAGGAAGAAAAATGAGTTCTAACTTTGCTGTTCAGCATCGTGCCTAGAGTCAAGACTAAAACGTCACACAATTAAAAATGTGTTCAGAGGGTAGATTTCACGTTAAGTGCGCTCACCAGCATAAAATGAAAAATTTTAAAGGAAACAGGCGTTCTCCTGTGCAGCAGAAGGAGGAAGCAGTCTGCGTTTGCTTGTCTACTGGGGCAGCTTCTGTGTGTTCAACAAAGGGGACGTGATCTTATCTCTGTAGGCATCTGCTCTTGCTTGCTCTCTTTAGGTCTTACAGAGAGACAACAGCCATGCACAATCCCATCATGTGGGATGTGCCACAGCGGGTTAGAGATTTGGAGTTAGCCCCACACCTGCTTTCCTCCAAGTGACAAACAGCAGATAAACCACCATGTCACTGGCTTCGTACCTGTACTCTAACAATCCAGAGTTTGGCTGAAGCTCTTTTCTCCAGGAGGGACTTGTTTCCAGAACACACTCACCCATCCTCATCCTTCAAACCATTGCTATTTAGGGCAATGAAGTTCCTGGTTTTCTTTGCATCTGGGGACCATGCTAATTTTCTTCAAAATAAGATACATTTTCATGAAAGCAGAATGAAAAGGTTGTGGGAAGACCATCACTACACAGCATCATTTGGAAGAACGGTGATAGGATCCCACGTCCAGTCACCTGCCGTGAAACCTTTACCGAAATCCCCCCGTTCCTGAACTTTTCTCTGTACAGTCTGTAAACCACTTGGCTATCAGATCATCCGTAGGGAAGGTACGACATGAATGTGTGTTTTTCTCTTCTTCCTTTTCCCCTAACTCCATCAGACTGCAAGTAGGTTTTAAGGTGATTGTTTGGCAGGCGTCCCTTCCACATTCCACTTCCCGGCACAATGGAACACAAAATCAGGGCTCGTCGAGACTTTTCTTAGATCTGCTTCCCTCCGCTTCGTAAGTTTTCAAGAGTCGTATAATTTATGATGTGGCGGGTCAGAGGAAAATATGCAGAGAGTAGATGGGTGTGTTTAACTTAAACATGTAGGGTGTATTGGAACGAGCTTGAACCTACAGATAGTGTTTTGGGGAAATAAGGAGAGTGCTCTATGGTCAGGAATTCAACCAGATGAGGATCTCTAGTTCCTCATCCCAGTAACAAGCAGGCGGATAAATTCATGAATGCGTGAAAGACAACCAGAGCCCCAACTCAGGTCAATCAGTGTGCACCTTACATCAAGCCATATGGGGATAATGGGGACACAGGAGCTGACACACTCCTCCACAGAGCTCCCCAACAAAACCACCAGAACCTCTTTCTCCATAAAGTTCTCGTCTCTGCTTCCACATGAATGAAACTCAAACATGTGATGTTTGATGAGGGAAGCCAGTCACAAAAGGGCACTTCGTGGGTGACTCCATGGATCTGAAATGTTCCAGAACAGGCAAATTTGCAGAGACAGAAAGACGGGTGGATGCCAGGGGCTCGGGAGAGGACAGGGAGTGCCTACTAATGGGATCAAGGGGTTGCCTCTGTGGGGCATGGAAATGCCTGGGAGCAGGGCAGATGGGGTCCTGGTGCAACTTTCTGAATATACTAAGTGCCTCTGTATGGTTTGTTTTAAAACAGTTGCTTTTATGTCAACAGGGTTTTTGTCTCAGTTTAAAAGAAAACAAACAAAACAAAAACACTCTTAGCTCAATTGTGTCCTCAGTTGGGGTTTTGCAGGAAAATGAAAAAGAAAGCCTTTTTGAACTTGGTGAATGAGCTTCCCGGCACACAGATGGCAACTTTAGAAAGAATTAAATTGTCAAAGAAGATGCTCAAACTCCAAGTCGGGCTTCCTTATCCAGAAAAGTGGGTTCGATGTGAGAATCTCAGCAAATATCCACACTGAATGCCTTAACATCACTGGGAATTCAGTCCCTGGGCAGGCTTTGGACTTGGAGACCAGCAGGACACTGTAGGAAATGGGATTGGGATCCAGAGTGATGATTCTGGGTGAAAGCATGGATTTTAGGATGAGGCAGAGAGACAGAGAGCTTCTCCTAGGAGCCCCTGCACTCTCCCTGTGTGAGGGAGACAGAACCCAGTGGAACGTATGCGTACAGGTAGCAATCGGAAGGTAATGCACCAACATCTATCCACATCCGTATCGTATCTACATCCATATCCATCTATCTATGTACCTATATATCTTTCAAGATTTATTTTACGAATTGGCTCACCTGATGGTGGAGGTTTAGAGAGTCCAAAATTTGGTGGATGGGCTGGCATGCTGGAGACACAAAGACGATGTGCAGTTCAAAGTCAAAGGCTGTTGCAGAAGTCCTCTTCTTTGGGAGGGCGGGGCGAGGGGAGGTCAGGCTTTGTTCTCTCTCCAGCACTTCAACTGATTAGATGAGGCCCACCCACACAGGAGACAATCTACTTTATTCAAAGTGTGATGATTTGAAAGTTAATCTCACCCAAAATCCATCCTCACAGAGATATCTAGAATAATGTTGGAACATGTATCTGGGCGCCATGGCCCAGCCAAGCTGACATGTAAAATTAACCATCACATACTAGGATAGGCTGAATCACAACCGCTAAGAAACTGAGGTTATGGTTCTGCATCAGTGGTTGTCAACGGGGGGTGATTCTGTTCCTAGGGGACACTGGGCAATGGAAATATTCTTTGGTCATTGTGGGGGTTAAGGGGTGCTCCTGGCATCTGGTAGGTAGAAGAACACTGCACAATGCCCTACAGTGGCCAGGATGCCCCATTCCAGAGAACTGTTTGGCTTAAATGTCAAATAGTGTGAATATTGAGAAACCCTGATGTACAGTAAATGACAAAGTTTAGAAGACTGTTGGTTTTTTCTTAGAATACCATTGGTTTTATCACTAGTTTCATGATGGTCTATTTTCCTTTGAAAATTAAGTAAATATTTTTCATGTTATTTGATATTTGCTAATGCATTTTGATACTTTTCCATGATATGAAAAAAACATCTGTGTCTAATTGTATTACCTATCTACCTAACAATTTATCCATGTATCCATTCATCATAGCTTTCTACCCATCCACCCATCCACCCATCCATCCATCCATCCATGTATCCATCCATCCATCCATCCATCCATCTATCCATCCATCTATCCATCCTATAAATCTAAACAGCTATCTCAACTCCTTGCACAGAAAGTGATTACACAACTCTTCCACAGAAGAATGACTCAGAACCAGAGTATTAATCTTCCCATAAAAGTCTAACAAATGTTTTCTGAACTCATCCCAATTTTAGACCATTCTGGGGAATTTCTGAAAAACTGACTTGGGTCTCTGGGAGGACAGAGAGCTTGCATATTCCAGGTCACTATCATGTACAACACCGTTGGCTTTAAAATACATTTTCACAGGAATATACAGCCATTTCTTTACCTCAACATTTTCTTCCTTATTATCCTTAAGTTAGAGATACCATGCCTTGATGGCCTCACCTAAATGTAAAATCTTAAATTAAAATTGATATGGCAATGTGGAGAAATGGGAACCCTCTTACACTGAAGGTGGAAATGCAAACTGGTTCAGATGCTCTGGAAAACAGCAGGGAGGGTCTTCGAAAATGAAAAATAGAACTATTCTGTGATCCAGTAATTCCTCTTCTGGGCATACATCTGAAGGGAATAAGAACACTAATGTAAAGAGATATCTGAACCCCCCATGCTCAGAGCAGCATAGCTTGTAACAACCAAGACAGGGAAACAAGTGTCTATCAATGGATAAATGGATAAAGGAGTTGTAGCATAGACATTCCTGACATTCTCTAAAGTCCCATCAAGGTGTGTATTTTATTATTCTCATTAACAAAGAGCAGATGTCATGTCCTATCAACAGAACTGGGAAGTTCAATGATCCATGGAATGTGGAAATGGCAGCATGTGGGCAGAATCTAGGTACAAGTGTCTAGACAAGACGTGGCTGTTCCATGTCCTAGGTCATGCATGTGACTGAATGGTGTTCATTTGCATCTCAAGGGTATCCCGTGGTTGGTCTGATGCTGCCTTTATGGGGGTGGCAGGGAGGGGTGCCACAGACTGAACGTGTGTCCCCCATCAAAATCCATATGTTGCTGACACCTGAACCCCAGGCTGATGGTATTATGCAGTGGGGCCTTTGGGAGGACATTAAGTCATGAAGGTGGGACCTCCATGAATTAGAATCATGTTCTTATAACGAGAGGTTGAAAGAAAGTGCTTTTCTCTCCCCACATATGAAGATACAGCGGTAAGACAGCATGCGTGAACCAGAAGACCGTCCTCACCAGGCCCTGATTCTGTCCACACCTGGATCTTGACTTCCAGCTTCCTGAAATGTGAAGGGTACGTTTCATTTATTGGTAAGCCACCTAATTCATGGTGACTATAAGCACCACATTGTATGATGTAAAATTTATTCATTTTGCATAATTGAAGATATTTATCATTGATACACAACTGCCTATTGCCCTCTTGCCTGGGACTAGCAGAACCCACCATCCTTCTCCCTGTATGTCTGAATTTGACTATTTCAGAAACCTTCTATAAGTAGAATCATGCAGTATGTGTCTTTCTGCACCAGGCTTATTTCCCTGAACATCATGCCCTCCAGGTTCACCCGTGTTGGCTCAAATAGCAGGATTTCCTTCTTTCTTCCCCACCTCCATACCCCTACTGCCTCCCCTCCAGCAACCCTCAGTTTGTTTCCCAAGATTCAGAGTCTTTTATGGTTTGTCTCCCTCTCTGGTTTCATCGTGTTTCATTGTTTCCTCTCTTGCCCTGTGATCCTCTGCCTTGTCTCTTAAATTCCTCATATCAGGGAGATCATATGATAATTGTCTTTCTCTGATTGGTTTATTTCACTCAGCATAATACCCCCTAGTTCCATCCATGTTGTTGCAAATGGCAAGATTTCACTTTTTTTGATGGCTGAGTAATATTCCATTATAGATATGAACCACTTCTTCTTTATCCATTCATCTGTTGATGGACATCTAGGTTCTTTCCATAGTTTGGCTATTGTAGACATTGCTGCTATAAACATTCGGGTGCACGTGCCCCTTCAGATCACTACGTTTGTATCTTTATAGTAAATACCCAGTAGTGCGATTGCTGGGTTGTAGGGTAGCTGTATTTTCAACTTTTTGAGGAAACTCCATGCTGTTTTCCAGTGTGGCTGTACCAGCTTGCATTCCCACCAACAGTGTAGGAGGGTTCCCCTTTCTCCGCATCCTCGCCAGCATCTTTCATTTCCTGACTTGTTAATTTTAGCCATTCTGACTGGTGTGAGGTGCTATCTCATTGTGGTTTTGATTTGTATTTCCCTGATGCCGAGTGACGTGGAGCACTTTTTCATGTGTCTGTTGGCCATCTGGATGTCTTCTTTGCAGAAATGTCTGTTCATGTCCTCTGCCCATTTCTTGATTGGATTGTTTGTTCTTTGGGTGTTGAGTTTGCTAAGTTCCTTATAGATTTTGGATACTAGCCCTTTATCTGATTTGTTGTTTGCAAATATCTTCTCCCACTCTGTCGGTTGTCTTTTGGTTTGGTTGATTATTTCTGTTGTCGTGCAGAAGCTTTCAATCTCGATGAAGTCCCAACAGTTCATTTTGCCTTTGTTTCCTTTGTCTCTGGAGATGTGTCTAGCAAGAAGTTGCTGCGGCTGATGTAGAAGAGGTTGCCGCCTGTGTTCTCCTCTAGGATTTTGATGGATTCTTGTCTCACATTGGGGTCTTTCATCCATTTTGAGTCTGTTTTTGTGTGTGGTGTAAGGAAATGGTCCAGTTTCATTCTTCTGCATGTGGTTTCTTTCTTAAGGCTGATTAGTACTTGTAGTCTGTGTAGTCCACATTTTTTGTCTTTATGTATTCATTTGTGGATGAACACTTAGGTTGTTTCCACATCTTGCTTATCGTGAACAGTTCTGCAGTGCACACAGGGGTGTGTACAGCTCTTGGAGATTCAATTTGAATTTTTCATCTCTCCACCCAGAAAGGCGCATTGCTGGATCACTTCTTGTCTCCCACTTGAAAGCAGTCAAAATAGTCTTCCTTTATTAAGCAACATGGTGACCCTGAATAGAATGTTTTTATTCTGGCTTCTTTCCCCTTTCTTGCTTTACACTCTTTTTGTCTAGATTATAAGACTCTTCCTCTTTGGAGACAAATTAGACACGGGGTCAGAGGGGTGTCCTGAAGGGAATATGTTTATATCCAGAGGCGGAATTGTTGGGGGTAGATGTTTGTGAAGGATAAGAGGGAGCAGACCTGACTTCAGTGAAAGGGGAGAGGGATGGCTGGAGTGGGGAGGCGCAGTGGGGGTTTGGGGGGAGGGGACCCAGAGCCTGCAGCACAGTGCTGAGGATGTCTTGGCCAGGCCCTGTGAGGAGCCCCAGAGCAAGGCAGGAGTCCCGAGTCAGGCCCCAATGGCTCACAGGGCTCCCTGCCCCACCCTATCCCGCCCACCACTTCCCATCAGCATTTTCCAGGACTCTCCAAGGGGCCCAAGCGATGCATTCACACAGCTGTACATTTTGGCAAATCTTCCAAGAGTAAGATACGTTTGAATTCCTTTTCTTGACGACAACCCCTCCGCATTCTCTGAGCTTCACCAGCTGCAAAACTGGGGTCGTCCCCTGCACACCCGCAAACCATTCATTCCTGGCGGGACGGTGGTCGTGAAGGTGCTGGCTGTTGGTGATGTCTCAGGGAACGAGGTCCTGGGGTCACCTGAAACTTCTGTAACTGTCTGGGTTCAATGCAGAGAGATATAGTGGATGTGTAGAATGCGTGGGACCTTTCCTTGAGCTCACTCCCTGTGAAGGGATTCACCCCGTGTACTTACTCGCCATTCCCCACTGCCCCTCTCCCTTTGCATATGATTAATATGTTGTTGGCTCAAAGGAAAGAATGAGGTTGAAATTCTTTGACTAGGCTCAATGCAAGGATTGCAAATCTCCGTGGGTCTTTGAAATATGGTTTCAGTTGCAGACAGACGCAAGGCAGGAAGCACACATGAGTGTCTCCACATGGCAAATTTGAGCACATTTTCTCTTTTCTTCATCTTTGAAGCCTTAATATCTATTGGGATTCAAGTTTGCAGTGCCAGATAATGATCTCTTATTTCCTAAAATAATATAGAATGAAGTTCTATCCATATTTTCCATTTTACAAAGTCATTTGCTTTCCAGTCCTCTGGAGCTGCCCTGGAGAATTGTGTCTATTTAAAGGAAACTTTGAACTTTGGAAAAACGTGAGAAACAGTCAGTAGCCCAAACACCACCTAGGACCTTCTGAAAAAATGCAGATTCTCAGGTCCCATTGTAAACCTGCTAAAAATCAGAAAATTTGGGGTGGGACTCAGCATCTTTGTTTATCAGAACTTCCGGGCGATTTGACACAAGCAAGGTCAAGTTGAGAACCAACCAAGTAGTAGTTTCCACCCCCTGACCACACATCAGAACC
The DNA here is from genome assembly GCF_922984935.1 of Meles meles. Taxonomy (NCBI): domain Eukaryota; kingdom Metazoa; phylum Chordata; class Mammalia; order Carnivora; family Mustelidae; genus Meles; species Meles meles. The sequence goes on along the minus strand of NC_060087.1, from coordinate 1,893,524 downwards.
ACCAGGTTTCCAAACCCAACCAAACTGGGACTCACCTCTGGTGATTCTTAGTTGCTTTGGGGTGGGGTTTGGGTTTGGAGGCATGACATTTTTTCAAACCATGGTTCTCAAACTTGGACTGCATTTTAGGAATCACTTAATGACCATCTAAAAGCCTCATTGCCCAGACCAGCTGTCAGTCTCCCCAGGTGGTTTGAAGGGCGGCCCAGGCTGAGAGCCATGCATGCTTTGTCCCCCAGGGGATTCAGCTCTGCAGAGGATGTTAAAAATGCATGATCTGCTTGTTCCCAGACTTTGACATGCATAGAAATTGCTAGGGAACTTGGTAAAATAAGGAATCCCCTCTTGGAAGTCTGACCTGGAGAATCAGTAAAAGCCCAGCTCAGGGAGGTGCTATTGTTTAGGGAATGTGCCCTGAGTTAGAGGCTCTCTGTCCTTCAGAGGACATCTTGTCAAGTCTTTCATTTTTTGCATGAAGTCTGCCTTTGCTTTCATTTTCTACTGGGGTTTCCAAGTGGGGATAGTGAACGGAGTCTAAGTCATGGTTACATCAGCCTTTCTAAGCCTCACTCAAAAGAGTCAGCCACATGAGGTTGGATGGTCTGCTGTAATGGAGCTATTCTGTGTGTTGTGGTATGTTGAGCAGCACTCCTGGTCTGCACCCATGGCATTCCAGAGTACCCGAAGTTGCAACAACCAGAAATGTTTCTGGACATGGCCAAGTGTCCCCTGGGGATAAAGTCATCCTGGTTACAATAACTGCCACAGGTAGAGGGATGGATGCATAGATGGAAATAGGATGGATAGATGGATGGATGGATGGATAGGTAGGTGGGTATATAGAGATGGATGGATTGTTAGGTAGGTATATAGGTAGGTAGGTAGATGATAGATGGATAGATAGATGATAGATATCAGGTTGGATGGATGATGGATGGATGGATGGTTGGATGGGTGGATGGTTGGATGGAAGGATGTGTGGATGGATGGATAGATGGGTGGGTAGGTGGATGGATGGATGGATGGATGGATGGATGGATGGGTAGATATATAAGTGGATAGATGGATGGATGATGGATGGATGGATAGGTAGGTAGCTAGGTATATAGAGATGGATGGATGGTTAGGTAGGTATATAGGTAGGTAGGTAGATGATAGATGGATAGATAGATGATAGATATCAGGTTGGATGGATGGATGGATGGATGGATGGATGGATGGATGGACATTGGGGTAGTTGGATGGGTAGATAGGTAGGTAGGTGGACAGACATAGTCTCTTGTGCTAAGACAACAAAAGTGACCATGGCAGTTGTGACATCTGGGAGGAGATGGATTTCTGGGGTGGAGTGTCCTGGGCTCTCCAGGGCATGGAGCATCATCCCTGATGTCCACCCAGCAGATGTCAATAACACCTGCCTCCCAAGCTATGAGAACCAAAAATATCTCCCCACCTTGCCAAGTGTCCCCTAGAGGTACAATTGTTCCGTCCCTCTTGAGGACCTTGAGTTCAGATGAACCCAGGGAAGACCATTTAGAATGAAATATATTTGCCTTTTCCCTTGTCAAACCCTGGTCTCCAAAGGGACAACACCCAGCAGGAGCACGGTTGCCCCATGTTCTGCCTTCTGCACAGGCTTCTTCCCAACACTTTGGAAAGTCCCTGGCTCTCTAAGTGAGCTCAGATCCTTCTGGCTACGTGGATTCAACAATTAAGTATTGCCACATTGTTTTTCAGTTCTGAAATCTGCTTGTGCGACCAGGATCGAAAAAAGTAAATTGTCATCATGCAGAATAAGGCAAGGAAAACTCTGTTTCTCCTCTCTGTGGCCTTCAGGGGTCTGAGCTTGTTAAGATATTTTCAATGGTTGTTAAACTTTTTGGAGATACCAGGCTATTCTGGTCTTGCTGGTGGATTATATTATATGGTGGACCTCGCAGATCTTGCAAAACTTTTGAATGATAAGTAGCCCAGATAGACTCAAACGAACGGGATTAACCACTAAGATTTTTTTTTTTTTTTCATGGCAGCTTGATCTTTGGAAAGAGGAAGAAACAATTGAGTTAATAGTCACTTGAACTGCAAACCTTTTTTGGAATATTTGCCGATATTGTTGATTGTGGTTTTGCGGATGATGGAACAAGTATGTAAATGGATGAGAAACATTTGCAGATGTATTTGTCTTCTCTCTTTCTGCTGGAAACAACTCATCTGTAATAGCCAGGAAGACATTTTTGTAATAGGTCAACAGGATGCTTTTGTTCACATAGTCTCCACGAGAGGGCAGTGGATACCTCTTAAAAGGTCTTGCCCTGGGGACCTGGAAGGTATTAATTTTTCCAATAGCTTCCTCCCATTCAGGTTCAAAAGGAGCTTTTTTAGCAAGTGAGTCTTTTGATTTACGTATTTTTACTTATATTGGGTAGGACCTGTTTTGTAGAATAAGGATAATTCCTCCATGTTTTGGGCAGAGCTCATCTTCTCTCTCTTCCTAATCCAGCCTGACTTTCTTCCCCTGCCATGTTGAATATCCAGCTCTGGTGAAAACACCAGCCCACCCTTTTAAAAAAATGAAATGGCCTATGAATTACTCTCCCAGGGAGGATAACCGTGCGCGGGAAGCTTGGACACCAACTTACAAATGCAATAATTTTACCAAGAGCCCAGTTCAGATACACTGTACCCAGAGCGCATCCGACGAAATGAGAAATAAAGTCTTCTTTCCCTAAATACAGAACTATGTCCTCCAATGTGCACAACACTACCTGATTTCCCCCGATGGAGAATTTCCCCAGCTCGCTCGCCCACTTAGAGTTGAACGGTCTGAAACCCTCACGGAGGGTGAGGGACTTAGCACCACGCAAGGCAGCGTCTCTGCAAACCCCACCTTCTTCATCTTCCAGAGGAACAGGCTTCACACTGCCGTCCAACACTCTAATCTGATCGTCTGTACTAATCAAAACCTTCATGCCAGGAGGGCTGGCGTATGGTAGGTGCTCTGCATTTTGAACCCCACTCGCCATTGGAAAAACAGCAGTCATTTCTGGCTTTGTCTGCAAACGCTGCTTTGGTTCAAGGAAAGGGTACGAATGTCTAGATACTGAATAGAATGATTGTGTCCATGCATGCACCGCTAATGTGATTCATTGGCCGATTATAACCAGTTAAGGTCTTATCTGGTGAAGGTTGGCTCCTTGAGGAATACTGACATGCCTCCCTTTAAAGTTTGGTTTGCTTTGGATTTGTGTTCAGTTCTTCAGGCCAGGACGTTTGAGCACGGATGAGTTAGCTCTGAAATGAAAAATACTTTATGTGCCATTATGCTCAGGGCTAGATTGCTGGGACATAGAAAACGGCAGTGGGATCTGTGGCAACGTGCTGTTAGGGCAGCAAGGGGCCAAGCATCTGCAAGTCTTTTGGAAGGATATGGAGCCATCTGATGTGGTGCTCGAAGCATCCAGCTCCTGGTTCTGCCTGCTCCATGCAAACCCTGTACCCGCTGGTACCTCCTATCCTTTGAGTTTGGGCGTTAAGGACAGCAACAATGTGCAGAAAGGAAATCAGCCTTCGACTTAAAAAATTCTTCTTAAATAGAAATCTGGGAACCTTCCAGAATTGATATAGTTGGAAATCGAAACATAATGCAAATAGATACCTGCTAGCTGACCCAGAGCGATAGCCCAGAGTTTTAGCTGTCCTTTGCCGGTCAGTGGTGGGGCTAATGTCCTCAACCAATACGCATGGTGCTTTTTATTATCATTACTATCTTTGAGGAGAAAGGATTAGGAAAGAATTTTTAGGCATTGCTTAGTTTGTTTTTTTTTAAAGATTTTATTTATTTTATTATTTGACAGAGATCACAAGTAGACAGAGAGGCAGGCAGAGAGAGAGAGAGAGAGAGGAGGAGGAGGAGAAAGCAGGCTCCCTGCTGAGCAGAGAGCCTGATGCGGGGCTCGATCCCAGGACCCTGGGATCATGACCTGAGCTGAAGGCAGAAGCTTTAACCCACTGAGCCACCCAGGCACCCCTGCTTAGTTGTTTTTTTAAAAGAAGATAAGCAAAAGTTTAATTCAATAAAATTAATAAGAGTGTATCTCTACTGATGTCTGTATATTTGTTATGTTTTTATCAATATCTATCCATCCACCCATCTATTGATCATATCTTCCTATCTATCCATCCTTCCCTCTGTCCCTCCCTACATCTATCTATCATTTATCTATCCATCCATCCATTCATCCATCCATGTATCCATCCATTCATCAATGCATCTATCCCTACATCTATCCCTATATCAACTAACTATCTATCATCTATCTATCCATCTATCTGTCCATCCATCCAACCATCCATACATCCATCCACACATCCATCCATGTATCCATTCATCCATCCATGTATCCATCCATCCATCCATCCATCCATCCATCCATCCGTCTGTCCATCCATCCATCCATCCACACAACTATCCATCCATCCATCCATCCACACAACCATCCATCCATCTATCTGTCCATCCATCCATCCATGTATCCATTCATCCATCCATCTATCTGTCCATCCATCCCTACATCTACCCCTACATCAGCTATCTATCATCTGTCCATCCATCCATCCATCCATCCATCCATCTCTTCATCCACACATCCATCCATCCATCCCTCCATCCAACCATCCATCCATCTGTCCGTCCGTCCATCCATCCACCTACCTACCTATCCATCCATTTGTAACAACATGAAAATGGTTGTTTAAGTGGTGATCTTAAGTCTTGTGTTAGCTTATCCATGATCTAGCTGTGGTCGTGTTATATTTTAATAAAAAATATATGCTACTTCAAAAATAATTTATTGAGACAAAATTTACATGACATAAAATTATCCATTTTAGAGTAAACAATTCAGTGGCATTTAGCACATTCACAACGTTGGGCAACAATTACTTCTTCCCTCTCCCATCATGACAAGTACACTCCTTCATCCCTATCACCTATGTCCCCCATCCCACTTCCTCCCTGCCCTTCTGGTAACCCTCAGTGTGTTCTCCAGAGTTAAGTCTGTTTCTCGGTTTGCCTCTCTCTCTCTCTTTTTTCCCCTTTGCCTGCTTTGTTTCTTAAATTCCACATATGATTGAAATCATATGGTATTTATCTTTCTCTGACTTACTTTGCTTAGCATTGTATCTCCAGCTCCATCCATGTCGTTGCAAATGGCAAGATTTCACTATTTTTATGGCTGCGTAATATTCTGTTGTAGACATATACCACGTCTTCCTAATTCATTCATCAATAGATGGACACTTGGGCTGTTTCCATATCTTGACTACTGTAGATAACGCTGCTATAAATGTATGGGTGCACATATCCCTTTGAGTTAGTATTTTTGTATTTTGGGAAAATACCCAGTAGTGCAATTGCTGGATCACAGGGTATTTCTATTTTTAATGTTTTGAAGAACATCCACACTGTTTTTCAGAGCGGTTGCACCAGCTTGCATTCCCACCAACAGGACCCAAGGGTTCCCCTTTCTCCTCATCCTCACCAACACTTGTCATTTCTTGTGTTGTTGATTTTAGCTGTTCTGACAGGTGTGAGGTGGTATCTCATTGTGGTTTTGGTTTACATTTCCCTGATGCTGAGTGATGGTGAGCATCTTTTCATGTGTCTGTTGGCCATCTGGATGTCTTCTTTGCAGAAATGTCTGTTCATGTCTTCTGCCCATTTTTAAGTTGGATTACTTGTTTCTTAGGCATGGGCAACATCCAATTCTATCTCATCCCAGAGCATTCTCATTTCCCCAAAAGGAAACCCTGAACCCCTTCCCACTTCCCACCTGCCAACCCCAGCCAACCACTGATCTGCTTTCTGTTTCTATGGATTTGCTTATTTTGGGCATTTCATATGAATCGAATTCTACACTATGTGGTCTGTTTCTGATGGCTTTCACTGAGCATGAAGTTCTCAAGGTTCATCCACCTGTAAGCAGGTGCCGGTGTTTCCTTCCTTCCCATGGCCGAGTACCTTTCACTGTCTGGGTGGACCATGCTGGGTTCTTCTCTTTGTCTGCTGGTGACCATTTGGGCCATTGCCACCTTTTGGCTCCTTTGAAAAGTGCTCTCAGTTTTAAAATAGTATCCTCACGAAATGCTTGGGTTTTCCACCTCTAAAGTGGCAGTTTTTGAATTATGGAACAGGAGATTGATTTCTGTCATTAAAGCTTAAAATGTAGACCATGGGGGGCGCCTGGGTGGCTCAGTGGGTTAGGCCGCTGCCTTCGGCTCGGGTTGTGATCTCGGGGTCCTGGGATCGAGTCCCGCATCGGGCTCTCTGCTCAGCAGGGAGCCTGCTTCCCTCTCTCTCTCTCTGCCTGCCTCTCTATCTGCTTGTGATCTCTCTCTGTCAAATAAATAAATAAAATCTTTAAAAAAAAATGTAGACCATGGGAATCATACGCACACTGGGACAAACCCTTGGGCAGGGCCTGGAGACCAGTTCCTCCTCTGACACCTAACTACCCTGTTATGTGCCATGAGCTTCTGAACTTGAAAGCAATCCTCTCCATGGGAGTGTGCCAGTAAAGGGTTACTTCTTGCTTAAAAACAAAGGGGAAGAACACACCTATATAAAGAGGCTTCTCCACTTTCTATCGTAGAATTGGGCACAGGATCTTAGAGTCCCTGTGGCCACAGGTGCCTTCTGCCCAACAGGGAAGAAGGAGAAGGAGCACCTGCCCTTTCTATCATTACGGATTCTTTTTCAGGTCCTCAGATAAAGGAATAATTACCTAAGAGTGATGACAGAATCTTGTTCTCCACCGAAATTTGGAGACTAGACAATAGCTCAGACGTTTTCTAATTAAAGAACTAATGAACTAAAGAACTAATAAGGATTGAAAAACACTATCGATACCACTATATGAACATGCAACTCTGTTTATGAATCCCATTAGTTTCCTGGGATTGCCATAAGTACCAAAAACAAGGGGTTTCAGGACTACGTCTGTCCCATCGTTTTCTTTCTCAGAAGACAGACTTACGATCTACATCTTGATGCACATTGAAGGCTCTCTGGACCATGCCTAGTCCCAAATGCACCTGTGTCTTTTATCTCCTCGTCCCATCTTCCTCGAGATCTTATCCCATCTGCTAATTCCGTCTGGGTCCATCCCTATAGTACTGCTTCGGTGATTGTAAACCTGTCAATGGGAATGTTTCAAATCCTGTATAGGTTCATTTAGAGCAAAGTTTGGCTCCTCTTATCCCCCCCCCCTTTTGTAATTTGTCAGCTAGCAATGATCCTTCGCTGTGTGGGTAATCCGGTTTCCATGGGATCTACTCAGTTCTGACACTATGTTGCAAGGCACCCATAGAAAAGACATGAGTGTGCACGGTTGTGTGCCTATAAATCTTTATTTACAAAGACAGATGGTGGGCCATATTTGTCCCATGGGTTGTAGTTTGCCGGCCTCTGATTGAGAGGGTAAAATCCCAGCATTGACGCTATCACGTACAAAGCTCTCTATGACCTGAGTGTGCCCCCCTTAATGATTCTTGTATCAAGTCCCCTAACACCAGCTAATGGTGTCTACATTCCCATTCTGCATAAAAAGTATGCTGACCAGATGCCAGCGACATATGCAGACCATTTTGTCAGTGAAGGATGTTGTTATAGGTTGAATTGTGGTCCCTCCAAATCAGTAGGTTGAAGTCTTGACAGCCCCCCCATCCCAGGATGCCAGAAAGTGAGCTCATTTGGAGATGAGGTCTTTAAAGAGGTAATTAAGGTAAAATGAGGTCAGTAGGGTGGCCGTGATCCCATAGGATGGGTGTTCCTCTAAGAAGAGATGAGGACAGAGACACACAGAGGGACGACCACGTGAGGACTCAGGGAGAAGACAGGGTCTATACACCAAGGAGAGAGGTCTCAGGAGGAACCTGCCTTGGCCCTGCCTGGATCTCAGCCTCCCAGCCTCCAGGACCAGGAGACAATAAACGTTTGTAGTTAGAGCCGCTCTGTCTACGGTATTTGTTACGGCTGCCGGAGCACAGGCACCTTCTCAGGACCCCAGAAATCACACTGCTTTGTGTTTTCTTAGCTTATTTGCCGTCCTTGAAATAATGTCTTTCTGGAATCTGGTGCTTTGGGGTTGGAAAGGGACAACGTGTCAGAGTCAAGGTATTAAGAGACTTGATTCTGTCTCAAATGAGGATCAGGACCTGACTCCCCTTGGAAATGCCTCCCTGACCCCATTTCTTTGCATCTGGGGAGCTGGCCTAGGAGAATGGCTTGGTTCTGGTTTTTCCATTCTGCCTTCGTTCATGAGATGCTACAATGGATGTATTTTTCTTGGTGTAATACTCTGCTATTTTTTTTTTTTTTTTCCTATTGCATGCTGCTTCTCGTCTGGCTGAGGGAAGTGGAAAATTTTAGGCAATGGTCCCGGGATCTCAGACCACTTCCAAACTCTTGCTATTGAATAAAAATATTGTATGTTCTCCATTTCTGCAATTGGCCCAAATTGACTTTCTGTTTTCATGGTATTCTGCAGGTGACTGACGACCCCTCGTTTTTTGTTTTTTGTTTTTTAAATTTCGTCTCTGTTGCCTTCACTACTTTGAAAGTATGCTCTCAATGTTCTTCCTGGAAATGACGTTTTACAAGCCTCTCATGGAATCGGTGTGTCTACGTGTGCACTGAGCCAACGTATGCGTTCTCGGAAGGGAAAAGGCATTTGGCTGCACCTGGGTGTTCTCTCACCTGAGATGTGCGTGTGTTTGGCCAAGATGTGTAGACCTTACCCGAACTTTATTTGATTTGGATCCTGGAGATGGGTTCTGTCATTCCCAGCTTCCTGACGATGAGAACTGTCATCGTTGGAACTTCTTTTCACATGTCTGTTGGCCATCTGCTTGCCTTCCTTGTATCATGGTGTCTTCTGCCCATCTCTCTAGAGATGAGCACAAAGCGATTGGAATTCTGCTCATAATTTAAATGCTGGGTAATGACAATAATAAAGGAGAACATAGAAAAATGAGTTTTCAGGACACCCTGTGGGAATGTAGAAACGTGGCCACATTTTCTTATCTCCCTGCACTTTTCATTCCCTGATGCTGATGCAAGAGATGGTCACATGACCCATCCCAGGAGGACAGTCAGGTCCTGCATGGGACATCATGAGTCTGACTGGCTTATGAAAGTGCCAGGAAAGTACTGAGGCAGTATGATGCATGTTCTCTCCTTTTCCCTCCCGACTTCTGTATTTGGATGCCATTCTTTGGTCCACGTACGAAAACGAGATTTTTGTCATTATCCACGGTGGAGAAAGATCTTTTCGGATGTTAGTTAGCAGGTCTAGAGGTCAGCGTTTTCAGGGCTGAGTGTTGACTTCACAAAAGTTCTCTGTATCAGATGCCATCGAAGGGGTTCTCATTAGCAGATGAGGTTTGGGTCCACAGGTTAACCCACACCTAATCTGCAAGTTTTGGGGGAGGTGGTGCTATCCCTATCTTATGCTAAACTGTCCTTCAACTTGTGGCCATGTGACTGCACTCAGTGGGCTTTTAGTCAACGTGTTGTGGGTATTTAGGAAAGCTGCTGACCGAGAGCTAGTTCCTCACTGTTTCCTCCTTCCTGCTTCCTGGAATGGAAGCAACAGAAGCTGGAAGTGATGGCTGGAGCTTCGGCATCCACTTTGAGTCATGAGGCAGCATTGAGGATGGATGTCATGTGCTGGAGTTTCAGAGCAGAAAGGCAATAGGAGGGTTCCTAGACATCCTGAAGCCACCACACTGGTCCTGATCCTTCTTCCAAATACCTGAGGCTTTCAGATTTGCTCTTACTTTTGTCTTGTCTGAGTCTGATGCTCCTCTGTTAGCAGTTCTCTATCTGGAGCGTCTTGCAGAAACCTCTAGCTGTCACCAAGCATTGTCAACTTTCGTAACACTTTATTCAGCTGGGATTTCATTTTCATACCATGGGCCTCCAGTTTCTTTGCTCTCAACCTCAAGCTACTTACGTGGGACTGTAAATGCTTTGAGGAAACCAAACATCCCTATAGTTGAATACGGGACAGAATTCCATAATTGTCCATCTGCTGTTCCTTCTGGCCAAACTGGGAGCAGGTAAATGCGAGTCAGCCGTGTTGAGGTCACAAATCTGTGTGCGCGTGTTTGCAGTGAGGATTGGAGAGGGCTGAAATGAGGGAGACCTTCCTTCTCTTCCCCACTCCTGGAGCCCAGAGAGTGTGAGAAAATTAGCACGTCCCCAGCATATTCAAGAAAGTTAACTTGGATTTCCTCCCTGGCCGTCCTTCTTTAGCCCAGTTTCAACCCCATGAAGAGCGTACGGCACCTGGTCCATCATGGTCCCAGATGTTTGCTTCGTGACATCTGCTTTATGACATTAATTACTTGATGACTGACCTTCACCTTTGGTGGAGGGTCACACAATGAGCTGTGAAAACCCCACAAGTCCATTAAGGAATCCTCTTAAGAGTACAGCTATGGACTAGTGGTCAACTCGAGCTGTGAGCTTTGGCCAAGAGCACCCCTTAGGTATCTGCGTGTTGGACACAAGCCTCCATATGATGCTCCTTCTGAATTTGCTTGGAACTAAGGGAAACCAGTCCTGACCAGAGGAGATGCTCTCCCTCTGCTCTGTAACATTGGCCAAAAATACAGTGGAAGCAACAAGAAACTTTTGCAAGTTTTAGATCTCAGATTTTTTTTTTTTTTTAATTCCTAAACTGCTCTCTGGGGTACAAGGACCTGGAGACCTTTGTGTGGGATGATGGGGCACGAGGCTGGGGTTAAGATGCCCGGATGGAACATTGACTGGGATGTTGCGCACAGCTCATGGCAACAAGGGGGAGTTCAAGGGGTCCCCGTCACAGCCCAGGAAGCACATTCCACTGACGGTCCAGTGACGGGACCCTATCCAAGGACTAGTGAGAGGTGTGGGCAGAGTCTGCATACAGCGGGTCTGTGGAGATGACTCCCCAAGGCTGTTTCCATTGTTGGGAAGAACACAGGGAGGATGACAGGGATGTGGGAGGCTTTTGAGATACAAGATTGTGGAGACAGGTGAGGGGAGCATGGTGGTGGCTGGGAGACAGTGACAACTTAAAGGGACCTGGTGGGGGGGGATGTTGAGGTTGGAGGGACCTGGGGAGGGACTATGTGAGGTTGGAAGGGCCTGGAGGACCACAGTGTGAGGTTGGAGGGACCTGGGGGAGACAGTATGGGGTTGGAGTGAACTGGGGCAGGGTCCTGTGTGAGGTTGGAGGGACCTGGAAGACTGTGTGTGGTTGGAGAAAACTGGGGAGGGGGTGTGAGGTCGGAGAGACCTGGGGGAGAACTGTGTGAGGTTGGAGGGACCTGGGGGGGCCCACGTGACATTGGAGGAATGCAGGAAGACATGATGTGTTTGGAGGGAGTTGGTGAGGACAGGTGTGTTTGGTGGTCCCTGGGGGAGAGTGTGAGGCTGGGGGTTTGCAGCCTGTAGTGGGTGAGATCCAGGACCCCTCCTCCAGCCTCAGTCCTCAAGTCCTGGCCGTTGTGGGGTCCACCTGCTAGGGTTCCCTGGAGATTTGTTTGGCGCTTCAGTGTTTGGGGCAGTGAGCAGAGCAGAAAAGGGGAATTCGAGCAGACATAATGCTATGGAAAATAAGCAGCAGACACCAGAATGAGACTGGATTCAGTTTACACACACACACACACGCCTCCCGTGAGAAAGGAAAAACCAACCCTTCCCAATGGTGGCAAGGAAAACTTACTCAGGTTTCCTGGAGCCGTCACTCGTACTGACAGCAGAGACTTAAAATGTCCGCGTGCCCTGGGCACTGCTGTGATGCAGAGGGATTTGGGTTCATTCTGGTCCTCCTCCCGGAGTAGCTTTTCCTTCAGGAGGTCAGTGCTGGCATCGGAGGGTGTGTGTCCGGGGCCCCGCGGAAAGGTCTCTCTCTCCTGGACGTGGGTTCCCTAATATAATATATACATAATATATAAACCGTATATGCATATACATAATGGATACATATATACATCATATGTACACATACACAAAATATATATACACATATATACATTGTATGCATAATATATAAACTGTATATACATATAAACATAATATATACCTAATATGCACATATATACAGATTATATACATAATATACACAAAATATATACACATATATACATTTTATATATACACACTATATATATACATAATATACACATAACATATAAACTATATATGCATATGTATATATAGATATATATATAAATAATATATATGCATAATATGTGCATATATGCATATTATATACATAATATACATAAATATGTATACATATATACATTTTATATATACACACTACATACATATATACATCACATATGTAGTATATAAACTCTATATACATAATATATACATAATATATAAACTCTATACATACACATGATATATACATATATACATTTTATATATACACACTATATACATATATACATCATATATATGTAATATAAAACTGTACATATGTACATATATACATACTATATAAACTGTATAATCATATAATATATACTTTTATATATCATATATACACATAGTATGCACAAAAATATATATACATATACACATTTTATATATACATAATATATAAGCTATACATACATATACATAATATATACAATATATCATATATATACATAATATACACAAAATATATATACTCATACATTATATATACACATAGTATATAAACTATATATGCATATACATAATATATACATAATATAATCTATACATAATATGTACATATATACATAATATGCACAAAATATGTATACATATATATTTCATATATATACATAATATATACATAAATATGAACTATATATACATATATAATATATACATATATACAAAATATATACAGATATAATATGTACATATATACATAATATAACATAATATACACAAATATACATATATACATTATATATGTATACTATATACATGTATACATCATATATATATGATACATAAACTATATATACATATACATATATGCATTTATATATACATGATATACACATTATGCATATGATATAAACTGTATATACATATAATATATATATTACACATCATATATACACATAATATACACAAAATATGTACATATAAACATTTATATACACATATATAAGGTGTGCATACATATACATGATATATTCATATATAAACTATATATACATATCCACAATATGCACATGCATGCATTTTATATGTACATGATATATTCATATACACATACTATATAAACTGTATACACATACCATATATACACATACACACATAAACATTTTATATACATAATGGATAAGCTATATATACATATACATGATATATACATAGATATATATATGTAATATATAAACTACATAGATACACAGCATATACATGCATGCATGATATATAAGCTACATACATATGCATGATATATGCATATATACATGACATATACATCTACACATACGAGCACACGTCTGTATTCTTTCAAGATGTAACAACACAGTTGCTGTAGGTTACCCAGGAAAGGGAGTGTAGTTAACAGGCTTGGGGAATTCCAACCCAGGGCATCCTCACACATTTGTGACCATCATCCCAGTCTCGATGAGCCCTGAGACCTCTGGTTTGCAGAAGGAAGCATGTCCATCCTTGAAATCCTCATCCTTATCGTATGCACAGAGAACGCGAAGACCTTGTTTCCGCCCAGCCTCCGAGAACGGGCATGGTCTTAAATCCCATAATAGGAGCAAGAACACCACGAAACTATGCCAGAGGTGCGGCGTCATGGAGGGAAGCTACTCACTGAGGGAACGACCCTGAGAGGACATAGAGGGCATAGTCACCACCATCTACAGATGGGAGCCGTGTGGACCTTGTGGGGGAATAACATGCACGGAGAAAAATGTCTTCATTATCCATAAACAAAATCAAGTATGCACAATTCAGATCAACTGTAATTATCTGGGTCTTCGAAGCAAAACCCTCTTCTTTCTTTCTCTTTTTCTCCAGAGGTAGAGTTTCATGATTCATCAGTTGCCTACAAAGCCCACTGCTCATTACATCACATGCTCTCCTCAATGCCCATCCCCCGTTACCCCATCCCGCCACTCACCTCCCCAAACCCTCTTTCTTTTTTCCCAAAACTATCGAACATCATGAAAGCAAACCATGTCCTAGACTTAACAATATCTCCGAGTTCTCCAGATTTCCCCCTTAATCGCCACTGTGCCAAATTGCCTAATGGATGCATTTGCATGTTTTGGTGCATACTTCTCAGTCTGTGAAGAGGAGAGATTTTAAAAATAAACAGACCATTCGACCACGTGTGACCCAGACTGAGGTCATGCATTCAGTAGAAACCAATCCACCACCTGTTAGGGGCTCACGGTTTCCTCCAAATGGAGACCGACTCACTCACCAGAACTTCCCAAGTCAGAGATTCCAAGGACCCACTCAAGCCTTGACCGGCTCTGCTCGGAAGTTTCCAGAATCGCCTATGGCGGGCTGTTGGACGTTGCAATGCTCTCCCGGCACGTTCCATAGGCTGGACCCCAGCCCTTTCTGGATTCTGAGCATTGTATGATGGTCAGACATCCTTTCCTTGAGTCGCCCGTGTTTGTACTGGTGTTCTTGGCAACCTCAGTAAGTCTGGAAAGAATTTCAGCCCCATGGGGTGGCTTTCCTGGCCTCTGAGTCACAACGTAGAAACGAGATGACGCCATGTTGACGTGGGACAACGTTGCCTGCGTTGGACTTGTTTTCTTGGTGTTGTGTTGTGCTTGTAGCTGACACACACCGTTTCCTTAGTGTCAGGTGGACGACAAAGCAATTCTGCAGAATCTACTGTCTACGCTTGCTGTGCTCACCACACCTGCAGCCATCGTCTGTCACCATACAGGATTACAACACCGTGGACTATATTCCCCACGGTTGTTCCTTTTATATTTGGAACCAAGGCATTCCAGAACTGGAAGCCTCTCCCTGCTCCTACCCTGAAGTCATTTTGCCCCTCCCTCCCCGCCCCACCCCTCTGGCAACCTCACTTTGC
This sequence comes from Meles meles, assembly GCF_922984935.1. NCBI lineage: Eukaryota > Metazoa > Chordata > Mammalia > Carnivora > Mustelidae > Meles > Meles meles. Next base: position 1,878,405 of record NC_060087.1, on the reverse strand, counting down.
TCTCTCTACTTACGGGTCTGTTTCTGCTTTCTTTGTTCCTTCCTTCGTTTTGTTTTTTTAGATTCCACATATAAATGAAATCATGTGGGATCTGTCTTTCTGCATCTGACTTGCTTCACGACGCTTAGTACGCTGTCTCTAATGGCACAATGTCACCTGTTTTTATTGGTGAGTGTCATGTGATATTATGGAATATTATGGTATTATGGGATATATATTCCATAATATTCCAGTGTGTGTGTGTGTCTCTGTGTGTGTGTGTGCACGGGGGGGGGGGGGGTCAGGAGAATATATATACCACTTCTTCGTCCATTCTTCTATCTGTGGACACTTGGGCTGCCTCCGTATCTTGGCTATTGTAAATAACGCTGCAAAAATTATAATGGTGCATTTGTCACAATTAAACCAAGAATTTCTCATGTTAAAAAAAAAAAAAAAAAACCGCGATGGTGCCTTTGTTGTTTCGAGTCATTATTTTCATGTCCGTTGGGTACATACCCGTCGTAGGGTAGCTCTATTTTCAGCTTTTTGGAGAAACCTCCAGAGTGGTTTCTCCAGAGTGACTGCCCCAGTTTCCGTTCCCACCAGCAGTGCATGAGGGTCCCTCTTTCTCTGCCTCCTTGCCAGCATCTGTTCCTCCTTATCTTGTGGAGTCGAACCGTTCTGACAGGTGAGAGTGGGGGATCTCATGAGGCTCTGGATTGGGGTTTCCCTGATGAGGACGGATGTGGAACATCTTCCCATGCATCTGCCTGACTTGGTTTTGATACCCATTTGCTCTGCATTTCTGTTCCCCATTTGCTTTCCGTCCCTGCTACCAAAGCTCATGCGCTGAGCCCTCCCCGAAGCTCCGTCCCTTTGCTTGCCCAAATGCTCTCATATCCTGTCCTGCAGACCACAACTGAGCCAGCACAATTTCCACCCAGTAGAGATACTGCTGCCCGTATCAGGGGCTGAGGCGGGGGTGGGAGGGTGAGCCCGCTGAAGACACCAGGCGGCAGCTTCTGCAGAAATTGTCAGGAGGCAAGAGGCATGGTCCCAGTTTGCTAATGAACATACAGAAGGAAACTATCTTCTTTGCTGGGCTCTTGCTTGCAAATGTGTGACTTTCTTATCCACATCCTTGTGAGACACCATCCACTGGGAAGGTTAACGACTTTGAAGGCACTTTTTGGCTCCACAATGACGACTTTGGAAGGAGGCAGGGGATGCATCAGAAACAGCTAAATATCTGGACATTCTTATTTTATTTTTCAAAATAAGATGGTTAAGATTCCCTCTTTTTTTTTTTTTTTTTGGCCAGACCTGCTAAACCAGAATGCCAGACGGACGTGGAGCTGGGCTGGGCTGAATTTTGATAATATTCTCCCTGGGGCTTGGATTTACAGTGCTGGGTGTGAACTTTGCAGTAAAGAGCTGAGATGTCTGTAGTAAGGGCTGAGCTTTATGATTCTATAAACTCTTAAACTGGGGGAGCGAGGGCAGGGGCGGGGTTGCAGAAAAGACCAGATGTCCCTGAAAGCTTAGTGAGTAGCTGTAAGTCAGAAAGGGAGATTCAAGTGTGAGTTGAAATACAGTTGACCCTTGAAAAATGCGTGGGTTTGGGGCACTGAATCCCCCCACCCCGAGCAGCTGAAAAATGCACATGTAACTTGTTGGACTCCCCCAGAACTGAACCATTCATAGCCTACCATGGACCTGAAGACTTCCCAGTAACAGACATAGTCCGATAACGCATCTTGTGTATGTTCTATGTATTATATACTGTATTTTTGCATCAAAGTAAGCTGCACAAAAGGAAATGGGGTTCAGAAAATCCTAAGGAAGAGAAAACGCCCCTACGGGACTGGGCTGGATCCCTGCTTTCACGGGCTTTCCTCGTCTCCAAATATCTGTTGTGTTTTTCCCCTTCATGCAGGAAGGACCGGTGACTTTGTGTCTTTCTTAAACATCCAAAAGCAGTTACCATCTGGGTGAGTAGAGGACCGCTACATGCACGGCGTTATTTATTCTGCATTCCATAACCTTCACGGGGACCCTTTAGGAAATCTTGTTTTTTCAGTTCAAGGGAAAACCTTGAAATGTTTCAAGGATGCCCATGGAATCAGGAACACGTTCAGCCCTCAGTCATGGCAAATAGGGTGAATATTAATTACTTAAGCTTTTATCGCAGGGACCAGAGCACGTGGTTTGGGTGATTGGTAGAATGGAGGGAGGGACATGAAAGAGGTACAATCATGAATGCCTCCCAGGTTTACAACCGTCTTGGGCCTCCCACCGAGTCAAAGGCTCAGCGCTTAGACTCAAGATGTGGGCGTTCAGTCATAAGGTTGGGAAAGTCAGTAGGATGCATCAGGCTCCATATTTCTGCCTCTGGTTAAGATTGAAGTCGTGGACTTCCCCTCCGAATTCCACCAATCAAGAAATAGAGCGTCAAAGAACAGCCTGGAAGACCTGCCAGCAGGCACTTGTGAACTGAAATCCCCAGGAGACAGAAGAACAGAGCAGGTGGAGTCCATGTCTGCTGGGTCACCCCATGGCACCAGTAGGACCCAACCTTCAAGAGACTGGAAGGAAGCATTGCAAGACCCACCTCGTTCCTTTGATTGCTCATGGCTGCGACGTGGTCCCACGCCACCATAGCTGCAAAGGGAGGTGGGGAAGGACACTCTCCAGGGCAACCATGTGCCCAACAGACCCGGAGGGGCTCTATGATCAAAAGACAAAGGGAAAATTGGAGCAGAGTGGAGAGTGGGACTCTCAAGGGGACATCCTCAAGGGGACAGTGAAGACCAGGAAAATGGCAGTGGGTGCAGGAGAAGGAGCAGATTGGAAAGGATGCTGGACTTGTGGGACTTTGGGAAGATGTTGGAATTGGTGGGACTTTGGGAAGAGTCTGGAGTCTGACATGAGCACAGGACAAGGGACTGAGCAGCTCACAGAAGGTTCACTCTTGACAGTAGTTTCTTGAGTTGGGAAGGACATGGTGCCATGGTTCCTAGGGTTCCATGGGTTCCATGGTTCCTAGCATCAGAAGAACCTGGGAGCCATGGACAGGCACCAAGGGACAGCAGGAAGGAAGAGAGGTCATTGTGTGAAGACACTCACTGCTGACAGGAACAAGACAGAGTGGACAGCAGCCTCGGGGAAGGACGAAGTCAAGAGAAACTGTGTCCATGAAGACAGGGCCGTTGGAAAAGCATTTGCTACTGCTTTCCTGAAAACAGTGCTGAGCAGCGTCTGACATCTGGTATTTATGGACAGTCGGGGGAGGGAAGGGCCTAAAAGGAGTCAGAGCGAATGTCCAGGAGGTGTCTCTCCGGGAGGCCAGCGTGGGCGGCGTGAGTGTCGGGTGGGTCAGATATCTGTGGTCAAGGCATGACTCACAAGTGGTGGCTGGGGACACTGGAGAGCCACCACCAGGCTTCAGAGGGGGACATGTGCTTCCTCCTGGAGCCACAATGCCAGCCTTGTGCCTCCAACAGCCAAGGACGCCTGCCTTCCCCAGCGATAACACCACCGCCTGAGGCCACCTCTGTCCTTATAAATCGGCGCCTATGCCCCTGACACAATGACAGGCCATTCTCATGGATGCACTTTGATCCTCTTCCAAGTGCTTTCCTTGGTGTCCCTGAGAGTGCTGAGTAAGCCCAAGCCTCCTTTCCTTTCCTTCTCTTTCTTTGTTTTTTCTTAACAGCCCAGAAATCCCCAAGTCCCCTCATTCTTCAGGAATCAGACTGATGTCATCGAAACCTCGGCATGTGCTTTCCATTAATGATGGAAACTTTCCTTCTCATGACCGAAGGAGTTTATGAGAAACTCAAGGGTGTACCCTAACATCTTTATGATTGAAAAAAAATGACCATTGTCCTTGAGAAGCTCCTCTGCAGATATAAAAAAAAAAAAAATCTGCAGAAGTTAAGAAGGGACTCTACTGTTTTTATCAAATGTCCCATCATCTATAATGTAACCTGCTCTGATATATAACCAAGTTATGAAAGAGAGGCATGTAGCGCTTTCTAGCAGCATCTTGATCTCATATGGAGAGGCTGAATATGTGTCCATGATTTTTAAAATATGCACCATTGACAGAATCTAGAAGCTCCAGATGTTAGAAACTTAAAAAAAAAAAAAAAGAGTTTATCCTCTGGAGTTTTGTTGGAATCCTGTGATGTTTATTCATGTCCCTTCCCTTAGTAAGACCATTTATTCCCTTGTTTGGGAGAAGCCAGTGATGGTCAAGGTGTCTCCTTCTCCATGTTTCAATGGCTGTGAAACATTTTCTTCTTCCCTGGATGGTAGACATTTGCTTACCTTTCCTCACACATTAACATGTTGGACCCATGAGCTTGTTCAAAGCTACCTTGCCTCCTGACACATAGGGCTGTTTTCATTCAAGTGTTCAGGGACACGTGCTGGCCAGAAAGTCACCGATTCTTACCTTGGAAAGGCTCGTTGCGTCTTCCAGGAGAATGCAGAGAAAAATGGGAATGGGTACTTGGCTGCTATAAGAGATCAATTTTCTTTTGATTGATGAGACAGCATGAGTGGGGGACTTGCTGCCTGGGGTCTGGCCCCAGCTGGTCCACGTGTAACCTCTTGGAACCTCCCTGAGCTATCTATCTATAAACTCTATAGGGACAGGTCCCAAGATCCATTTCCATGCAAACACTGCTTGGCTTTCTTCCAGCAGAGAGATAGCGCTGAACTGTGGTCACTATGCATCCCTGTTCCCGCACGTCCTGGACGATGATGGGATTGGTCACAATTAAAAGGAAATACAACCCTTCCAAACTGTGGCAACTTGTTCCTCTCAGAGCCTGATAAAATGTCCCCAAAGATACCGGGTCTCCAACTCTGGAACCTGGGATTGTGCCCTTTGGAGAAAGGGTCTTTTCAGGCTGTCCACATCTGAGCTCAGCCTTGCCTGAAAATCTACCCATTCAGGACTTGGAGGGGATGAAGTTCTGCAGCAGAACCTCGAGAGGGAAATCCTTTTCTGATGCATGCTGAGGGTAGAGGGGCTCAGCTTGCCTGTTTCCAGTCTGGCATCTCAATGGCCAAGGCATATCTCATTCCTCCAGATTCTGCCCCACCAGAGTTCAGAACTCGCAGACTCTGAAGACTGGCAGGTCGAGGTGAGTCACCGGCAGACGCTGGAAATCAGTCCTCAATCTTTGTATTTAGGTCAGTGCCTCCCAAAGTACGGAGTTCTTCATCCATTTGGCATCTCTGTGTGAGCAAAACGGGCATCTGACCACAGCTTCTACCCAAGACAGCAGAAGAGTGAGGTCAGCCGTGAAAATAGTTTCCCAAATGTGTTGGATCTCCGCCTGCTCCCAGGATACAAAGCTAGAATTGATACATGAACAACTTAAGCATGTTTCCCGACAGGAGCAAACCAGGAGCATGGGCACATCTGCTTTAGCAAATGAGAGACTGGAGGGGACGAAGTAGGGAAGCCCCCTCCCTCAGCGCAGCTACAGGTTCCTTTCAGAGGTGCCCTTACTGGACGCTTGCCCGTTCTTTTTAACTGAATATTCTAGTTACCTGAGAATTTTAAAAGACTTCGTTTTTTAAAAGTTATAAGGCAATGTCATATCCTTTGTCCATTGTCATATGACAAATGTCATTGTCATATGCCTCAATGGAAGTCACTAACATCTAACTGCTGGGGTTACCCTCATGAGAAGCTCAACCGTGTGGCCATGAGTATAAATTCATATAATATGTGATGCATGTCTTAGTTATCAATTCTATCAATTCTCATCTATCTGTATGTATCATCATCTACCAAATTGATAAATTTTCCATTTATCCATGTCTATCCTCTGTTTATTTATCTATCATCTATCTGTGTATCCATCCAGCCACTTATTATTTACCTGACCTATCGATCCATCCATCCATCCATCCATCTGTCCATCCATCTCTTATTTATCTGTCTATCCATCCATCCATCCATCCACCCATCATTTATCTATCTATCGATCCACTATCTTATCTCTGTATCTATCATGTATCCATTCATCCATTAGTAGCTAATAGCCTCAGCGACTCTGCTATTATTCTCATTCTTCAGATAAAAACATGTGATAGGGTCATGAGTTACCTTAGGAAGGGGTCACTGTCTTCAGAGACAGGGCTGACACCTGGCCTCTCCTACCTCTTTCCCTAAAGACATGCATGTGTGATTCACAGACCCCTGGAATGTTTTATTTGCTTCAGGGGCATCATTACGCCACAGGAATCATAGACATCATTTATATTCAGTTGTACTATTGTTCTATAGAACAAGGTAATTCAGTCGGCATTATATATATCCACCAGATACTTAATTTTATTAAAACTTACAATTGCTGGGACGCCTGGGTGGCTCAGTTGGTTGGACGACTGCCTTTGGCTCAGTTCATGATCCTGGAGTTCCTGGATCAAGTCCCGCATCGGGCTCCCAGCTCCATGGGGAGTCTGCTTCTCCCTCTGACCTTCTCCTCCCTCATGCTCTCTCTCAAATAATTAAAAATAAAATCTTAAAAAAAAAAACACCTTACAATTGCTGTGTAGAGTCCCTTGAAAATACCTTTTAACCAAGTTTTCTGAGTGTGTGGAATAGTTCTTTCTGATAGATGTTGGAAGATAAATTCACATTTGTGAGCTTCCCAAGAATGAGAGTTCCAAAAGAGTGGAAATTTGCCATATAGTCAGTTTCTCCTAAAGCCCATATGAGCCCATGTAAGGGTCTTTACACTTACCTTAGAGAGGGACAACAGCACTTATTGCCATGGCCAAATGTGGTTCTTTATTTTACTACTGATATAGAAATCACTTACTATCAGATGGATCTTAAACTATTTTACCTGTTATGCCTGTGTTCTTTAAATATCTCAGTTGGTAATATTCCCACTCTTCCCAGCAGTCTTAACCTAATGACTTGATTTCACCCTGGGAGAAAGTCCAGCTCTCAGAGCCCTGAGCCCATAGCAGGTGGAAGTAAGTAAAAAATGCTCTACCTCCCCAATACCAAGGGTCTTCGAACAGCAAATATTAATTATTTATTGTGAGCATATTGATTTATTCTATTAATAGTATGTTCACTTATTTATTACAATTAATATAATTGGCATATAATTTATTACATATAGTATATTAATACTGAGAGTATATGAAGTTATTATAGTAGTACATCAACTTATTAAAATCCTGATAGTATATTAATTATACATAGTATATTAATCTTGATAGTATATTAATTTATTATAGTAGTATATTAATTGTAATACTGATAGTATGCTAATTTATGAGTATCCTGATGATATATTAACTAATTATATGTAGTATATGAATCCTCATAGTGTGTTAATTTATTATAATAGCTTATTACTTTATTATAATCCTGAGAGTATGTTAACCTATTAGATATATTTATCCTGATAGTATATTAATTTATAATAACATATTAATTTATTATAATCCTGATAGTATATTAATTTATTATATAGTATGTTAAACCTGATAGCATATTAATTCATCATAGTAGCATATTAATTTATTATAAGTCTGATAATTAATTATAAATCTGATGTTATTTTATATTACTTTATTATAATCAAGGGATGACAATACGCTCTTGTTCCTACAAGGAAGCCATGACCACAACAGTCAGTCACGATACATTGTCTAAACATCATACAATTATTTTTGGCAGGCGGCCACCAAGACCAAATGTGTTTGCATGTGTGTGGTAATCCATACGGTGGTTCTGGTGACCTAAAGTGATCTTTTGCACAAAATGTCTGGAGACTTTACAAAGACACTGCATTGCTCAAATCTAGAAACTCTGCGAGTGAGTGATGGGGATATTTCTGTTGCTGGGATCGGGCTGACGTTGAAACATCTCCTTGGTTAAAATGACGTGAGGGATATGGAAGGTGCAAGAGATTGGAGACTGTGTATGTGGGATACCTATGAGAGAGAGAGAGGGAGAGAAAGGGACAGGAAGGATGCTCATGTATAGGGAACATATTAGCTATGTTGAGAAGGCTCCCCGCCCCCATTCTGCCATGAGCCCCCATGATAGGGTAATAATCATGCTGTTCTCAAGGCAGATTATTATTAGGGTTTATGCATCTGTCCTTCCTCAGCCACAGAAAATGTGGGTTTTCCATGGTGTTGCCTATTGAGATGACCTTAACATGCCAGTCATTTGGGTCAAGCTGCCATGTGAAAAATATGGTATTTGGGGATGATGCTTGGAAGGATCACTGGTTCCAGATAGCATGGGTTTTATTTTACTTGGCTATGTTTGCAATTTTCCAGAAAAAATTAATCGAATGATAATGAAAATTTTGGAAGGCAGACCATTTAAAAATTTGCTCTTTCCTTATCCTCTTGACCTGAAATTTGTTAGTATATCCCCATCAACCACAAAGTTCAACTCAACCTGGACCATCCGAAAGCTGAATTTTGGACCCCTTCTGTTGTACGTCTGCACAGAATTGCTTCCTCTGAGCACGACTTTGTTATTGTGCACTGGGGGTTAAAATGAAAATATTTATAGCAGAGTGCGTTTACAAATTGTGTCACTCTCTTCACTGTAGGGGAATTAAGGAAGACATGTTTGGTATTAATGACTCAGAGATATGACTGGAACAGCTTTCCTTTGTGGGAAAGAAATGTTGGGAAATCGTTATTCATATAACAGGAGAGGTCTCACTTTTTCCTTTGGCTGCCAGGAAGCTCGCAACTCAATCATCTTTAAAAATCTTGTCATCATGGTTGATGGGGATATATTTATATTAATAGATCTCAGGTCCCTTAAGGGGGTGGGGGAATAATAAATTTTTAAATGTCTGCTTTGCAAAGGTTTCATTATGATTAGATTAAAGTTTTCTGGACAATTGTAAACACAGTCAAAAGTAGGGAGAGGAGCACCAGGATGGCTCAGTCAGTTCAGCGTCTGCCTTTGGCTCAGGTCATGATCCCAGGGTCTTGGGATTGAGCCTGGTGTTGGGCTCCTTGCTCAGTAGGGAGTCTGCTTCTCCCATCCCCTCTGTTTGTGCTCACTCTCTCTCAAATAAATAAATAAAAACCTTTAAAAAAAAACAAGTAGGGAGAATAGTCCATTGGATTCCCCCATATACCTCTTATGTTGACTAATTACCAACTCATGGGCAACCCCATATAATCTACACCTGTCCCCCTCCCCTCCTACACTCTCAGACTTACCTTGAAGCTAATCTCAAGTATGGGGCAATTGCATTCAGTTATTTAATTGACATCTTGTTTTCTTGTACCTAGCATTAAGCACTATACACAGTACATTAGGAATATATGCACATTTACAAAACTCACCTTTTGGCACAATTCACTGAACTTCTCTTAATATACTCGCCTTTGCACTCAGTCCCAGCCTTGAAAACCAACCCAAGACCATCCCTTGGTGACAGACGTGTGTCCAGTTTTCTGGTCTTTCTATGGCATTGATGGCCCTTACCTGAGTTTCTCCTTTTCTTGGACGCAGATGACATTTTCCAGGGTGAAGAGATACAATTAAAAAAGAGAGTCTATCTCATGATTGGACTATTAATAACATACTCCAGGGGCCAGAAAAGACCAGTAATTCATTTTTCTCCCCCTACCATCATAACTGGAATAACACTGATCATGGAGACATGCCATCATCTTATGGGATTCTGGAAGGAAGGCCCATTGTAGGCTAGCAGGAGATGAGTGCAACCTGCTTCTACCAGGAGGTGAGGTAGACCTGATGCTTCCTGGTACTTTCCCCCTTGTCTATGAGCCAGGAAGCCAAGACGCCATATTGACCAGCCTTGCTCCGCCATATTTTCTTTTCTTCAAAAAGCCATGGCTGCTTCAGCGCCTTGCGGTTTCAGCTGAGCACTCTAGCTTGCCTGTCAGAGTGGTGCCAACACATAAATCCTCGTCGCAATGCTCTCCTAAATCAAGCACAAACGAGGCTGTCGTTTGGAATGTGCGTCGGGTTCCTAGCTGCTGCTGGGTTTATAGTCTTGCGAAATTGGTATTTATGGTTAGTCCACTTAAGCAATTATGATCCTCTCGGTTTGTGTGCACTTGGCAGGGGGGAAGACATGCCCTGGCGGCTTGTAGAAGTAAAAGTAATGGTCTGTGTTTTCCAAAAGTGTTGACTCAGAGCAATGGAAGCTGTTAAGTGCAGGGCTGTTTGGTGCTGGTTAAGAAAAATGGGAAGTCGGGAGGACCACACCCATGGCTGGGGCCAGTCCTCGGGTGGCATGGGTGTTACAGAGGATGGATTCTCAAAGGCGGAAAACCCGCGTTAAGAAAGCCAAAAAGGGAGAAAGTCTGTGGAATCCCGGAAGGGAGATTTGCAGGAAAATGTGTCACCTGGTGTCAAAGACAGGGGGCAGTTAATAGATGGTTTCGAAGCTTTTGGGTTTCCTCTTGACTTCTACTCAAAGCTGTAGAGCATGGCTGGGCAATCTTTTTCTGTAAAAAGGGTAAATATTTTCGGCTTTTGTTTGCCATATGTATGGTCTCTGGAGCAGCATCAACTCTGCCCTTTAAGTGGGTAAGTGGTTATAGACAGTCCATAACCCGTGGCTTGACTGTGTTTCAATAAAACTTTATTTATAGACACAGAAACGTGAATTTCACGTAATTTCCAGGTGTTGTAGAAGATTGCTCTTTTGACTTTCCCCCAACCGTTTAAAGCAATGCATGAATTCATCTCAGCTGACACACGACACCAGGCAGCTGGCAAGATTTGGCTCATGGGTCATTAGTTCCCAACTTCTGGTCTAGATGACTCACTTTAATCAGGGGTCTTCAGAGAAACAGAACCGATTGGATACCTATGTAGGAAGAGATCTCTTCTGGGGAATTGGCTCTCATGATTACGGAGGCTGTGAAGTCCCACCATCTGCTGTCTGCCAGCTGCAGGACCTTCCAACATGGCCGCCCAGACAAGAAGATGGGAAGCGAATGCTCCATGTGCCAGGATTCTTGGCATCTGGGATCCTCACCGGAGCCAGATCCTTCCAGGTAGATCTGCTGCGTTATGTGAGGCCCAGAGGTGAGTTTGATCCGCAGCGGTCACTGCAGAAGAACACATCTTCCCTTCTCCATGGTAGCAGGGGAGAGTCTACAGTTCAGTCCTGACCTCGTGGAGGCTGAAGATGGTGGGTGGAGCTGTGTGGCTTCCAGTCAAAGGCCCCACGAGCTGTGGGTGTTTGTCTTTATTTTCTGGACCCTGAGACCATCATTCCCATCTGTGAACCATGCACCCTGGTCCTCTGATCCTTCCCAGGGCTTGATCGTTCCCTTTAATAGGGTCTGAGTTCACATCTCTGATTGTGTAGAACTACAGTTGACACACAATGTTACATTAATGTCAGGTGCATGACAAAGTGATTTGACAAGTCTATGCAGTGCACTATACTCCCCACGTGTGTAGACACTGCCCCCACCCTACAACACTATTCCAATACCACGGACTGTGTTCCCCGTGCTTGGCCTTTGGTCCCCGTGACTTGTCATCCCACAACTGGGAGCCTGTATCTCTCACTCCACTTCTCTCATTTTGCCCATCGCCCACCTCCTTCACTCTGACAACCACCAGTTTGTTCTCTGCATGTGGGTCTGTTTCGGCTTTTTGTTTGTTTATTCCTATGTTTCATTTTCCGGATTCCACCTATAACTGAAATCATATGCTATTTGTCTTTCTCATTTTGCTTAGTGCAATACCTTCTAGCTCCCTCCATGTTGTCCCCAGTGGCAAGATCTCATCCCTCTTTTAATGCCTGAGGAATATTCTGGATCATTCTCTTCTTAAAGAGCTCCAATATTCCCATCTATTTGTAGGAAAGCAGTACCCCCATTTCTTTCCCGTGATGGTCAGGAGTGACTGGGAAGTCACATTTCCTTCCTGCTCACATCAACCAGACTGGTTCTGGTCCCTGCAAGTCAGAAGCATGTCTCCAACAATGGCTGGCATTCACCAGGTATCTCCTATGTGTCAGGGACAGTGTTCTAAAAGGACTACATTTAGGGGTGCCTGGGTGGCTCAGTGGGTTAAAGCCTCTGCCTTTGGCTCAGGTCATGATCCCAGGGTCCTGGGATCGAGCACCACATTGGGCTCTCTGCCTACTTGTAATCTCTGTCTGTAAAATAAAATAAATAAAATCTTTAAAAAAATAAAAGGACTACATTTAAAGACCTCAGGCTATCAGACACATAAAAAAATGTTCATCTTCACTAGCCATCAGGGAGATTCAAATTAAAACCACATTGAGATACCACCTTACACCAATTAGAATGGCCAAAATTAGCAAGACAGGAAACCACGTGTGTTGGCGAGGATGTGGAGAAAGGGGAACCCTCTTACACTGTTGGTGGGAATGCAAGTTGGTGCAGCCATGTTGGAGAACAGTGTGGAGATTCCTCAAGAAATTAAAAATAGAGATTCCCTATGACCCTGCAATTGCACTGCTGGGTATTTACCCCAAAGATACAGATGGAGTGAAAAGAAGGGCCATCTGTTCCCCAATGTTCATAGCAGCAATGGCCACAAGAGCCAAACTGTGGAAAGAGACAAGATGCCCTTCAACGGATGAATGGATAAGGAAGATGTGGTCCATATACACGACGGAGTATTATGCCTCCATCAGAAAGGATGAATACCCAACTTTTGTAGCAACATGGACGGGACTGGAAGAGATTATGCTGAGTGAAATAAGTCAAGCAGAGAGAGTCAATTATCATATGGTCTCACTTATTAACAAAGAACATGGAGGACATGGGGAGATGGAGAGGAGAAGGGAGTTGAGGGAAATGGAAGGGGAGGTGAACCATGAGAGTCTATGGACTCTGAAAAACAACCAGAGGATTTTGAAGGGGCAGGGGTGGGAGGTTGGGGGAACCAAGTGGTGGGTATTGGGGAGGGCACGTATTGCATGGAGCCCTGGGTGTGGTGCAAAAACAATGAATACTGTTAAGCTGAAAAGAAATTTAAAAAATAAATAAAATAATGACCTCAGGGCTCCTGGGCGTGGAGGCTCTTAGAGCCTTCATTTTTTTTTGATGAGAAGATTAACATTTAGGAAGGATAAAAGGTTTCTAGAGGTTGCCGAACATGGTACAGTTAAGAATACACACGTGGCGTTTTACCGACGCATCCTACTTCCATACCTAAAACTTCTAGCCACTGATTCTGGGGCCTGGGGGACAAGAAAGGGAACGAGTGGAGAAAATGGATGTTGGCTTTGTCCTCCTTTTGTCCAAGCAACGATTGTTTTTATCTGTCTGCAGCTCAACTCAGAGAGATGTACCATTGAGCTGGCATGACTCGCCTTTGTGATGTACCCGTGGGTCATACCATCAGACAGGACTGTGGCTTTGTTTCATTATGGGCTACAGTGCCCAGTGTGGGCCGGATTTTGGTTTAGATGTCTCTGACAAGATATTTTTCAGATGAGATGAACATTTACTTTAGTAGGCTTGGCATTAAGTGGATTGGCTACCACAGTGTGGGTGGGCCTCACCAAATCTGTTGAAGGACTTAGGAAAAAACAAACTTGGGGTCTCCCAATGAAGAATGAGTTCTGCCTCCAAAACACAGCATAGAAATTCCACCTGAGTTTCCAGCATGCTGCCTGTGGACTTTGGACTGAAGGCTTCAACATCAACTGTTAGTTGAATTTCCAGCCTGCTGGCCTGACCTGTGGATTTTGTACTTGCTGTCCCTCCAGATCATGTGATCCAGTTCCTTAAAAGAAATCTGTCTCTCTGTAGGTAGGTAGACAGATAGGTGGATGGATATATAGAGATATTGGATGGATGGATGGATGGATGGATGGATGGATGGATAGATATGGATGGATGGATGGATAGATGATAGATATGATGGACAGATAGATGGATGAATGGATGGATATGATGGATGGATGGATGGATAGAAATGATGGATAGATGAATGGATGGATGGATGGATGGATGGGTGGATGGATGGATAGATGAATGGATGGATGGATAGAAATGATGGATGGATGGATGGATGGGTGGATAGATAGAAATGATGGATGGATGGATGGATGGATGGGTGGATGGATGGTAGATAGGTGATAGACATAGGGATGGATGCATAGATGGATGAAGGATAGACAGATGGACAGATAGATAGGCAGATAGACAGATGGATAGATAGATGCCGATAAAATAAAGAAACAGAGATAGTGATACAGAGTATTTCTCTATCTCTCTGTCTGTATCTCTATCTGGGTCTGTATCTCCACCTCCCTAGATCTCTTGCTGCTTCTCTCCCCAGAGAACCGTAACTAGTACACAGCCCAAAAAAACAAAGCAAGCACAGCACCACACCACAGCTGGACCATGTGGGGTCCCAGTGCAAAGTTCATTCCCGTGATCTCCGTGGGGGGATTCAACCATTCCCGGAATTGCTGACCTGCGGCAGAATCTGACGATACCCTGTCTAGACAGGTCTTTGGTTTTAGGGCTTCTGAGCAGAGGCCACTGCACATGTGCATGGGATTTTTTTGCACCATATTCCAAATACCTGTGGTCTGGGAACTGGGAGGTCAAGATAAGTGACTTTTATTAAGACGTCTAAACCTCAGACGCGGAGCAGGATTTTCAGGCTCTGACATCAGGTCTCAGATTGGCGAGAGCACTGTGGGGTTCACAGAGGGCTATGGCCTCCGTGCAGCCCAAATACATTTTTTTTAAGTTGTAATTTTTTATCGCCTGAGTTGGTGGGTCTAACTCTCAACAGGAGCCCTCTGGCCCGAGCGGAGAAGCTGCCTCTTCTCCCCCAGGCGAGTATTCTCCATGGGTCATGGAATCTCCTGGGCAGCGGCATTTTCCAGGAGCCTGGGCCCTGGCTCTGGGCTCTCCTGGAAGCATCAGTAGCTCTGTCCTACAGCTGTGTGCGTGGTGTTGCAGACTGTCCACATTCTTCAGCGACGACTGCATGGGTTTTGTTTTTACTGCTTAGCAATTTGACGGGATAGCCGCACACCTCATTAATCCGTTGACTCCATATGGCTCCCTCCTCCACATTCATAATTCGGGAATGAGAGCAGTCTGACACCCCTTCCTCTGCTCATGGTTTGCGTCCAGCACCATTTTCTTGCAGCCCTGATATCTCCACAAATTGCCATTTCCTTCCCCTGGGCTCTGTCCATCTGAGCTCAAGCTGAGACCGTGCTCATGCAAACCTGACTCCCCGTCCGAAGTCGACCATACTCGGTGCACATCTTCTAGGCAGTCCTGGCTGCTCAGGGCCATCAGAGAAGCTCCCGTCATTCGCAGCCCTGCCTTCTGCTGGCTCAGCAAGCTCCTCTCCGTCTCCATCCAGAATTCTCAGACCAACCTCAGTAGATGATGGTCTTTGCCAAATGCCCTTCTTCCTCTGTGAATACTGACCTGGCCCTTTCCCATTTGGAAACTAAATGCAAGTGGCTTCCCAACCATTATATGCCTTCACCGTGTGGTTGGGAGCATAGCTCTGCACCAAAATTTTATATCCATGCACTTCTTAAAAAAATAGACTTTAGAGCAGTTTTATGTTCCCAATATAATGAAGTGGAAGGTACAGAAAGTTCCCATATATCCCTTGCCTCCACCCATGAAGAACCTGCCCTATTATGGACATTCTACAGTGCTGTGAAACACTTGCAGAATGAAAAGAGATAAACCCACATCAATGCATTATTATCACCGCGAGTCCGTAGTTGACATTGGAGATGACTCCTGAGTGTGCACATTCTGTGGGTTTGGGCCAATACGTAGTGGGATGTGTCCATCAGTATGGTGTGACCATACATAATTGCCCTGTGGTACAAAATCCCCTGTGTTCGACCTGTTCACACCTCCCTTCCCCCACCCCTGGCGAGCCCTGAACTTTGTACAATCTCCCTAAAATCCCCCAAAGTTTCACCTTTTCTAGAATATCAAAGAGTTCCAATCACACCTTTTCCGGTTGCCTTCTGCCACTCACTAATTTGAATTTAAATTCCCTTCCCCATGTACTTTTTTTTTTCCCCTGATAAATGTTGTTTATTAGTTAAATAAAGTCATAACATCAAACTTGATTTTTTTCTCTTTTTATTTAAATTGTGTTAGTTAATGTGGGGTGCAATATCGGTTTCCAAAGTAGAATTCAGTGATTCATGATTTGCATACAACCCCCGGTGCTCATTACAGGTGCCCTCTTTTTAAATGAGAGTTCCTGCTGGGTTGTGCAGTCCGAGGTGAAGAGAGAAAAGTTCCTTTGCTTATTTATTTGCTTAGGTATTTGCAATACCTATCAACATTTGAGGATCCATGATGGGTATTTTCTTTCCCCCAAACTTCCCCCACCCCCAACTGCCATCAACCAGCAAGTGTTTCTCTCTTGTGCTTATATTTCTAAACACTTGTATTCTTCCAACATGGAAACTGGGCAGAAATATCCATGTACAGATATTTGACTGCATTCGCCCAAACCACTGGCCTCACTGCACAATCACCCCTTGGAGCCTAGCATCATCCTAGAATACATAGGAGGGAGGACTCACCCAATTTACTATTTTAGAAATATTCTCTAATTGTGAACAAGTGTCTCACACTCAGCTCACAGAATCCCATCCTCTTTCCCAGGGTCCTGCCATTGGCAGATGTCACTTCTCTGGGCCCCCCCAGGTGCAGTAGGAGGAGGGCCCCCTATAATGAAATGCAATGAGGTCTACTAGCAATGATCCGACCCGGTGATGGATGAGGAAGGCTGGAACCATTTGGAGAAGGCATCCATCTGGGTACATCTTCATGGCTTGGGATCTGCAGAAAGAAAAGCCATCCGATGAAATCTGCGTTGTGCATCAACGTGACAGGTGGCCTGTTCCTCAGATGTCCCTCTAACAAAAGCCCCTCCTTGTGTCTGGGTTGGAGACAAATAAGGACAACCCAATGTTGAACTTAGTGGTCAACGCCTAGAGCTAGACATTGCTATCTTCATGAAAAGAGCTTCATTATCTCCAGTCCATGTGGCCTCCTTGATCATGTCATTCCAGCCATCATGACACCCAGCCTGTCCTCTGAGAGCTAATGGGCTCCATTGAGAACAGGAAATTGCTGATGATGGTGGTCTACATGCTGAGTGGGAAGTTTCTAGAGATGTATTGTCTAACCTAATAGCCACTAGACCCTTATGGCTAATGAAATTTAAATTTAAATTGTTTAAAATAGAATAAACATTTTTGAAGTCGCTTTCTTGGTCATGTGAGCCACATTTCCAGTGTTCGGTGGCCACCATATAAGACCCCATTGCTTGGAACATTTTCCCATAATTGCACAAAGTTCGGTAGGACTGACCATGCAAGTCTAGACACTGGATATTTCTGAGAAATATCCAATTACAAAGAGGTTAAAGTGTTTTTTGATTTCTGGATTCTTCTGATTATAAGATTCTAAGGCCTGTGGATGATACCTACATAGGCATCTCTACAACTGGCCACATTCTCTTCATTACCGGGACACAAATCTATCTACCTGAAAACTTGTGGCTCACTAGATAACGTGAAAAGTTCTGCTATGAAAGAAAGCCAAATTCTGAAGAATCCCTAAAATTGTCGTATTTCTCAATAGGTATGCATAGTCCTACCGTCCGTGTGTAGGGCGGCAACAGAAATCTACGACTCTGTATTAACACATATCTGCATATTCTTATGTTCTGTCACTATTATGCTACCACAAGACAAGAGTTGGGCTTCTTGGAGGAGGAACCAGCAAAAAACTTCAAGAAGCAAAAAACGTCGACCAGTCGTGTTTGAAAATGAGACACGATAGTTGTGCCCAACACTGTCTGTCATTGGAGATGCACGATGACTCAAAGTAAGAAGCCTGGCTGTTGGGCACCTGGGGGATTTGGTGGTTTAAGAGGCTGCCTTCGGCTCAGGTCAAGGTCTCAGGGTCCTGGGATCGAGTCCCACACTGGGCTCCCTGCTCCGCGAGGAGCCTGCTTCTCCCTCTGTCCCTCCCCCGACCCGATCTCTCTCTCTCAAATAAATAAATAAACTCTTAAAAAAAATAAGAAGAATGGCTGTCCTAATTAGAGGAGCGCTCCACCGGCTGGCAAACACTCCACAGAATTTGTTGGAGTTCACACAATCTCCGTTTATTTGTTTTAAAATCACTCATCCGTCCATTGCAGGTGTCCTTGCTCTGGTAGATTTCTCCCACGTGCTAAGTGAGAGAAGCAGCCTCCTTGCCAAATGAGTGCTCTGCCCTCTGCCACACCTGCCTCCCGAGCTATGCTTGTTACTGTTTCTTGGCGTTTTGCTGGGATGTTTTTGCTACTGTTGTTCCAACCCCGGCGCAGCTGCAAGGGAAAAAGCACGTGCGTGCCCACCCCTGGGAGGTCTCCCTGGTGCACACACACCCTTCCCCTCACATTCCTTTGAACAGAACTCAGCCCCTCAGACACAATGCCCTGTAAGCCCAGCTGTGAAATGTCAAGTCGAGAAGCAGCAACAGTTCCTTTCCCATCCATCGACGGTGCCTACCCAATGGTACGACCATCTGTTGGTGCACATGGAAAGCGACCGGAACGCCCATCCCTCACTGCCAGCACAGCAAATGAGTGCCGTCTCTTTGGAAACCCATTTGGCACTGTCTTGCCAAGCTGAACATGACCCAGCAGTTCCCCTGGTTGGGATAAACGCTGCAGAAATTCTTGCATACGTGTGCATGTATACTCATGCCCTTAGTGATGATGTCTGTACCGGTGATAAACCAGCAAACAACCCACATGCGTGCCAACGGGCGAACGGATATATGAAGTGTGAAATAATTGCACAATGCAATATTGTGCAAAAGTAGAGACAACAAATTAAATCTGTATGCAGCGTTACGGGTGAATCAAAAAACCAGACAATGAGGGGCGCCTGGGTGGCTCAGTGGGTTAAGCCGCTGCCTTCGGCTCAGGTCATGATCTCAGCGTCCTGCGATCGAGTCCCGAATCGGGCTCTCTGCTCAGTGAGGAGCCTGCTTCCCCCTCTCTCTCTGCCTGCCTCTCTGCCTACCTGTGATCTCTGTCAGATAAATAAATAAAATCTTAAAAAAAAAAGAAATTCTTAGAAATCTTAGAAATTCAGTGTCGACAGAAAAAAAAACAAGAAACAAAAAACAGAAGACCAGACAGTATATTATCAATATATAAGGTTCAAAAGTAGACATGGTCTTATATATATATATATATTTAAGATATATAAGAAATATATGTATTACCTATAATATATGTCATATAATATATATGATAATATACATAGTATAAATAAGGCATGTATATATAATTTACAGATAACATATAATCTACTGATTTGTAAAATACAATAATACATGATAATGCAATATTATTTATGATAATGTCAAATATGAATAAGACATGTATGTAATTTATATATGATAATGTATAATATATTAATAGGTAAAATATAGCAATATGTGATAATGTAATGCTATGTATGATAATATATAATACAAATGAGACACATGGGTAATTTGCATATAATATATAAAATATTAATATATAAAACAAATATGTGATAATGCAGTGTCATGTAGGACAACATATAATAGGAATAAAACATATATATGTAATTTTATATGTAACACATTAATATATAAAGTATAATATGTGATCATGTGATATTATGGGTGATAATTTATAACATCAATAAGACATGTATATGTAATTTAAACAGACACATATCTATCACATATATGTTTCTCAGAAATTCTGAGAAATCTTAGAAATTCAGTGTTGGCAGAAAAAACAGAAAGGCCACACAGAGTGCTGACATGAGTAAGACTCAGAAGGAAACATACTTATGCCTTATCTGTAATATATTATATGTGATAATATATTTTGTATGATAATATGTATCAGATAAGACGTTTATGTAATACATAGAGACACACACATATATATCATGTGTGTCACATACAACTGTTTACATAGACTATATAAAACATTATATTATTATGTATGTTAATATGTAGATATATGCATATACATCTAATATGTAATATGTAGCTGTGTATACATATCTGCACTCAAACATGTGTGTCCATGTCTTAGTGATATACTAAACAGTACGATCCCACAGTCCATTAAAAGGATAGTCACCATGACCAAGTGGGATTTATTCCTGGGCTGTGCGGATGGTTCAATAGCCACAAATCAATCAACATATTACACATTGATTAACAAAAGAAAGGACAGGGGCGCCTGGGTGGCTCAGTGGATTAAGCCGCTGCCTTCGGCTCAGGTCATGATCTCAGGGTCCTGGGATCGAGCCCCGCATCAGGCTCTCTGCTCCACAGGGAGCCTGCTTCCTCCTCTCTCTCTGCCTGCCTCTCTGCCTGCTTGTGATCTCTCTCTCCGTCAAATAAATAATAAAATCTTAAAAAAAAAAAAAAAAAAGAAAGGACAGATTAACAAAAGAAAGGACAAGAACCATATGATCCTCTCAATTAACGCAGAAAAACGGCTTGACCAAATACAGCATCCTTTCTTGAATAAAGATGGCCAGACAGAGAAGATTGCCTTCTCATTTATGGGAGGTCTGGTCTTCTGTGCTACGTGACCCTTCAGCTGATTGGACGTGGCCCACCCACACTGGGGTAGGCCATTCTGCTTTAGTGACTCTACCCATTCAAATGCCAGTGTCACCCGGAAATGCTGTCACAAAAACACCCAGAATCACTGTTAACAAATAGCCCAGCACCCCGTGGCCCAGACACATAGACTCACAAAATTCACCATCATAACATCTACAATGTGTGTGTGTGTGTGTATATATATACACCTGCATATTCCAATGCCTTAAGTGTCCAGCTGACCTCATTTGTTGGACAATGTGCACCGTAATCCTAGTCTACAGTCATCCTGCAACGCCATTGTTCTATCCAAATCCAAATTCAGTAAAGGATCAGAGACAACGAAATAGAGACAGACAGACATGACACAGCTAGACCTGAAGAATGGATAGCCATCGTGTCACCTAAAAATGCCAATAACTGCAGAAAGCCTGTGAGTCCCCTGTGCTCACTGGTGGGGGAGAGATGCACATCCGGCCGCCCACGGTATTTGGAGGGGCTCAGCCTGGCAGCCGTGAGCTCTGTGGGATACTTCTTCCTCCCATTACATCATCTCCTGATGACCCGTGTCCTGGTCCAAACAGAGCAGGGGACAGACTCAAACCCACCTCCGTTTTAAAAACACAAAGAGAACAGCCCTCTGCCAAAATGAATTATACCCTTTAAACCACCTTTATGCCATGTCAGAAACAAAACCGCCAGCTTTGTGGCTCGGTGGCACCCGCTAGACGTGGCAAAGGATATATTCTCTGGGTTCCGGAAGGACCTACTGCACAGTGTACACGTCTTTTGACTTGGGAAGGCTGACGACTTCTAAGTGGGTTTGAAATCCTAGAAACAGTCAGCTCTCCTGTATGAGCAGAGGAAAGAGGAAATAGGGATGGCGGTCAATGAAGACAGAACACACACATTGCCAAGAGTCCTTAGGCAGCATATTAAGAGGCACATGTGTACGGATGGTGTCTACTGTTTTCCACGGGATGGTGTGTATTTATGAAAGCCTAACCTAGGTCAAGCCATGATACACTTGCTCTCGGATGGGGTCAACCATCTTCCCGGCCAGAATCCCAGGAGGTGTGCAAACCAGGACTGCTACATCATCTGGAGAACCTACAGATGCCCGTTTCCCACCCATATGCATGTCACGGCAGCTCACAAAATGCTGTCCTTGTGAACAACCCTGCGGTCGGAGACACGGGGGAAGGACTCAGCCCACGTCGCTCACCAGTGTTGACTATCAGTGATGAGACTTCCCACACAAAACCCGGCAGAGAAGATCCCACACAGGAATCCAATTTTTAACAAAATGGGAAGAACACCCACCAGTTGGTCTTCTCCTTGAATCCTAGACACACTTAATAAGCTCGATTCTCACAACCTACACAACCATTTCCGTCGTGAGCAGGGCAGATGGCAAGATCTCTGAATATTTTGCTCAGAAGATCTAGCCTATGCAGGTATCACCAACACCCAATATGGCAGTAGATGGTTTGATTTCTACCCACTGAAGGTAAGATGGTTCCTAGCAAACACTGTTGAGCCATTGCTTCTGAAACCCAGACTCATACTGACACAGGAACCGTTCCAGCAAAGGCAAACACTCGATGGGCAGAAAGCATTTGTAGAGGGTGCCAACAAGACCGTCGATTCTACTAAGCACTTTACAAATGCACACATACAAAATGCAATCTCTTGGAAGGGCCATCTATGAATATCGATGGACGATACCCACAGAGATTTAGAGCTATTATATTTGGGAACATAAATGTTGCTCAAAGATGAGGCATGGTCCTGACCGTATTTAGAAGACACTGGTTCATGAGCATTATTTGCAGAACTTGGGAGTCATCCTGGTTTGTGAGCGTTATTTGCAGAATTGGGAAGGCACTCTGATTTCTGGTTTGTTCACATATACTTGGTTCTCCCATATTTGTTAGTGAAGCCAAGACATATGTATGGAATGTCCTGTGATACCCCCTCGCTCTCCACGCCTGGACTCGTGGTCCACATCTCAGACATCTTATGTCTGGAGAAGAATTCGTGGTCATGCCCGGTTACACCTGCCCTGCCCTCCATCCAGCATATGCGAGTAACGGGCATGACCTCTGACTTGGTTGTTCAAAACCTAAGACCCATTCCTGGCTGGTTTCTTTTCTCCCACATCCCACAGGACATCACCATTGACCCAGTTCTTCAAGAACACAACCCGAGACCAAACATTCCCAACGTGTCCTTTTCTTTTTCTGTTGTAGAGAAATGTCCAGTTTGTTGGATGATAGCTGTGTCTCCAACAGCTTTTTGGAAGCTGTCCGTGCCCTTCATCTCCAACAAGGCCACGTCTCCAATCTGTACTTTTCTCTAACTCACGTCCCGTGATGAGCCATCATGGCCTCCTCCCACAATCTGCTGTCTCCACAGCAGCCAGACGATGTTCAAAAATGTCAGCCAGCCCATTCTACACTCTTAATGAACACCCTCCCATCCCATTCAGGATAATGTTCAGACCCTTCCCGGGCACTCCCTGGCCATGTCCTTGGACGCTTCCATCTCCTGGATCTCCGTTTTTCTGTATCTGTTCTCCACCCTCTGATGTGTGGAATGAGAACAAGCTCTTCAGAACCTTGGCTCCTTCTCCAGACTCCTGGGTCAGCCTAAGGGTCCCCTCTGCCCACTTCCTCCTTCAGAGCTGCCCAGTGCAACGTTCTTGAGCTCTTGTGGAACACCACTGGGCAAACCATAAGTCCCTGGCCAGAATGGAAGGAAGCTCAGTGCTCGGGATCCTTTTGCTCCCAAATGAACTCATCCTACTGTGTCCAGCTCTATCACGGTCTGTCTGTCCCATGTCATGTAAGAGGGAGGCTTTCCATGCCTCCCCTACAGCTACGTCCTGAACCTATACCATCTCGATAAATTGTCCATAACTTACTGATGACTGATCAATGGCACGTTATTGGCATTGTGAATCATCAGTCCACGTACAGTTCACGCACTCAGAGGCCTCTGCCCTCTAGTGTTGAAACGTTTACATGCGTGGACACGCGGCTTGCCTTTGAGGTTCACACGGCAGCCAGAGAGAAGCGATACGAGCCGGGAGACATAAACTGTCCTTTGCACATCCTGCAGTTATAGGATTAGTGAAAATCAGTGCATGATGTGTACAGATAACAGAGAGATGGTTGTAGTTAAGACCATCGTTATCACGCGCCGGGAGAGAACAGAAAAGGCTTCAGCTTTCCTTTCTGAGCGAGTGCCTGCATCCGTACGGGCCAGGACCATCGGCACTGCTGTGATGTTTCCACAAATCTCATCTGGAAATGCAATCATGCGTTTTGGGAGAGCTCTCTCCGTGAACCGCATCCTGAGAAGTCCTGCGGCCCCCGTCCATCCCTCCGGGCTGGGGCTTGGCGCCCGGGTCTTCCAATTCAAAGAAAACATTTATTTTTCGGAGTCAGGATGAGGACAGGGAGAAGCACAAGGATCACATCTCCTGTCCAAATAAAGGGAGGGGAAGAAGCCAGCGTGCTGGTTGGATTGTATCTCCCCCAAATTCATGCCCACTTAGGAACCTTGGTATGCGACTTCCTTTACAAATAACATTCTTTGCACATTGCATTAGTTAAGAAGAGGTCACACTGGAACAGGACAGATTCTGAAATTAAGGACAAGAATCCATAAGAATGCAGAGAAGACCCAGGACACGTGTGACAGTGTGGACGCAGGCATGGGGAGACGTGTCTACAGTCCAAGGCACGCAAAGGATCACCTGCAGCCCCAGACGCTGGAGAGGGTGCATAGGACAGACCCTCCCCTGGAGCCCCCACTGGGAACCAGCCCTTGGCCACACCTCCATCTCCGACGTCCCATCTCCGGAGCCATAACAGAACATTTTCACCATCTGCAACCACCCAGACTATGGTTTTGTGACGGCAGCCAGAGGACACACACGCGCCCCATTTTTGTTGATCAGCCGTGTCCGGGAGACAGTGCAAGGTCAGGGAAAGGTACCGCCTTTCTGGCACATGCGATGTTGGAGGCCCCTAAGGGGCCAGGGGTTATCAAAAACTGTGAGAAGCACCCCCAGAAAATGGCAGGTGCTGCCGAGTTCCGGGCAGGAGACGCTTCTGCGATTGCTTTCTCTGTATGACCCCTAAGATGCCTTTGAGCCTTAAAAATCCAACCTCCATTGCAAAAAGAGGCAGAGAACAGAGCCAAACGTCTCCTTCCAGAGCCCCGCGATGCTGCATTATCACATAACCTCAAAAGCATGTAAACAGGAGGCTCAAAGGTCCTAAAATTTGCTGCCAAACTTAAGCGATAAATCATCCATGACCTCAGCCTCATACACAATCATCAGGACATTAAATGGTACCGTGCGTGCCTCCCGCTGCCAAATGTTTTTTTTAGGAGCAATTAGAGCCCAGAGCCTCCCCGCTTCGAGGGAGCGGCCGTCAAGAGCGCTTGCCAGCCCGAGCGCCCAGGGCACTGTTCCGTGCCTTCACGGTCTGGATGTGCACAAGGACCATCCGAGACAGAGGGCATTCTTGGTGCAGCGGCTGCAATGGGTTCCAGAGCCTCGATGCGTGGACATGCCCTGGGGAGAGACCTCTCCCACCCTGTGCTTGGTGTACCAGGTTCGTGGACTGGACATCCTCACGAGTCTTCTCCATACCCCTCTGTTTCTGTTCATGGTCTTTGTCACTCACCTTGTCTGAGCTCGTTCCATCACTACTGACTTTGCCCTAATGGTGATGCTCAACCTTCCCATTCCACGAACATCTGTGGAGACCACAGGCCTTTCCCCTCCTGTTCTCATGGATCCCACAGATCCATGTTCTCATGGATCCTCCTGTTCTCATGGATCCCAGAGGCAGTGGGTAGCTTCTTAAAAACGCTCCTACTCTTTGATTTTCATGATTGTTAGGCACTAAACTATGACTCCCCAAAATTCATATGTGGAAGTCCCCATCCCCAGGACCTCAGAATGGGAGTGTTTTGGGGGGATGGGGTCTTTAAAGAGGGGATTGAGATAAAACGAGCTCATTAGTGTGGGTCCTGACCCACAGGACTAGGGTCCTTATATGAACCTCTTCATATACACATAAACACAAGTAGATGATCACATGAGGACACGGAGAACACGGCGTTTACACACCAAGGAGAGAGGCATCAAGAGCAGCCAGCTTTGGCCCCGTCTGGATCTCAGACTTCCAGCCTCCAGCCCCACCTGGATCTCAGACTCCCAGACTCCAAGACTGGGAGCAAAGAAACTAGGATACTCTACGTTATTTTTCCAAAGCCTCTGCCAACCCTTTCTTTACCATTTGGCAGAGCTCTCTTGGCTATTAAATGTTGCAACCAGATTTTTAAGAGGCCACAAAGAAGATTTCCAACACTCATGTGCCCACATTCCGCTCGAGAGGTGGGAGGTTTCCACCATTGTAGAGGATGACCGCAGAGCATTCCTAGGCTTCAACAATCCTTTCCGAGCTCTGGTTGGTTCTAACTCCTTATCTTCCATCTACGTGATGCCATTGACACACACCGGTTCAACTAACTACCACTTGGCCACTAGTGATTCAATATATATTCATAGGTATTTTGCAGACTTAAAACACATGTCTGCATACACATACATGTCCAAACTCTTGAATGTATCCACACTCTCATCCATATTCATGAGCATATATACGAGTATGGACATGTTTGAATATACATGCCTATCAGTCTTGCCCCCATGCTTTAAACCACCTACACAACAACCTCTCATCTCTTAGCTTCCATGTCTGGAGACACAAATATCCAAACTTTTTGGTCTCAGAAACTCCTTACATTATTAAGGTTTATCAACGATACCCAAGTGCTTTTATTGACAGACATTTTATCTGTCACTCTTTAGTATGTTAACAATTAAAACTGAGAAACGAAAACCACATTACTTCATTTTGGAAAGAACCAAGATGCCCTTCAACAGACAAATGGGTAAAGAAGATGCGGTCCATATACACAATGGAGTATTACTCAGCCATCAAAAAGGATGAATACTCAACTTTTGTTGCAACATGGACGGGACTGGAGGAGATTATGCTGAGTGAAATGAGTCAAGCAGAGAGAGTCAATCATCATATGGTTTCACTTATTTGTGGAGCATAACAAATAATATGGAGGACATTGGGAGATGGAGAGGACAAGGGAGTTGGGGGAAATTGGAGGGGAGACGAACCATGAGAGACTGTGGACTCTGAGAAACAAACTGAGAGTTTTGGAGGGGCGGAGGGTGGAGGGTTGGGTGAGCCTGGTGGTGGGTGTTAGGGAGGGCACGTATTGCATGGAGCACTGGGTGTTACACGTAAAGAATGACTCATGGAACACTACATCAAAAACTAGTAATATACTGTATGTGACTAACATAACAATAAAAAAATTTTTTAAATAAAGTAATAAAAATCTATCCCATGCATGAAAAAATAATACATTTTTAAATGAAAAATAGTGACGTTGTTCCAAAATGGGGTAAAAATGGGTGCCATTATTTTTACCGTGTTTTGCAACTGTGTGGCTTAATTCAAGAGAACGGAATTTGAGTTTTTGCTTTGGCCTCAGTCTGTGGTTAATATGCTGTTTTGGTTGAAGAATATGAAAGTTCATCCTCACCCAGACTTTTTAGATCACCACAGATATTCTCTGATACGACACCAGAACCGGGCATGTGGGTGGTATTAAAAGCTTCATTGCCATGTGGAAATGAGATGGTATCAGTCAGGTTCTCCTACTTTCTCAGATGACACTCCACGGTTCTCACTGGCTCTTGGATGTATGTTCCAGCCACGTGAGACTCTGTGGCATCACACAGTGACTACGTTTGCAGAGATTCCAGATACCGATGTTTTGTTATAAGACATAAAAAAAAAAAAAAAATCAGGTTCCTTACCATATCTGCCAACCTCGTGTAGAGCCTTTAAGCATTGGGAGACCATCATATCCACAGGATTTTTGCAGGAAAATCCCACAAATAGTGATCAGGGAACCAGATCCCCTCAAGTGTGCTTCTTTCCCCACCCATGCCTACACTGTCGCACAGGCTCAAAGAAGCCGTTATCCAGTTAAGAGAGAGACACATGGACAATGAAATAAAATAAAGTGCAATGCTATGCAGAACCCTTAAATGTCCCTCTGATCCCTGCCCCCAACAGGACAGGCACCTAGTCCTCATGATTCAATCACTCTCCAACCAAGGAGCTGCTGTGAAGAGCTTTGCAGATGTTATTATTGTCCCAAGTCAGTTGACCTTAACATAGAGAACCTCAGTGGGTCTTACCTAATCAGGAGAGTATCTGGATGGGCCTGGCCTAATCAGGAAAGCCTCTAAAAAAGTAAGAAAGAAAGAAAGAAATAGAGAAAGAGAGAAAGAAAAGAAAGAAAGAAAGAAAGAAAGAAAGTAAGAAAGAAAGGAAGGAAAGAAAGAAAGAAAGAAAGAAAGAAAGGAAGAAAGAAAGAAAGAAAGAAAGAAAGGAAGGAAAGAAAGAAAGAAAGAAAGAAAGAAAGAAAGAAAGAGAGAAAGAAAAGAAAGTAATGGAACTCTTCCTAGAGGAAGAGACTGAGAGTCCAGAGCTTTACAGATGGGGGATAGTCCACATAAGGGGGGTTCTCTGTGGCTGCTTTGAACATACACAACCCTACAAGTTCAGAATAACCCCCCACTAACCACCAGCAAGGAAGCAGACACCTCCGTCCTACTATGCATGCAGCTGATTCTTCCCACAGCCCCATGGACTTCGAGGACACCCTGAGTTTCAGATGAGAAGCTGAATTTCAGCCTGGCGGGTCCCTGAACAGAAAACCCAGTCCCAGCATGCCTGGACTACTGACCTCCCAAACTTAATGCTAATTAACAAGTGTTGAGCTGAGCGAGATGCCATGTTTGTGAAAGTAACACAAGTGGGTTTATAAAAGCTTTCTAGGGAAGAATTTTGTATATTTGACTGCAGTACAGACCAACTACAAGTAGATTGATCAGAAGCCCACCAAGTTTAAGCAAATCATGTCTTTAATGACACAAGGAACCTATTACTGTCTTCATAGTTTCAAAGCTGCATGAGCAGAAGTGGGCACAGACCCCATACAGCTCCTAGGAAGACAAAAGACCATAAGGTGTGTCCTGAAGATCCCCACGATTTCTACAGACCAGACTGCTATTCTCTCACTATTGCATTCATGAAACGGAAGGTGTATTTTGTGTTTGCATTTTTCCAGTTGCCGTTATTGATCAGAATTAGGTAAGTAGATAGCTCATCTTTCAATTTACAGACTTATGGACTGCAAGGAATCATAACCTAATTTAGGGTAAGGAAATTAAGGCTCATGGGTCATATTTGGCCCTACGCTTGCTTGTGCAAATAAAGTTTTATTGACACACAACCTCATCCACTTATTTGCATATTGCCTAGGACTGTGTTTACATTCCAGGAGAGTTGAGCTGTTGTAACAGACATCTAGTGACTCACAAAGCTAAAAATATTTGTTTCTCAAAAAAATTTGCCAATCTCTGATCTAAGACCCTCTTTACAACTTTTGGTAAAAAAAAAAAAAATTTCCACTCGTTGAAATTGTGTTTTCTTGTGTTTAGACATAGACAAATATCTAAAGAAACCAAATCTCCCTTGAGGACAGAAATTGTAGAGGTGCCCAACAGCAGAATAGGCATCACACAGAATACTTCGATTCTGTTCATTTACATGGTTTCTAAGATTCCAGTCAATGAACCACACAAATAAAGCTCTAATCGCCTGGATATTCGCGACGATTGAGTTCCCTCTTGGTGTGTGCAAAAATCCAACAGTAAATTGTTTGCTACGGGCCGTCTTACCTTTATGAAACTTGGGCCATTTTTATGGCTCGATCTGAGTCTTACTCACTCCTCTGGCTTGAGACGATTGCCAATATCTTCCCCCAGAGCCCAGAGCCCCAGATCGGTCCCACGAAAGGGGCAGCAGTCCAGAAGCATCCCGATCGAATTATGGTTACATAACAAGAGAAAAACATCAATAGCACATGGGTAATTGCTAGAGTCCCCCTTCACCCTGACCCCTTCACCGAGCAGAGTTACTGGAAACATTCCAGTGGAAATGATAAGGCCGGTTCTGACGGTTCCTTGAACAAAGGCATGGCAAGTGAGTTATTGATTGTTTACACTCAGACTCTTTTCTGGTCTGGCGGCAGATTTTGCAGTTTGTGGGAAAAGGCTGTTTGCTATCATGTCTTCATTCCGTAAGCCTCAGCATTGCAACAGACGTCGGTCGAGCCAGCGGTGAGCGTTGGATCCCGTGCGGTGTGCCAGGAGGAGGACATTCTCTCCGGCAGGGTGGCCCCGTCTTCTCTTGGCTCTTCTCTCCTCCCACGTGGCCCCGTTTCCTGAAGCTTTCTGTTGACTGCTGAAACCATTTCCTCATTAAAAACCCTGGCTCTTTGGGTAAGCCAACAATGTGCCCACTTGTTTGCATTTGTGTTTCTTTAGTTTCCATTCATTTTAAAGGAGGAGAACCATGCTGGAAACTTTCCTCCACATCTGCATACGGAGGGGCTGCAATCTCTCAGCTGGTCCTGGACGAGAGACATTGGGTCAGGCTCCATCCTCTCTGTGGTCCTCCGTGTTTTAGAAGAATACCGGTGTCCATTTGTTTGTCGATGGGCACAGTTTCCTCAGCACCCACATCTTCCTGGGCAGCCACACCACACACACACACTGTGCCTGCACTCACAAACACGCACACTGAGGTGCCCTTCCCGTAATGCAGCATGGACATGTCCTCGTTGACACCACGTAAAGCAGGAGACCCTTGCGGATTTTCACCTAAAAATTCACTTTTTTTTTTCTTCCTGGAGAAACATTAGCAAAAGCTCCCCAGATTTTCTCAGACGGTGTCTGCATGGAAGACGTGTCATCCCTCCATGGTTGGAACCCTTCCCATATTTTGTTGGTCGGCACTGCATCTCCTGGCTGGGGTGGTTCCCTGTATCACGTGAGGCGCAAACTCAGAAACACACCATCAGTCTCGATTTTGACTTTTGTGGACAAGAGAGGAAGTAGCAAGGCTATTGACGTGAGACTATCTGTAATAATGTACTAAAAAAAAAAAAAAACCAAAAAACCCTAAACCTCTCACACAACATCTGGCTTTGGTTTAGCTGTTGTGACAATGAAAATTCTTTTGACGTTCGCAACACACGAACGCCAAGGCGGGTAACGGATGTGTCCCCGTCGCTACCCAGGAGGACCAGCTGCAGGGAGCAGATCCAGGGAGGGCACAATGATAGGAAAACCTGTTTCTCAAGAGTGTCATGTTTCACCTTGAAAACGACCACTTGAAAGTTTCAGGGAAGAATTCGGTGCAGGGAAATGCATGCTACGTGTTCTAAAAATAGTCCCCAAACTCCGGGGATGCCCCAAAAAATGTTCGCATCCTACCCCCAGAAAGTCCAACGGGGTGTT
Organism: Meles meles; assembly: GCF_922984935.1. Classification (NCBI taxonomy): domain Eukaryota; kingdom Metazoa; phylum Chordata; class Mammalia; order Carnivora; family Mustelidae; genus Meles; species Meles meles. The sequence goes on along the minus strand of NC_060087.1, from coordinate 1,847,267 downwards.
CCTCATTGAGTGGTTCTCTTTGGGAATTCTTTGGAGGGGGAGTGGTCATCCCTCAGAATGGTTCCTTATGGTCTTGCCTTGCTAAGGTACATGCTCCCGTGAGGTCTTTTTCTGGAGGTGTGTGTATATCCCAGCTGTCCCAGAGTCACTCCCTGTGACCAATATGGTGCCACGGATGGATGGCATTGCATGCCTACATTATAAAATGCATCATGACTTCCATCTTGCTCATCGTCTGTCCTGAGCCCTCGACTCTAGGGGAAGCCAACAGCCCTGTCATGGGCAACTTTTGGGCAAGGTCCACGTCACAAAGAACTGAGTAAATCTTTCCTCCCACAGGCACGTGAGTGCACCTGGAAAGGGATGCAACCCACCAGCCTTGCTTTTCTGAGACGGCAACTTCCGTGAGTGCCTTGACTGTCCCCTTGTGAGCCGGGACCATCCGTGAAAAGCTCTGCAAGACTTCTGACCCTCAAAAAGTGTGTGAGAGCATTAATGTTTGTTCTTTGAAGCTTCTAAACTTTGGGATAATTTGTGACGCAGTTATGGACTCCAGCACCTGTGGCCTCCATCGTGGCCAGAGGAGACACAAAATGGCAGAACGCATGCATATCCTGCGTACATAACCCTTTGCATGGGTTTTTTCCCCAAACGCCCTTCCGCAAGATGGCGACTCTCTTGTTAGCAAAGGTAAGGTGAAAGGCGTAATAATCGTTCCTGGCAAAGAGTCTCATTTGTTAACGCTTAGAATCAAGTCGGCAAAAAGAACAAAAAGGTGGATTAGTGCCAAAGTTGCGTTGTTACTTATTTTCTTCACAAAGCACTTAGCGTGAGCAATTTCCACTCATTCCGCCTAGAAGGATTTGGACGTACAGGACATGGAGACCCAATGGTGCCCACAGCACGCTCCAGTGATTGTGAATGGCTGTGACCTTGCCCTCATAGTACAACCGTGTCTGTGTCAGGGTTTATGTTTTTTGAATTAGCTGCCATGCAGGATACAACACTCATTAAAACATTGATACAAGCACAGTGACTTGAAGGCCCTTGTACCGTGCCTTACAACTACACTGTAGGAACTCTAGCTGGTTGTGTTACTACTTGCACGAACAAAATCTATTTTCAGGCAGAACCCTTTTATCGTGGATGATGTGAAGTGGCCCCGGTGCACGGTGATAATTGAATAACACGCCTGCTTTGGGTGACTTTTACCATTCCGTTTAAATTCCCTGCCGATACGTGTCCCTTTCTTTCTTGTGTGTAGACCAGACTGCTCACTTTGTTCACTCTGGCGATGCCACACGGGGAGACAGATTTATTTTATTCAATTCTATTTATTATTTACTTTTTTAAAAATGACTTTTCAGTGTACTAGAATTCATTGTTTTTGCACCACACCCAGTGCTCCATGCAATACGTGCCCTCCTTATTACCCACCACCTGGTTCCTCCAACCTCCAACCCTCTGCCCCTTCAAAACCCTCAGATTGTTTTTCAGAGTCCACAGTCTGTCATGGTTCACCTCCCCTTCCAATTTCCCTCAACTTCCTTCTCCTCTCCATCTCCCTATGTCCTCCATGTTATTTGTTATGCTCCACAAATAAGTGAAACCATATGATATTTGACTCTCTCTGCTTGACTTATTTCACTCAGCATAATCTCTTCCAGTCCGGTCCATGTTGCTACAAAAGTTGGGTATTCATCCTTTCTGATGGAGGCATAATACTCCATTGTGTATATGGACCACATCTTCCTTATCCATTCATCCATTGAAGGGCATCTTGGTTCTTTCCACAGTTTGGCGACTGTGGCCATTGCTGCTATAAACATTGGGGTACAGATGGCCCTTCTTTTCACTACATCTGTATCTTTGGGGTCAATACCCAGCAGTGCAATTGCAGGGTCATAGGGAAGCTCTATTCTTAATTTCTTCAGGAATCTCCACACTGTTCTCCAACGTGGCTGCACCAACTTGCATTCCCACCAAAAGTGGAAGAGGGTTCCCCTTTCTCCACATCCTCTCCAACACACGTTGTTTCCTGTCTTGCTAATTTTGGCCATTCTAACTGGTGTCAGGTGGCATCTCAATGTGGTTTTAATGTGAATCTCCCTGATGGCTAGTGATGATGAACACTTTTTCATGTGTCTGATAGCCATTTGTATGTCTTCATTGGAGAAGTGTCTGTTCCTGTCTTCTGCCCATTTTTTGATATGATTATCTGTTTTGTGTGTGTTGAGTTTGAGAAGTTCTTTATATATCATGGAAATTTTTTACTTTTAAATTTTTTTTAAAAAATTAATTGCTGTATAGTTAAGGTACAGTGATGTATTCATTTCAGGTGTATAATACAGTGATGGAACAATTCTGTACATGACTCGATGTTCATCACAATAAGTGTCTTCTTCATCACCTTCATTGACTTCACCTAACCCTACACCCAGCTCCCCTCTGGTCATCATCTGCTTATTTGGAAAATATTTATCAGTTTCTAAATTTATTTATTTTTTTATCAGTTTCTAAATTTAAAATAAAAATTATTTCTAGCCATCTCTACACCTAATGTGGGGCTCAAACCTACAAACCCAAGAACAAGAGTTGTATGCCGATGGAGCCAGCTGGGTGTCCCTGGAAGAGATTTATTTTTAGTAGGACAGGTTGTCAGCCCACATTGCATTGCCCAGAATTAATAACATGGTCCCACATGCAAGAGAGAGAGAGAGAGATGAGAGACAGTGTCAGGGCAAGTGTGTGGTCCTGTGATCACAGCAACGTAATTAATCATGCCTTTGAGGCTTCCCTAAAATTCTCTACCCTCCTAGCCCTGTAAGATTTCATGTTTATATCAACAAGCTCTATTTTCAAATGAGGTGCATAACCCTTTTCCCTTTTATCAAAAAAATCAGAGGTCCTAAGTATTTTATCAGTTTGAGCTCCAGACTCCCTTCTGCCCCGAGGTATATATGCCTGCTGTTCCTTGGGGTCTCAGTCTTTTGGGAACGAAAATGTCTCATGTGTATTCCAAAATGCATTTTGCATTCATATTCCCCAATCTGTTTCATAACTCTGATGACACAGAATTCTGGAGAAGTCTTCCAGGTTAATGAGGGCATAGGATGTTACTGCTTTGGGGAATTTCTATATAGGAAAAAGCAATGACTGTACCAATTCAATGAATTTTTTTTTTTTAACGTCATTGTCCCCCTTCATTTCACTTAGAAATTTCTATCATAAAAAGGTGCAGATAAACGATGCCTTTGGAAAATCTCCTGTTACAGTTCGAACACCCCCCTCACCTCTGATACCTAGCTCTTGTGTTCATACGATGACTTTGGGGTGGAAGGGAATGAGGACGGTTAAGTTCAGGCCACATGCAAAAAAGCAAACAGTACATTCCTTATGGACCATTTCTCCATAAAATAACTCTTTGCCACCACCCACCTCCCAACGACATGCTGCTGTGGACAAGGATTTATACAGCCAGTGATGTATCATCAACAACCCAAGTGTTTGCATTGGTGTGTTAGTAAATTTCCTCCTAGAAATATAGACAACATCTTCAATCCCACATTGCTTTACAGGCAAACATGTCTCAGCCTTCTTACGAACTCTTAATCACATCCTATGTATTAGCTTTGTTCATGCATTGGCATTGGGATCCTTGTTCCCAATATTTACGGGGTCCTGGGAAGCATCTCAGCTCAGCTTCTATAAGATCTCACATGAGGAATTGCATCTGGATCGCTTCCAGCTCCCCATGTTTCCCCCAGAGCTGGCGCTTCTGTGTATCCACTAGGCATCATTGCAATAACAAACCTCTGAGCTCTATTTACGGGGTACGTTTTTAAGCCAAAGTCTTGCTGATTTATTTCTTGAGCAAGACGCATGGTGTGCTAAGTTGTTCCTCTCCAGCTAAGGGAGGAACTGACTTTTTCTCTCGACCTACAGCAACATCAATCTATTCTGGACCAACGGAAAAGCAGAGAGTGAATCATTGCTTGTAGGGACTTCAATTTCCACCCTCGTGTCAATGCTTCCTGTCGCCTGTGTTGGCCTCATCCCCTCACCGAGCTCTGTGTGTTCAGTTGTTGCTCATCTGGGAGAATTCTTGCCATGTGTTGCCATGCTTGGCCATTTATCTCCATCTGGCTTGCATGTCAAACTTATTCTGGACTTTAGCCCAGTTTAGTGCAGTGGGAGAACGAGGGCATGACCCTTGCAGGAACTGATTTTCCTCATTAAGTCGGGTCACTTCTGAAAAGAAGAAGGGAGAAAGGGGCCCCACGCGGTGGCTTTGTCTCCTTGACACGGCTCCTTTATTCCCGTGACCCCAGAACCAACATTTATGGATCCTTGGGACTTGCTGCTGCCCGCTCAACACAAAGGGTGTATTCTTGTTGTTATCATCGTAACCTCAAGATTATATAGTTGGACCTCTTACATTGTGGGTAATAAATCTTTACTCATCCCTCACACAAGAGTTCCATGGACATCCATGCTGACATTCACATTGGGGTATGTGGCAAGATGTGGGATGGGGAGGACAGGGCAGGGGACACCAAAATGGCCCCAGGCAATGGTATTTGAAAGGACTTCAGGAAAGTTCAGTCTGCAGGCAATCTGTTCTATTCTGCTCTGTTTTGAGATATCTATCTTAGCTAACCCAACCTGGGGAATGAGAACACCATTTCTAATTATACTTTCCTATTCTGCCCTGTAATGAAAATAAGAGTACAGGGAAATAACTTTATGGGATCTAAGTGTTGGTCAAAAAATTGTATGAGAAAGATCCTGAACAGCGGGGCCCTGTTTTTATTTCCTTTTTACCATCAGCAGAAAGTATGCTAGTGTCCCTATTCTAGGGAAACCGGGGACCGTCAGAAACAAGATTTTTACCATGCCAAGGAGAGAAAACATAGGCGATCATCCCAAAACCCCTTTAATCCCCCTTTAATGGGACATTTGTTGTTTTTGTGTACTCGATGGGGAAGTGACTTCTGGGATCTGCCAAAGGGAAAGGCTGGAAAGCAAATGGGATCTTGTGCCATACACCATTGGCTCAACAAGAAAACCAGTCTCTGGGTACCCAAGTCAAGTGTATTCCCGCCTTAAAAATGTCCACCAGTTGCCAGCTCTCTGGTCGCATGAGAAATGAGGTGTGATGTCTCACTCTCCCTTTTACTGAGATGTAGTCACTTAGGGGTGGGCTCTCCTGGTGGATTAGGGGATTCCAGATGTGCATGGCCCAGAACCCAGAGCTTTTGGCTAAAAGGGAAAGGAAAACTCCAGAGCAGCCACCATTACTGTGGGGGGATTCCCGGAGCCTCCAAGAGCTGAAGTGAGAAGCAGCCAAAAATTAGGGCTGTTCAAGGTGGCATGATTGGAATGCCTGAATCTCCAATAAAGTGTTCTCTTGCAAAGGCAGATGAGAAAGACATTGTTGGGATTTGCTGCTGACTGCTCAACCCAAAGGGTGTTGAGTGACAATGGCAACCACATCCCCTGAGTTCATGATGTATGAGCAGCCATTAGGCACAATGCAAGGGACTCGGATATGTTATACTCATGGGTGGTTTGGAGGGACAGGATGGAATCAGCATCCCCCACAGCAGGATGGCAAGGTGGGGTTTGCATCAAGATGAGTGATGGAGGCTTTCCAGGGCAACCTTGGTGGTCCTCAGCCTGCTGGGAACAGCTGGGTGCAGGCAGGATCCCCGGGTCACAGTGGAAGAGAACTGATGTCCACCAGCTGCACAGACTCAACACTTGGCTCTTCCCACTGTGAGAATTCCCTCGTCTTGCTGCTTTCATGGGGCAGAGGCAGGGGACCCCACGTTTTCAGAAACTCACACCGGTCAAGCTTCCATAACATTGCCAAGATGACATACCCATGAAGCAGGGCTGTCAGAATGGGTTGGTCTTCCATAGACATCCAGCCAGGCAGACACGCCGGAGTGGCAATTTTCCATTTCGCCGGTCCCGTGAACCTCTCTCCTTTCAGAAGTGATGCTATGCATTTTGAACCACAGTAACTTCCTCCTTCATGATGCCTTGTGAGCTCTGAATGTCAACATTCAACTGGAGCCCAAGCCTTCTTTAGGTGTCTCCATTAATGCCTTTTATATCCATGTCCTGCTCTCCTGGCCACCCCGTCTTACTCTTGTCACCAAAACTCTTATAAGCAAGATGAGATCTTCTTATCTTACTGCTTTTATTGCTTGACATGGAACAAAGTCTTCTTAACTATCTCCCAGTTATGCTCCCCTCACTGGGTATCAGCATCCCAACTCCCTACCTTGACCCACCACCCATCATGAGATGACCAAAACATGGAAGCTCCAACCTGTTCTGTAGACACAGTCCCCTTCTCCCTCATCTCACTACCTCTAGTCTCTATGCATTATCCACATTATCATCGCCCCAGAATGACCACCCATCATGTTCTCCTCGCTTGGTGTGGAAATACTCTTCTGCTTTCTCTCCTACCTCCATTCATCAGGAGCAAGATGTTTCATGAGATTTTCCCTGAGGACATGACATCGCAAAGCTCAGGCTAGAAGGTGCCCACTGACCGCCATGATGCTTCAAACACCTGGCCACACTGGTGGCCAGCCACCTTCTTCATGGTGCAAAGTCATTATCCAAGACCTGGGATCCCTTCTTAACACCAAACTCCCCAATTTTCCCAGCTTGAGCTGGACCTCTTAAGGTCATTGTGTGTTTTACACCAAGTAGTGTTCCTCTTTCTTTACCTTTGACCCACCTTTTAATTTCTGAAGGCTACACCATAACAATCTGCGAATTCTCTTGAAAAGACTCAACTGTTGGACATGAAGAATCTCAGACCTCAACTTAGACCTTCTTGATGCATTTTTTTTTTAAAGATTTTATTTATTTATTTGACAGAGAGAGAGATCACAAGTAGACAGACAGGCAGAGAGAGAGGAGGAAGCAGGCTCCCTGCGGAGCAGAGAGCCCGATGTGGGGCTCGATCCCAGGACCCTGAGATCATGACCTGAGCCGAAGGCAGTGGCTTAATCCACTGAGCCACCCAGGCGCCCCCTTCTTGATGCATTTTAACGAGATCTCCCAGGTGACCATGCATGTACGGGAGCGCCATCTTAAAGCACAGTATTTTTGTCTTCATTGTGCTAAGAATGTTTATCATGGGATTTAATCCTTAACAAAATGCTGTGGGCACAGAACGTGAAAGGTGCCAACAACAGATGTCTATGGCATGCTTATCTTCCTCCATGGAAGCTTTATACCCATCGAACAACATCTCCTCTTTTACCCTCTCCCCCAGACCCAGGAAACCGCCATCTTCCTCTCTGCTCCTAGGAGCTAACTGTGCTAGACCCCTCATTGCAGTGGAATCCTGCAGTTTTGGTCATTCTGTGGCTGGTGTGTCACTCAGCATAATGTCTCCAGAGCTCATCTACACCATTGTCTATGACACGATTTCCTTTCTTAAAGAGAAGAATGGTATTCCATTGTATGTATGTGCCACACTTACTCCCTCTGGCTATATTGATGATCTCCTGCCCAGTTTTATTGAGATACAATGAACATATCAGAGGACACGTTGAAGGTGTATAATGTGATGATTTGATGTTCTGCTAATGCATCGAATTTGACCAAACAGATGCCTTTCCCCCCTGAAATTACATATTTGCTTCTCTTGTGGGACTCCCTTGCTGTGTCAACCATGTTCGTGTATCAGGAGGTAATGCTCAGAGATATGTCTGCCTCTTCAGTCCTAATACTTGTAGAGGTCAAGAGCAGGCTGCCCCCAAATGGGCCAGTATGGCATATCAATATTTTAAATACAAGTCACTTAAAAGACAGGACACTCAGATCCTCCTCTGTCCCGTTGCATGTAAGAAATCAATCTCTCATGTGCAAGGTGCCCTCCCTGTCCCCAGATGTAAGAGACATCCTTATCACCAGAGATGGGAAACACAGAGCCCCAGAGCTGTATAAACAGGCCTTCTGATTTTTTACCAATTTACCACCCCGCCCAAATTCTGTTTCGTATTCTTGACTCACGGGAGCTCCCAACGTGACATTCTTTGTCTTGTCCATAACTGATGAGATTTATGGTCTTCATTTCATTATTGGACCTCCATGCTCAGGTCACAAATCTTGGAGTTTTGTTTTGTTTCATCCTGTTAATCTGTCTTCTTTGAATTTAATTCTTAGTACGGCTGGAAGAGGGATGGGTAGAGGAAGAGTTCTTCCTATCCTTCATAGACATGGTGATTTGATTTCTTCCTGACTGCCCATACCCAACCACACTTCCTCCAGATTCCAGATTCCGTGCATGGTGAGGACTCTCTCCTTGGCTTGCATATGGTGCCTTCTCACCATGTCTTCTCATGGTGGAGGGAAAAAGAGCTCTGGTGCCTCTTTCTTTTCCATAATTCCATCATGGCAGGCCCAACTCCATGACCTCATCCCAAACCAATGCCCTCTCAAAGGCTCCCGCCTCCAAACACCATCCCAGGGATGGTTAGGGCTTCCAGTAGATGAATTTTGGGTGGGACACACATTCAGTCCACAACTGGGTGCCATGTTTTTATGCCTTACAGCAGATGCTTGTGGGCAGATGGTCAAAAGGGAACAAACAAAGAAAAGAAATGGAAAAACTTAATCAATTCACCATGCACAACTTGGATACTTTTTTGGAGCAGAAAGTAATGTAGTATCATCTAACAAAAGTAGAACATAAAATTCTATATTATGAGAAACACATCTTCTCAAACATGCCTCCCCAAAACAGAACAATATGGAGGAAAACATGAACCGTGTTCATCACTTGGCTGTGAACTTTTGAGAAAATTTTCTTCAAAGAATTGTTTTATTGTGTAATGAGTGCTGGATGTTGTATGCAACTGATGAGTCACTAAAATCTGCCCTGAAACTAATAATACAATATATGTTATCTAACTTGAATTTAAGTTAAAAAATGGTTTTTTTCACAGCTGTACACACCATGAAATCCACTCATTTATTAAAGTGTGTAATTCAAGGGGTCTTAGTATGCTTATAATGTTGCAAAATCATCACCACAATTAATGTTGGAAAATTTTCATCACCCCTCCACAGAAAGGAACCCTGTTGTCATTAATATTCCCCCAACCCTCCCAGCTCCCCAGCCACCACCAATCTCTTTCTGTCATGACGGATTTGCCAGATCTATACTTTCATATGTGTTTTCCAGGTTTGCTATGACGTGAGCATAGTACCTTCTCAATAATTAAAAGAATCGCATGTTAAAATTTGTTCTATAGGGCACTTGGGTGTCTCGGCTGGGGGAGCATGCAACTCTTGATCTCGGGGTTGTGAGTTTGAGACCATGTTGGGTGTGGAGCTCACTTAAAAACAAAACCTAAATAAAATAAAATAAAATAAAATAAAAATAAAAGACTTGGAAAAAAGTTTCTTCTGGTAAAAGGAAGTACATATAAAGTCTGAAATCACAGACTCCAGGCAGAGATGAGCTGAACTTTGAACATCATAATTCTGAAAAAGGAGCCCTATCTCTGGTTGGTCTACCTTCCTTCAGACTCACATCCTCCCCCCACCCACACCCCGTCAGGCTTTCATTTTTAGGTTGGTGCATTTTCTGGGTAATGCTGACAATTTTGCCTTGAAATCAAGAGGCCAGTTCTTGCAGAAGCTTGACATTTTTCAAGCGTGTGTTTAATATGCTACCCCTATGGCTGCTTCTGTTGGTTGGACTGCTGGTGGTCACCCTAGTTGGGATCCAGAGAGTAGAATTGTACCCTAGAGATAAGAGCATGCTTATGATATAATATGATATGACATTACATGATATAATATAATGTATATAATAGTTTTATTATGTTCAGTTAACCAGCATACAGTACATCATTATTTTTTAATGCTGTGTTCAATGATTCATTAGTTGCATATAAAACAAACAACAATATAACATAACATAAAAACATGATATAATCGATATATTATAATAGGATGTGAGATGATTAATGCAGTAGATAACATAATAGCAAACCTCGATCGTTCATCAAGACAGATCAAGGTGATGTATCAGGTAAGGTGAAAACTGACAGGAGTTTGGGCAGTAGATGCATACAGGAATCGATGAAATTTGATTTGAATAATGTGCTCATTTGAATAGTGCACAATTGGTCAATGCTTCCATGATAAATACTAAAACATAAACCACATACGGGAGACAGACCGTCCTATGCTATGTTTGCAATACCTCTTAAATCTATGACGACTTGAATGCTGAAAGTTCACAAACGTTTCAGCAGGGCGGTGAGATAAGGGCAAGAATGTGTATCTGTTCTCTGTTTTTCTCAAGTTCAAAGTGACAGAATTATTCCCAAGCGTCACTGGACTTGGAAGGAGCTTTGGGGATCAGAGGACACAAACCAGGCTATTAAGAACCAGAAATTTCTTCTTCTTTTCTTTTCTTTTCTTTTTTTAATTTTAGGGCCACTTAATTGGTAGAACAACAGCAACAAATCAGTTTTTAATTTTATTTGTTTATTATTTATTTATTTTTTTAGTTTCAGGAGTAGAATTTAGTGACTCATCCATTGCAAAACAAAAAACAAAAAACCAACCAACAACAACCTATCAGTTCCTGATTAATCTCTTAGCTTGGAGGCACCAGACCATCACTGCCTAACATCAGAGAAAGACCAACAAAACGTTTACGTGATTTAGATTCTCAGGACGGGAATCATGTCTTCATGTTAGGTTTTGACTTCTCTTTTTTGCAATCTTGGACTTTGGAATTTACAACCCATGGGGACGGGGGTCAAGGGGAGCAGACCCCCCGTGATAGGTATCAGGTTTACGGCAAGGAGACCACGGGCACAGAGGTTGGTCGGGGGAAAAAAAAAAACAGTTTCCGGAAAGCATGCATATCCCTGCTCAACCATGGTGTTAATCCTGAAACACGTTAAAAAGGAACTGATTCTGAAAAAAAAAAGAAAAAAAGGAGCTGATTCTGGACAATCCAGGCCACATGGGAACAAAAACTCTCATAGATTGGTGGGGACACCTGACCTGAGAAAGCACAAGGCTACCCCAGTCCTAAAGGAACACCACCTTGCATTATACGGCTTTTGGCTTTCTTGCTGAAAGTGTTAAGGCAACTTGCTATTTTTGACAAATGCGTTGTTATGTAATTTTCCACGCCGTGGATAATACTTTCCAGGTGGCACAGAGTTAATGACTCTCAGCTTGCATTTCTTCTTAGGGTCCCACATCTCCATGGGTAAACCGGTTGTGCGCAACTCTCCTCCAGATCTGCGGTCATACGTCCCAGTTTGCCTGAGCACTGTCTAAACACCCAGTCTGAGAACAGAACCATGAGGCGTGGCATGACCAGCCTCCACCCAATAAGGGGAGAATTTCGTGAGCAATGTGACAGACACATGGTAGGGTTTTTAGGGAGTTTGGAAGATTCTGAAGATACTTAAAATTGAATAGATGTGCAAAGGGATTCTCAAAAGGATTTCCACGCTGCCCAAGAAAACTACACGAGTCCACAGCCAGTGTGCTGTCCTAGGACAAATGCACGGCTTGTGTTTCGTGCTGGAGGAAATCATTTGCAAAGGCTGTCCATTATTCTGGATGCTATTCTGCAGTTGACAAAATTGATGGGGAGGGTCTGCCGGCTATGACTTCCTCTTTATGGCGCCAAGACAAGATCAGAGCCCTTGTGTGTTCATGGGCCTTATCCCAAGGCGGTAGAACGCTCATCATAAATTAGCCATGTACCTGTAGCTCCAGGAGACAGAGACCAGTGTCATTCGTCCGCTTCGCCTCTGGATTGATTTTCGAGGTGTGTGAATCCCCTTCAAGATACTCCTGCTGGGAAGCCACCATTTGTAGAGAAAATGTTTCCTGCTATCACTTGGCATCTTGAGAAGGGAGGATAGTGGACGGATACATACTTTTCCTTTTCCTTTCTTTTTATAGTTTTATGAAATGTTCATTAATTTTTTGAGTGTGAAATAATTTCTGATTCACGCACAGCTTTAAGGAATGATACCAAAGATCCCTGTTTCCTTCACCTGCTTTCCCCTCAATGGCAACGTTTTGCAAAACCATCTCAGGACTAGGAGGTTGACTTTGTAACCACGCAGAGACAGAGCGTCCTAACCCCGGGATTGACATGCTGCTCTTTGAGCGCTAAGCCCACATCCCTCCCACCTGCAAAAGCCTATTTTAAGACCTGGCAACCACCAATGTACTCTCTGGCCCCACAATTTTTGTCCTTTCTGGGACGTTCTATTGCTAGATTTGTGCAATATGTTACCTTTCATGATTGGTTCCTTTCACTCCCTGGGACGTCCACATCATTGAGTTCAACAAGATTTCATGTCTCTTTGTTGCTATTTTTGTTGGGGGGCCAGGGGGAAGCAAACCACAATCATCGTTTAGGAGACGCACAGTGTGCTGGCGTCTCTCCTGAGATCGTAACTTTGCAGAGCCTAGAGTAGGCAGGAAGAAAGCCTTTGTTGGACGCCCAGTGTCTTCAGAAGTGAGGGCTGTAGCCTTGCTGGAGGGGAAGGCACGAGGCACCAGGGGGTTCCCTGAGTGTACATCTGCTCAGAGAGCAGCTGCAGACACAGCACCCATGTCTGGGACCTGGAGACCCTGTCATCTGTCCTTTGCAAAGCATCCAACACTAGGATTGTCCTTTGCCTCTGGAGTGTGAACATGAGAGAGTGGATTCTGTGTCATTGCTCTGTGTACCGAGTCTCCTAGCTTCTCGGGGCGCCCCTGACCTCCCACTATTGTGTGAGTGACGGATCTCATGGCTCGGGCCACGTGGCTGACCATTCAGCCCAGATATTGGGGCATCCTGAGCAAATGCCAGTCCTCCCTGCCATTCTTGCAGAGGACAGCTGGATTGCAATGTAGTTTTTGTTCGAGGCCTCCGGGGTGTGTACAAATTGGGCACGAGAGTTCTCATGGATGTGTTGCCTCCCCTGAAAGTCACGGAACACTTGGTCTGTCCGTCACTTCTATGCCCCACCGCTTGGAGATGCTGGAAGGGGTCACAGCATGGCTAGCACCACAGGGAACTTGAACGGCCAGATGCTGGGTGGCCGGGATCCCAGGAGAGCTCCCTGAGGCCACAGGTGCACCTGCAGGATGGGCTCCAGACTGCAGCCCACCCCTGCCTCCCCCACATTTCGGGGCAGGGCTTCGGGTCTGTGTCTCATCCTACATGGGCATCCGCACACTCCCAGTGCCCGGAGAGATCGGCCCCTGTCCTCCGCATCCCTGCAGGTGGGCAGTTTCGAAAGACAAGACCAAATCCATTCTTCCAAATGGACCCTCGCACCCGTGTCCACACTATCTCTCGCAGCTTGGCCTGCTCCCCGCGACGAAGCCTCGTGCAGGGAGGTAGAATCCACAGCCTCGGCCAGATGTGGGTGTGTCCCCTCAAAAAACTCGGGGGGTAATGCAGCCATCGGAATGAGAATGGGCAGCCCTGATTTTGACAGGGTTTGGAATGGCACGAGGTGCTCAAATCATGATGAACACGGAGGCAAGATCTTCTGAAAACCAAAACCAGAAACCGAACAGATTTCAGGAAGGATAGAACAGATTTGTGTATATAGTGTCATACATGTATGTCCTTGTACACACAGACACATGCATGGCACATACATGTTTAGACACATGTGTGTATGGACGGTTGTAGGAAAGGAATACATATTTTTGCATGTACACACCTGTGCACACACGTACACATTCATCCGTTCTGCTCCAGTCATTCCAAAAACCAGCAAAAGTGTTAAAGGCAGTGGTATGTACTGTGCACATGCGTGTGGGATACACAGACACGATACGTGTGATGCACGCAGATGTGCACACATGGACACACGCACACGCCTAGTTTGCACACAGGCATGAGCACACACACACACATACATGTGCACGTAGGTACAACTCTTGGTTGACTTAACCCAAAAGACTCGTTACAACGAAACGAAACAAGGAATACAGAAGCCGGGGAGTGGGGAGACCGTCATTCTGAGCTCAGGGATGGCAATGTGAGAAGTTTAAAAGTCACCGAGCAAAGGATGACACGTTTCCAACACGCTTGAAAGGAAGGAGGGTTTGGGGGAAGATAGGGCTGAGTTATCTGAAGAAACGAGGTCTGCTTGTTTTCCAAGGTTCATGAAAGACCTTTCCTTCTCCGATATGGTAGATACTGGAAGTGGAATGTGGATTATATACAATGGAATACTATGCAGTCATCAAAAGCCCTGAAATCTTGCCATTTGCAACAAGGTGGTTGGAACTAGAGGGTATTACACTGAGCGAAATGAGTCAATCAGAGAAAGATAATTATCACATGATCTCCCTGATATGAGGAATTTGAGAAACAAGGCAGAGGATCGTAGGGGAACGGAGGGGAAAATGAAACAAGATGATACCAGAGAGGGAGACAAAGCATAAGAGACTCATCATCTCAGGAAACAAACTGAGGGTTGCTGGGGGTTGGGGGGAAGGAATGGGGTCACTGGGTGATGGACACTGGGGAGGGCATGTGCTATGGTGAGTATGAGAATTGTGTAAGTTTGACGATTCACAGACCTGTACCCCCTGAAACAAATAATACATTCAATGTTAATAAAAATGTTTAAAAAAAGACTTTTCCTCCTCCGACTCAAAACAGGTAGCAAAAAACATACACACAAACCAAACGCATCACAGGAACACAGAGACAGACGTCCAAACACCAAGAGGAGAATCTCTTCTAAGAACCAGACTGAAAAATGCCGGTCGCCTCTGAAGCAGCCGGCGGGACCTGGAGAGCATGTGTCTGCATCCCAGAGCGAGGAGGAGCTGGAAACGGGGACAGCAGGTGTGCAGGGCATGGAAAGGCATCACAGGTTGCCTGACATTCTGCACAGAACACAGTGTTTCCTGAGTCCAGAGGAAATACACGGAGAGCGTTGGCTGTCACAGACACGCCCTCCCCCGTCTCGCTGAGATTGCCAAAGGCAAGTCTCCAGGTCAGAGGAAGGTACACA
Organism: Meles meles; assembly: GCF_922984935.1. NCBI lineage: Eukaryota > Metazoa > Chordata > Mammalia > Carnivora > Mustelidae > Meles > Meles meles. The sequence continues at coordinate 1,832,208 of NC_060087.1, read as the reverse complement.
AGGGGTAAAACCATCCATGAGCAATGCAGGGAAAGACTTGGAGCATCAGCCCACTGTCATCCCCTCATCCACCTGCTGGCCCTGGTCACCATTGGCAATAAAATTATCATGACTCATTGGAGGGTGACAAGCACAGTGGACATGACATCAAGGCTGGGAAAGATTCGGACACACGCATGCAAGTCTCCATGAGCACGAGTCATCGCTTTCACAAGAGAAGAATCAGGTGGCTTCCTTGTACATCTGCTCAGGTCAAGATGCCTGTTCCATCAACAGCTCATCATGGAAACAACACATGCTCAAAACACAGCTATCCCTGCAAAAAAGGGGTGGACTCTTAAAAATTAAAATCTTGTTATCAGAAACCAGAATGGACAGAAGCCAAGGCGATAGGCAGTTAATTGACAGTAGGAGATAAATACACAGACAGAATGGAGAATCGAATGGATTGCAACGGACTGAAAATATCTTTTCATCAACTTGAAGTCTTAGGATCAGGCTGAAAATCATCAAAGTGCTTGCTCCTTGCAAACGTCTGAGAGTCGTCGCAGAGAAAGCCTTCACAGAGAGAAGCCCGGAGCAAAGACGTGGAAACAATAAAACAGATGAGAACATTTGGACAGAAACTTTCCGTAGCCATATTCACATCAAGGAAGAAAACCTCTAAGGAATTAAAAAAAAAAAAAAGAAAAGAAAAAAAAAAGATGCATAAAGGTTAGCACAAAGTGGTTTAAAAAAATGTCACCAAACAGTTATAAAAATGCCAAATATCTTTGCAGTCTGGCTCATAAGTATATGGAGAAGGATTTGGAAGCATCATAAGGAGAAAGCCTGCAGCCCCACAACCTTGCCTCCTGCTTGGAGTGATTCCTGCCTTCAAAGGAAAGACAAACAAGCCCTTGTCTCTCTGTGCCTTTTCTCGTTTTTTCTTTTTTTTTCTTTTTTTCTTTTTTTTTTTTGCCACTGAACTTGACTCACTTCCCCCCTCTTGCCCCCTGAAGGAGAGTCGTGGGCAGAGAAGTCACCCTCCAACATATCCCCACTGACAGCACCACCATCTCCGTCAGGCCCGCACTTTGTGTGTTTTCCGGGCCTGGGAAGACCTTCGCCCGCGCAAAAAGAGTCATGATTCCGGATACAACATGCACTGGAAAAAAAAAAAAAAAGTTTCAGCTTTGTCTGTACTTTGTAGTTCATTGACCTTTTGGCCAGCCAATGCAATGCAGCAGATCTGACCTACTGCGTAGCTCCCAGGGTGTGTGTGTTGGGGGGCGATCCTGGCGTTCCTCCAAGCTCCGTGCTGCCCGACTGACACCCTGATCCCTCAGCCACCCCGATCCCTCAGCCACCCCCAAACACGTGTGCTCCACGACAAAGGATTTGTGCAAGGCTCTGCCAACCCCAGGTGATGGGGCTTTGCTGTTGTGCACGTATTTTCATAAAAGCTCGGGACACGGTCTCAGGGATGGCAGCCAGCACACTGCCCGTGGGGAACACGGTTGCATCCCCGACAAGCCTTCCCCCGCCAGCCCCTTGCAAAATGAAAGCTGCACGGTGAACATAAAAATACAGTCCCAATCAAAACCAGATGTGTGCAACTCTGACAGCGTCTCCCCGTTCCCCTTACCCTCCGTCTCATTTTACGCGTCTTCTAAAACGGACGTGAGACTTCCGCAAACCCTTTGGCACCACTGCGTCTCTCCATTGCTTAGGACAACGTGCCCTGGTAAATGGATCGAGGGATTCCCAGGTTCCTGACTCAGCGAAGACAGGCTGAACTTGATCAATTTGGGCGATGGAATGTCTGAAACAAATCAGATACATTGACTTGTTCCTAAATACCAACCCGGGTAGTAGCTTACAAGTCATTTCCGTATTTTCCCCAACCCTTCTTGGTTTAGGATGTCCACACCCTGTGCAAACCTCCAACCCCCAGTCATCGAGACCCACGGTATCTCTGTATCGGACACTTCTGTGAGATAAATGGGAACATCTTGTCTTTCCACTTGTCCAGAAGACGGTGGGCCAGATAAAGAAGACAGGCACTGTATGAAAGGCCCTTCCAGAACTGGAGATTGGTTCGGGATTCTTCACGCTCACTGGGCTCAGATTTATGATTCTCGGTACAGCTGCATGCATACTGTTTTTTTTGTTTTGTTTTTTTTTTTGCACATTAAATGAAGGGATGCCTCAGTTTCCAGAGGCAGTGAGCAAACCCTTGTGTCCCCACTAGACATGTCCAGGTCAACTCCTGAGTTTATCACTGACCTGAATTAGAGCTCTGTCACCTGTTGGAGCAAGTAAGCATATTAATCACCGCCTCCTCTCGTCTTGGCTCTTCCCTTGGAGCCAAAAGGAACACAGGTAGCCTCTTCCTTCAATCATCTCCATATTAACATTTGTTTTACACTCTTACCATTTCTTAGTCCCGCTCCCCCAAAAAGGGCAACGTGTGGTTTCAAAAGAAGCGTTCCTTTAAAAACAAAGGAAGTGAGTCCAACAATGCATTTTCCCAGCTACCATACAGACAAGCCAGCTGTCGGGGGCAATGGAACTTTTCATGGCATGTCTCTGATTTTTTTTTTCCTTTTTAGGAATAGTCTTTGGACCAGGGTGGTCTTCTTCTCAAGACAATACAAAAATATTTCTAACTGTGCTATACATAACGTGATGAACAAAAGTGGATGCATTTGGGAGTTGAGTTTGCCTCATGTCTACAGAGAGATCTGGCTTAACCACGCCCATGTAAATAAGAAACACTCCTTGCTGGATTGTGCTAGAAATGTACGACCGCCATATTTATTTTACCTCATGTGAACTTCCGAGTGGTGCTTCAATTTATAAAGAACTTTAAAAAAAAATCACATTGAAAGAAAAGAATGATGGAACACAGACATGACAAGCTTGCCGCCAAAAAAATTTGTCTCAACAAATTTTTGCCTGACCAGACTCCACCAGAAGAAATTCCATTGACCTAATTTAGAAGGGGCTTGGTTCATATTCCCAAATTATGGATTCCTCTGGGGCTGTGAAGAAGTTTTCAAACACTGGATGTTTTCCAGTGATATTCATTAACTCGTCGATGACATGGCACAGGGTTTGTAAAATTGAATTTAATTGTATGGGGTGCCATCCAGAACTTAAAAAAAAAAATTCCTGGCACTGGTTAAAGCAAATCATAAGAGGGAGCATCTATGGGGATCATTGTGTGGTTTTCCTTCTAATGAGTAGAATTCTGTGTTGCAAGAAATTGTTCCTTAAAAGAGATCTAAGGTGGTTTTCTTTTCTTCCTTTTCTTCTACTGTATTTTTAAACACTCAATGTATTGTTTTACTCTGTCTTGGTTACAGGAACTTACAAGTTTGCTTGATGTGGGTTTCCTAACTCTAGGACCCTTCCAATGATTTTGAGTACAGCGGAGCTTCCCCAACCTGTGTAGACCAAGGGTTGGCACAGTCTTGACGATGATGCTTCCATCCTACATCCTAATGATGTTCCTTAACCTTCCCCATACCAAGCACCTGGTAATTGTTCCATAAATGCAATTTTCATCACTGTGCTCTTAAAACAACCAAATCAACAGAATTCCGTGATAGCATATTAAAACACCTTCATGCTTCAGAGCGCCTCTGATTTCATCATCAAACCCAACACCAAGAACAAAGTGAGAGAAAACACCGGTATTCTTGCAGTGAATCCTGGCAAGGAGAGAGAAGAGTGTGGTAGAAAGCTGCAACAATCCCTTTGCAACATCCCTGTTTTGATTTGGTGGTCAAGAAATCTGAGTCTCGTCTTTGTTGCCCGAATGTTCATGGAGCAGAACATAAGGCAAACCCTCAGTTTCTGGTGAAATGTGTTGGAGCCTAAAGATTTTTGGAAGAAGCCTGGCTTGTCTATACCATGACATTGTCTTGAGTCTGTTTGCTCATTCAACACAAATATGTCACAGATCCCACGAGGGCTCCAGATACAGGCAGGATGGAGACAGGAGCCTTCTCCTTGAAACCACCATCAGACCAGAAGAAGGCAGGGCAGATACTTAGAAATGATAGTCATCCACATTTAGCTTGAGGGACATTCCTTATATGCACAAACACTCAAGAGCATTCCTGACTTTGACCCAGCCTTTGCTCTTATCTTTTTAGCTCCCTCAAAGCAAAACCTTGACCACATTACCTATGGGCTTCACATCCATCTTACCTTATTATGCCTGCCTGCAACTCATCCCCATGATCACATCCATTCATCTCCTCCTTGTCAAGGGAATGGGTTGACTCATCCTCAGCCGGTTTTAACTGGGCAAGCTTGAAACACCTACCCTGTCACGGGGTCATCCAAATGATTGGTCAAAATATTAAACTATCCAAAAGTGAGGTCATCTAAACTCCCATGTGCCCTTCAGGTAGACAGAATCAGAGAGAGAGTGTGCTATTCCAATCCTGATAAGACATCTGCACTGTCTCAGCGGGGTCAGGCATTCCTTTGAAAGTCTTTGCCTACAAGGATTTGTGAATGCCCACAGAGGCCGGCTGGTACATATAAAGCCAGAAAACAGATCGCTGTTTGCCAGGGGCTGCTGGGAGGACAGAACAGAGTGTAAGAGCTTAATAGGGAATGGGATCTCCACTTGAGGCGATGAAAAGGTCTTGGAGATAGAGGTGGTGGTTACTCAACATGGTGGAAGCATGGAATGCCATGGGATGGGGCACTTTAATGTGGTTACAATGGTTTGATTAGTTTCATTGTGTCCTTTTCAAATTCATGTGTTGAAGTCCTAACACCCACACCTCAGCACGTGGCCTTATATGGAATTAGGGCTGTTGTAGATATAATTAAGTCATACTTAGGGAGGATGGGAGTCTAATCTAATAGGACTCATATCCTTATTAAAGTGGAGAATCTGGGTCCATTGGACGGGCTCAGTCAGTGGAGCATGCAACTCTTGGTCTTTGAGTTTAAGCCCCATATTGGGTGTAGAGATTACGTAAAGTAAAATATTAAAATTTAAAAAATAGTGGAGAATCTTGGCTCAGACATGCACACATACGCATACTATCATATAAACATAGAAGGAGAGATTGGATGATGGGACCACAGACCAAGGTATGCAAAGAACAAACAGCCACCACCATTACTGGTAGGGGGTGTGGAGCAGATTTGCCCCTGGAGCCCCCAGAAGGAGTCTGCCCTGACCATATTCTTGATTTCTGAGTTTTGGTCTCCAGAAATGGGAGAGAACACATTTCTGGGCCACTTTGTTACGGCATCCCACGAATCAGTACAAACAGGACAACTGGCATTTTTTGTGTTTAACCACAATACAGTGAATCAGTTCCAAGGACATGCTTTAATAGTGGACATAAAATGGAATGGACAAAGAATCAGGCATGCACAGTGAGTGATTCACAGGCCTGTTCCAAACTTGCTAGTAGGTACAGCACGAGAGTCCCCTGGCTCACCCTGGCTCACGGACTTTGCTCAGATGTGGTCTCCATCTCTCCACTTCTGGATTCAGGAAGCATCCTTTCCCAGATGCACAGGGTGGGAGGGTTTATCCATATCCGTGAAGGACTCAAGGTGAGTTCCATGGGGACGTCCCTTCCAGCTGGAGGAGTAACCATCTGCCCAAGGAAGAAGAAGGCAGCTTTCAGTATCTGCAACACAGGGATGAGGTCTTCTCTCTGCAAGGACAGCTCTGCCAGGCAGAGCCAGACCCGTGACTTCTCACGGAGGGTTTTGGGGAAGTGTGCGGCTGAGGGATGGGTGCACTCATGGAGATGACAAGAGGTTGACACCATCTGCAGCAGTTGCAGGGGGCACCGTTGTTAATTGCTTGGCACCAGGCCACGGGTGCCTTGGAGGGCCTCCATCCCCGGCTTGCTGACGTTCAGAGACTGGTTGGCTTGTGGTCCATGATGGATGGAACAGGTTTGAAAGAGGTTGTGAGGGCTCCCTGTTGCTTTGACTGCAGAACAAATGGTCTCATCCTAAGACCGTGGAAGCTTTCTGTTCTCACTCCAAAAGGTGATCCGAGGATAAAGAATGTAGGGCAGGCTGGCATGGTGGGGACCAGGTGCCCCTATTTGTGGACTTGGCTTCATATGGGTTGATCTCAAATCCCCACCAAAAAAAAATGGGGTCAATAATGTATGTCCTTTAGAAGATACTGTAGGAACAGCAGTATATCATACACATGTGTATACATATATAATGCATTTTGTATATAATAATACATTTATATATTACAAATGTACCGAATATATATTAAATGCAGGTTATACACACATATATATCTGTGTGTTGCTGCTGCTTCAATGTGCATATATGTGCATAATTTATTGCATATTTGTTTATTATTGCCTATTATATAAACACTTATATATATATATGCATGCTTATACATAAGCGTATATAAAAGATAATAATAAATATGCATGTATATACATATAAATGTGACACACTTGATTTGGCTTCATATAAGTAGATTGCAAATAGCTAAAAAAAAAAAATGGTGTCAACATTTATTCTTTAGGAATCCTTCCAGATCTTGGGGCACCTGGGTGGCTCAGTGGGTTAAGCCTCTGCCTTTGACTTGGGTCGTGATCTCAGGGTCCTGGGATTGAGCCCCATGTTGAGCTCTCTGCTCAGCGGAAGCCTGCTTCCCCCTGTCTCTCTGCCTGTCTCTCTGCCTACTTGTGATCACTCTCTCTATCAAATAAATAAATAGAATCATAAAAAAAGGAATCCTCCCCAATCTTTATTTGTAAACATTTAAATACAGAATAACAGGTGTACCCAGGTGGCTCAGTTGGTAGAGCATGCAACTCTGGATCTCAGGGTTGTGAGTTTGAGCCCCAAGTCGGGAATAGAGATTACTTAACTTAAGTTACTTACTTAACTTAATTAAGATTAATTAAAATCTTCCAGGGGTGCCTGGGTGGCTCAGGGAGTTAAGCATCAGCCTTCGGCTTAGGTCATGATCTCAGGGTCCTGGGATCGAGTCCCACATGAGGCTCCCTGTTCCTCAAGGAGTCTGCTTCTCCCTCTCCCTCTGTTCTGTCTCTCACTCTCTGACTTTCACCCTTGCTCTCTCTCTCTCTCAAATCGACACATTAAAAAATCTTAGAAAAAAAAAAAAAGAAAATCTTCCAAAAAAAATGAACAGACTTTAACAAATATAAACGTATACGTGTACATATTAACAACATAGCACTATAACATGTGGAATGCCTGTGTGTAATATATGACGTATATACCGAAACATACATAATTAATAGTGTATTAAACCATATATTATGTGTAAATATAAATATATATTCTATAGTATAGACACACTTATCTGTATACATGTAGACACACAGACACAAAGTATCTGTATTTTTGCTGCTATTGTTTATATATGCAAATAAGTATCTATGCTTTTATTGATATGTACATGCTTCCTATTATTATTGCTCGTATGATTTTTGTTGTATATTATCCATGTACAGAGCATTAAAATACATTCATATATCACTGCTTATATAACTAACTTTATTATTGGTTATGTGCATATGTACTATGCTGTGATTTGTTATCCCTCATGAGCAAATACACGCATACTTGTTCATTTGTCTATGTACACAGCATGTGCCTGTCTGCTGTGGTCTATTGTACATGCATTTATTACACGCGTGTGCACGTCCATTTTTGCTCTGGTGCTCCTTGGTCTATGTGCATATCTCTATGTTTGCTGTTGTTTACGGATGTCTGTGCTCACGATGCATAAAATTGTCAGGACTGCTGTGTGTTAGATATGCCTGGACACACAGACTGTTGATTTTTTCTTTATTTATGTACCTGTATGTATGTATTTAGGTTATTGTTGTACATCTGTATATCCTGGATACCAGCAAGTAATGGTTCTCACTCACACTCCAGAGGCCACAAATCACACAGGGACATGAACATCCAGACGTGTATCGCTGGGACCGGCTTAAATCTTTGTGTCTGTCACCTGTAGAAGCCACCCTCTGTGATTCTGAAAAGAAAAGTAGCCATCATTGCAAATGCTGTAGTTCACACAGCAGCCAGCTTCCTGGGCTGGAGCTCGGGGCCTGTTGCCAGCATCGGCCATCATGATAAGTGTTTCTAAGGCAGGAGAGGGACAAACCCCAGGACACCAAAGAGCATCGCCAGGCGTTGAGGGAAGAAAGTCACATTATTGAAGAGACAGGTGCACACAACCTTAAAACTTGGCAACCTCTCTCTGGTTCTGAGAACCCATCTGGCTCGCCTTCTAATTCAGTCTGGCTCATGATTTCACAATTTCTCATAAACTAACAATGAAAATGAGCAAATGTGTTCAATTCTGGACTTGGTTTAAAAAGCAAGCAAACAAACAAACAACAAAAAAAAACCCACCCAACTCTCCTGGGATTGCTGTTTCAAACATCACCAGAAAATAGAGTCGGGGGGTGAGGGGGACTTGTGTCCCAACCTTTGTTCTATTTGAAATTGCAACGACAAAGACATCCAGCAAGACTCCGCCACCCCCTTCCCCTGTGCGGCTCCCAACAAAGAAACAAACTCGAAATGTCGGATCCACTTTCCGCGCTGTTTATTCAGCTGGAGAACAAATCCAGCTCTGAGGAACCAAAACAACAGGGTCAGAGAGCTTCCCGACCCCTGAAATCCCTTGATGAGCATGTTTCTCAAAGCGGAGGACACAAAGTCAACACGAGCGACTCTCGAAAGACTTGACGTCCCTTCATAGCTCCCGTGCCTGCCTCCTCTGCACACTGTACTTTTCATTTTCACCTGGATTAAAGCACACTTGCTTTCGGCTGACATTTGCACCAGGGCTACCGACTTGTACGACCAGATCATTCTGTTGTTAGAACTAAGCCGCACAGTTAGGAAGTCAGGACCAGGGTCCCCAACAAGGAAATATGGAGTCAGGACAGCTGAGGTCAAATAGCACTGACAGGGGCACCTGGTGGCTCAGTGGGTTAAAGCCTCTGCCTTCGGCTCAGGTCATGATCCCAGGGTCTTGGGATGGAGCCCTGCATCAGGCTCTCTGCTCAGTGGAGAGCCTGCTTCCCTTCCTCTATCTCTCTGCCTGCCTCTCTGCCTACTTGTGCTCTCTGTCTGTCAAATAAATAAAATCTTTAAAGAAAAAAAAAATAGCACTGACATTCTGCTTGGCAGCCTCTATAGAAAGGACTTCGGCAAACTGTCCTCAAATAAGACAATGAACCATAAAAGCATTTCTCAATATCATGGGCAAGAGGAAGTTGAGACCTAAGCCCCCAGATGTCAGAAAAAAGCAAACAAAGAAACAATAAGTACAACAACAACAAAAACCAGACTGTCAGCCCATGGACATGAACCTGATAGGTAAACAGACCTATGACCAGAGCCCTGATGGGCACGACTCAGCACACCCTGATTGCTTAAGAAAATTTTGCAAAAGAGCTCATACAGATCCTCCGTTGTTTATGGATGTCTGTGTTCACTATACATAAAGTTGTTGGGATTGCTTTGTATGAGATATGCCTGGGCACACATACTGTTGATTTAGAAAACTTAAACTTGGAAACTCCAGGGGCAACCCACTCAGGCCCCCCTCTGTCTCTGGGAGCTTTGTGTTCTTACTCAATAAACCTTGCTTGCCTGCCCACTCTTGATCTGGTCTAGGTTTTCATTCATGAGAGTGGCATCAGTGAGACCTGCGGGCCCTGGGAGACTCCAGTCCTGTAACACTGTGGGCTGAGGGCTTGACCTCTGCACCAGAAGATGCTTAGGTATCTACCCACTGCATTCCAGGAGAACCATGCATAAGTCGTGAAAAATGAATTATGTATAGCCAGACATGGCTATGTGTGCCTCAGGGGACAAAATTGGCCCCAGTTGAGAATCCCTGTCTGTGATGATGGAGAGAAAAGTATCTGCAAAAAAAACAAAAACAAAAACAAAACAAAATGAACAAACCCCAAAATATTCCATATTTGTTCTGTTCCACTACTAAAAAGCACATAACACACCCCAACATCATCCTTTCTGGGTCACACCATCCCTGGTCCCTGGCGTTGACAATTGCTGAAAATGTGGCTCTTGGTTTCACCACAGAAAAGCAACAGGGATGCTTCTTTGCAGAAATCCTATGGGACCTGTTGTTCTTCCCGCGATCCTAGTGTGTGCTGGTTCAGGGAAAGTGATTGTCCCAAATGTGATGAGCGGAACTTCCACTGGTCCTTCTGGGGGGAGGTTGAGACTGCCACCCTGACCCAGCTCCCAATCTGATCTTGCATCCACTCCAATGGACATGATGGAGCACCCACTCTGATCACATGCTGACCTTTTTGCCTCTGAGCCCAGTTCTGCCTGTACCTTCTAAGCAGCACCACTTTCAGCTGGCCACCTGGATGGACGGCCGTGCACACACTTCAACTTCACTGATGCAAAACTGTCCCACAGCCTGTGGCCTCCTTAGTTTCGTTCTCACCAGTGAAGACTTGATTTTGCTGCCCCAGGCATAGGAGAAGAATCACTGCTCTCTCTGACTGCAGACGCTGAGTCCTTCTCACCTTCACAGAAAGCCCTGGTGGGCTCTTGGCTCATCACCACTTCCCAGGTACCACATTGGAGACAGTTGCCAGAATGTGCCCTGCACTACCATTTATAGCTCATCCTACTGCATGCACAGCCCAGCGTGCATGGAAGATCTATCCTGAGCACCACACCATGCTGATGAGCTCACACATTTCCCCCAGTAACCCTGAAAGGTGCATAACACCTTGGACTCTAGCAGGATTCATCGCCAATCATACTTTTGTGAGCAGACCATGGATACGGACCATCCCCCAAAGTGTTCCAATGCTTGGGGTCTCTCTGAGATATTGACCCTCAAGTGTTCAAGCACAAAGTCTTGAGATTTCATGCACTGTGTTTTTCTTTCTTTCTTCCTTCCCTCCTTCTGTCCTTCTTTCTTTCTCCCTTCTTTCTTAGTTAGGTTTTATTTGTTTATTGGACAGAGAGAGAGTAGCAGTGGGAGAAGGAAAAGCAGAATCTCTGCTCAGCAGGGACCCTGATGCGGGACTTGATCCCAAGACCTTGGGATCATAACCGGAGCCAAAGATAGGCATTCAACTGATTGAGCCACCCAGGCACCCTCATGCATGGTTTCTAATCTCGTATCACATGAAGATATGACCATATCTATGACCATATCAAGATAGGAAATCCCAGCCAGAATAATAAAAAACAATCAACACCCCCCCCAACACCAGTGGAAGGACTTTATGCATACACTGCGTTGTGCACACCAAACACATGTCTTCAGCTCCCATGAAATCATTCCAAGCAAAGATACAATTTTCCCATTTGTTTCTTCTTTGCTTTTATGTGGCAAAGGTGTTGAATGAAAACGTGTGTCCAACCGCAGAGTGAGGAGGAGTTTTTGTAATTCCAGAAGGATTGCAGACCCAGCCATCTACAGTAAAAAGCCACAGAACCCGGGCCACCAAGATGAGGACAACACCCAACAGAAATCCAACTGTCTTTCCACATTCGCTGGGGGCCCGGGAAGGAAGGTCATCACAAGGCATTCCAGGACGGAGTGCCTGATGCTAAGTCATCTTTAGAGCAGATGTGTTGCCTGTTGTTCAGCCCAGGGAGTGGTAAGTGTCTGGAACAGCAGGGGTGAGATGTTGGAATTACTCAGGAGAAGCAGCACTGTAACAAGACGTGAGCCACCACCAAACAGTGCTTACAGCCTAAGTGAATGATGAGGCCCCCCTTCAGCATAAAACCTCCGCTGCTTCCTAGATGCAAAGGCAGGACACCCATGCCCTTGCCTGAATCTGCCAAATAGCTCCTCACCTTTCCCTCCATCTTGGCCTCAAGTTTGGCATGTGAACATGAATCCTTGTTTCATCCCTGCATTACACTGTGCCTACAAATGCAGCCCCAAATGGTACATCTTTGTGCATCCCGTGTTTTCCTAAGAGTGTCATGGAGCTCTGCAGGCAACTGGGGATGCAATTAAGGTGTTTATGGATACGTCCAAATCCCTCCTGGCGTCTCTCCACACGGAGGCTGCTCCTGTTCCCCCACACTCCCTCCCCTCCAGGCCCGATGTTCTGTGGTCCCTTCCATGCTCCTGTAAATTAGCATGAATGTTATGCCTGTTCTGGGAGGTCTCGAGGTCTCCTTGGCTTACAACGATCAGAGCTGTTGGCAACAAAGTGAAGAACAAAACGCTCCTGGTTTTGTGAGTTTGTATAGGTAGATTTCTGGAACCGAAGGGGACCACGTCGTTCGTCATCCAAACTGAGATGGAAGGGCAGAGCTTTTCATAAATTCACAGGCACAGGTGTAAATTGGGACTGCCTCAGGCATGCGAAGACGGGTGGCCAGCCCACCACGTGTGGAGAAGGAAATGAAATAAATTGTGACATACGTATGTCTGGGCACACTAGAATATTATTTAGCCAGAAAGTGGAAAGAAACTCTGACACATGCTATACCACCAATGAACCTGAAAAATGTGATGGGAAGGGAAAGAAGCCAGCCACCAAGGACCCTAAATTATAGGATTCCACTGGTAAGAAATGTCCATCATAGCTAAATCCAAAAAGACAGAAAGACTAGTGGTTGCTTAGGGTGCGAGAATGGGGGTGTCTGGTAATGGGACTGGGGATTTTTGGGGGGAAGGAGAAAGTTTGGGAACTAGTTCAGGGTGGTGGTTATACAACGTTGTGAATGCACCAAATGCCTGTGAATTGTGTCCTTTGGTTCATTTCATGTTTTGTCCATTTTGCTTCAATGGAGAGAAAAAGGAAGTGGAACTATGGTGAGCTTTTTTCTGCTATTATGAGAGTTCAAAAATTCAATATCTTGATAGTCCTTATTCTACTGGGTTTTCATGAAGAGTTTCAGCTGATAACCATTGCCACAACTTATCAGCATGGCTCTGTCCACATTATATCTCCTGAGAGTACAAGTGCACACCCAAAGTTGGGTTTTGCCTCATTCTGCCTCATTAAGCAACATCCTGCCCATTACCTTTCTGTAAAGTCTACAACTCGAGCAGACCTCCAAGAACCCAAGATAGTCCCTTTTTGCTCTATGCACTTTGAGTCATTTAGAGCTGCTACGTTGGGGTTTCTTATCATGGTGGTTCAAGACACACGTGCTCACCTGAACTGCATGGAAATGAGGAAATCCCGACATGGAGCAAAACCCACAAAATTAATAGAATCATTGTGGGAGAATGAACGTCATAATCAATTCCTGTAACATTGGCTGGTAGAGGTTGGATGGTCCATCTTGCATCATGTTTGTTGGCCAAGTGGGTCAGCTTCCTGATCTCAGTAAGAAAAAGGTGCAGCTTGGTCTTTCCATGGTGAGATGGAATCTGTGTCATATTCTCAGTGTGTGGAGATCCATTGTCTGTGACAGTCACAATGTGGCAGATACTTAACCCTTGTTATTGACCAAAGGACAACAGAGAGACCACTCACTGAACTTCTACTAATCAGGCCATTGCCATTAACCTACTGGAAAGGCTGAACAGAAGAGAGTCAGATGGGGATGACAGGCGTTTTCTGGGAATTCATGCTTTGCACACCTTATACTGCAGGCATATCTTCATTACCCTTTGGAAAAGGGAGACACACATTTCCCTTTGATTAGCTATGATTCTGGATTTCCACAGAATCATTCCTAAGAATCATTCCAAAGAATGCCTTCCTATAAAAGGCAGCCATGATCCCATAAAATGCAGGCACTAAATTTCCTCCCCAAATATTTCGTTTGGGTAACCAAATCTTTAATAATAAACTTATTTTTTTTTTCATCAAGGCATTGCATATCCAGACAGGATGAGCATTCTGGTCTACAGAATATTGGCGAGAAGGGAATCCTTGTTCAGACAGCAGCTGCAATGAGGGCCGTGCCATGGCTTCGCTGAAACGCTTCCCAGATGCCGTGATGTCATATGATACAGAAAACACCCACCGCGTCCTTCTTTTGTTTAGTCTTAAACCATATCCGTGGACACAGGTCCGAAGTATTTGTGTAGACATGTGTTGTTCATACATGTTAGAAGTCTGGCAATGTGCTCGTGTTTATAGCAAGACTTGCTAAAATTCACGAGTGCACCCACACTCTGATAGCCAACAAAACCAGGGAAGTCCATAGTTTGTGGATGATGATCGTGCCTTCGTCTTCAACCAGTGGCAAAATATGTGTAAAACCATGTGCGTGAAAGGCATCTTTAAGTGCTAATTGGAAACGATTTTTCTTGGAAGGCACTAGAAATCCTTAAATTGCTTCCCTGGGAAGGGGCACAGTTACAGAGTGAGAAGGACAAACGGTGTATGGGAGAAGCGGAAAAGAAGCAAATGCATTTGATTTACAAGGCTTTATGGTAAAACACACTGGGAAGTCGTATTATACACTAGGGAGGGTGGGTCTTGCCAGTGGCTGGTCAGACATCACCTTTGCATGAATCTTCTTGTCTTTGGTCAAAGTTAAATATAAAACATCTCTGTGAGGACACAGTTCTGCCTAAGCGCTCTAGTAGCATTTTCCCAAAGAGCAGACCCTGCACGCGGCTGCAGAGAGTGCCCTTGGGAGAGCATGAGCTCGATTTCAGAAAAAGCCCAAGAAGATTCAATATTTCCCTCAGGATACCCCCCAGGAGAATTTCCACAGGCCTGGAAACACTTAACCATCACTTGCTTATTTGAGAGAAGTCAGAAAGGATTATTGAAACACATTGGAATGTTCAACCAAATTTACAAATGTCCTGAAACTGTTTTCATTAACCAAAAAAGATGCTGAAACAGGAAAAACAGTGAAGCTGGGAATGTAGCTGGACTGACCCTTGATCCCCAAAGGGGAAAGACACTGTGGGTATTTAGGAAAAAGGAAAATGTTAGATCTGAACAACCAAGAAAATGAGGAAAAGAAATGTCAAATGAAAGTGTTCTATCTACCATGTCTACCAATCTATTCATTATCTATCATCTATGTATCTATTATTCTCTTCATTCATTCCAAGAGTATTTTATTTTATTTCGTTATCTGAATGTCGCTGACACGGAGTTATATCATTTTCAGGTGCACAACATAGTGATTCCACAAGATTATACATACGCTATGCTCACCCCAAGCGTAGCTATCATCTGTCACCATGCAACACTATTACAGAACCATTGACTATTCCCTGTGCTGTGTCTTTTATTCCCTAGAGGAAAGTATTTTAAAATGAATGTCTTTGGAGTGTTGGAAAATACATCAGATGCCAAAAAAAAAAAAAAAAAAAAAAGCATGATCAAGAACTCTTACTGGTTATGACATCAGGGCCTTTGGTGAAGTTGAAGTCATTCATCCAAGGAAGACAAGGCGTGAGGTTCCATGTGTCTATTGCACAATTACTGTTGGAACCCTAGTGCCTATGAGCCAATATGCCACTTGTTCTAGTCAAGAAGGAAACGGCATGTAGGTCAAGGCGAGATCCCACAGCTTCTTGTGCAGTGTTGGGAGCATGGTGGCTGTCTATTTGGTGAAAGGAGATACCTTCAGGGTGGGGTATTAATTCATTCTTGTGGACAAAACTCTGCAGAGAACAATAAAGAATGGTGGTGAACTAGATGTCCCAGTTGCTTCTGCCCATGAAGACCTTACAAATTATGACTGTTGAGTATGGGCAGCTCCTGACCTGTTATCAACCCCATCAGGGAAAAAGAAAGATTAAGGAATCAGTGAAGATACAGAGAAAACTCTAGATGCTGGCAGCTTTGAGTTCCAACTGGGACCAAATGCATCGAAACTCTTTGGATGCAATCGGACAGTGAGGCATTGGCAAATAAAATACTGTAATTTTTGCACATTCAGAGGTTACTCAAGTTGCCCAAATGACATAATACAGAGGAAAGTGGGATACACCCAGAGTTAAGGTTTTCTCACGAAAGCCCAGAGGATTTATGCATTGGGAGTCCAATGTCTCTGGCCAGCCCCAGTACTCTGTGTGGACTCACAGATTCTCAACTGTCAGATGATGAGCAAAGTTTCCAGTGGAGAAAAAAAAAAAAAAAAAGCAAAGGGAGGGGAGGATTTCCCTGGAAACACCGCTGTTATGGGAGAGGTCAGCTGTTGATTCCCAAAAGCCTGAAGTCAAACTAGCTCCTTTTGTCTTCCCAGCCCCTCTGCCTCACCCCTACAGCAGCGAGGTTGGTGACTGACACTCCTCCTGAGTCAGCGCCACGCCCCCCACGATTGTCCTCGAGCATGAAAAGCATGCTTTTTACTCCCCCACCCGGCCCCAATCAAAGTCGTCTAAAGCAGTTTTATTCAAAAGTCATGGCTATGGCCCGGGTGCCGGGGAATTCTAAAGATGAATTTCCTTCCCGCAATTGTCAGAGAAATTATATTTGGTGGGCAAACACTAGAACTCACAACAATAAAGGCATTGTTCTTCGCAACTCTGAAAGTATATCTAAACATGTATTTTCCCTAAATGGATTGTTTTAAATATAGTTGTTTTGCTCTAAAGATGGCAGTGACCTGAAGCTAAATCACAGATTTGCTGCTTCCTCAAAGAAAGTTGCCCTTTTGTGCACACACAGAGACTTGCTCCTGAAGGGCGTTCCTGGTGTCTGTTGTCTACAGGATCCATACAGTAGAGGAGGAAAAGATCAGGGAATTCATGGAGGCTTCTACTCATCAGACATGCTGGGCTATAATCAGTTGGATTCATGCAAATGACCACATAGTAAAAGGGAATGTTAGCCTACATGACTCCTCTTGGTATTCATAGCACTCATAAGACACACCTTCGTGTGCAGAGCTGTTCAGTGTCTACCCTAGAACAGTCGGGCTGTGAGCTTGAGTTCCAGGGCCTTTCCTGCATACATGGGAGATTCCCTAAGAAAGACCCCCCCCTCATTGTTTGAAATCATCCACCATGAACCCCAGAGAGCTTACCTGAAAGGAAATCTTTGCATTTGGAAGCCCTGACTGACTGCATGTTAAAGCACATCTCCATAGTAGGTATGAATAGATATATGGTTGGTAGACAAGATGGATAGATAGATAGATAGACAGACAGACAGATAGATAGATAGATAGATAATGGATGGATAGATAATAGAGGGATGGGTGGATGGATGGATAAATAGATGATAGAAGGATACATGGATGGATGGATGGATAAATGGATGGATGGATGGATGCGTGCATACATAAATAGATGATAGATAGACAGAGAGATGGATGCATAGATGGATGGGTGGATGGACAGATAGATAGACAGATAGACAAGTAAATAGATACATAGATACACAGATAATAGATTGATAGATGATAGATTTCTGGATAGGTAGATAGATGATGGATGGATAGATGGATTGGCAGATAATAGATGGACAGATGATGGATGTATGAATGAATGGATGGATAGATGGATAGACAGATATTATAAATGAATAGATAGATGGATAGATAGATGATAAATTGATAGGTGATAGATTTCTGGATAGGTAGATAGATGATGGATGGATAGATTGATAGATGGTAGATGGATAGATTAGTAGATAAATAGGTGCATGGATAGATGGATGGGTAGATTGATGGATTGATAGATGATAAATCAATAGATAATAGATGATAGTTATTTTCTGGGTCTCTCTTACGCTTTTGTCCCAATCCCTCTGGAAGAGCATGTACACTTACAGTCACATCATGCTTATTGAAATGTGACGTGTGAGAACAGGAAAGGGTCATGCACATCCCAAGGAGGTACGTTCTATGTGGTACTGGCATTCGACCAGAACTAAATACCCACTTTGAAATGGCACCACCCGAGAGCTCCCCAAACTCCGTTCTATGACACTGACCTCCAGCAAAGTTAATCTGGGAAGCATCAATTCCAGGAGCATTTTACCAGTAAATCAATCACCAGCCATCACGAGCAAAGCACAGGTTCTCCCATCCATGAGATGGGGTACAGCAAGTGACAGGCTGGCCATGTCCATGCAGGTGTAAATAATTAGGGAGAGTTTTGATCGGAATGGCATTAAAAGTATAGATTGCTCTAGGCAGTATAGACATTGTAACAATGTTTATTCTTCCAATCCAAGAGCATGGAATGTTCTTCCACCTTTTTGTGTCTTCTTCAATTTCTTTCATGAGTGTTCTGTAGTTCCTCGAGTACAGATCCTTGACCTCTTTGGTTAGGTTTATTCCCAGGTATCTTATAGTTCTTGGTGCAATAGTAAATGGAATCGATTCTCTAATTTCCCTTTCTGTATTTTCATTGTTAGTGTATAAGAAAACCACTGATTTCTGTACATTGACTTTGTATCCTGCCACGTTACTGAATTGCTGTATGAGCTCTAGTTATTTGGGAGTGGAGTCTTTGGGGTTTTCCATATAAAGAATCATGTCATCTGCAAAGAGAGAGAGTTTGACTTCTTCATTGCCAATTTGGATACCTTTTATTTCTCTTTGTTGTCTGATTGCCATTGCTAGAACTTCTAATACTATGTTGAACAAGAGTGGTGAGAGTGGGCATCCTTGTCATGTTCCTGATCTCAACAGGAAGGCTGCAAGCTTTTTCCCATTAAGGATGATATCTGCTGTGGGTCTTTCATAGATAGATTTTATGGAGTTCAGGAATGTTCCCTCTATCCCTATACTTTGAAGAGATTATGCTGAGTGAAATAAGTCAAGCAGAGAGAGTCAAGTATCATATGGTCTCACTTATTTGTGGAACATAACAAAGAACATGGAGGACATGGGGAGATGGAGAGGAGAGGGAGTTGAGGGAAACTGGAAGGGGAGGCGAACCATAAGAGACTATGGACTCTGAAAAACAACCTGAGGGTTTTGAAGGGGCGGGGGGTAGGAGGTTGGGGGAACCAGGTGGTGGGTAATAGGGAGGGCACGTGTTGCATGGAGCACTGGGTGTGGTGCAAAAACAATGAACACTGTTACACTGAAAAGAAATAAAAAAAGAACAAGGAGTTCGCATATGCCCCCATTAAAAATAATAATAATAATTAGAGAAACAACACACAGAGAAAAACAACAATCAATAAATACTTCCCATGTCTCTACTCTCACCTTGGCCACAACGAAAATTGAAGAGTTGAAAACACATCCTATACACATGTTCTCCCCTACTCCTGGGGAAGGGCAGAAACATACCCCATACACCATAGGCAGGCACCATCAGACCCTCTGCATGGCCTCTGCTCAGCCAATATTCCCCTACATCCTTTGGGGGTCTAATAAATGTATGGTGAGTTGCAAAATCCATGTGGCCCAATGATGGAAAATCAAGGGCTAAGCAGCCACAGGTGGTTTGTTAGCAAGGTCTGTCCTACTAAAATACAGCTATGGGTGCCTTACGCAGGGGTCACTGAATCCTCACAGATCTGGAGACTGGGAGTCTGAGATCAAGGTATCACCATGTTCATTTCTGTCTGGCGTCTTCTTCCAAGCTTGCAGACGGCCACCATGTTTCTTGCCATGTGGTGCACAGACAGACAGAGAGACAGAGAGAGATAGGGTGTTTTTCCTATAAGGATGCTAATTCTACTGGATCAGGGCCTCACCCTTATGACCGCGTCTCACCTAATTACTTTCTTACTGAAAAAACATCCATGCTGGGTGTTAGGGCATCATTATATGATCCTGCAGGAAAGTGGGGGCACAAACATTCAGCCCCTAACAGATGGAAATAAATACCCAGCAGCAAACATTTCAGTACCAAAAGTGAGGCTCTCCCCAACCTAATGAAATGTCTGGTGAAGGATTTGTCAGAAGTACAAAAAGAAAAAACCCATGCATCAGGTGGTCCATCTCAAATTTGTTTTTCAAAAAAAAAATTTTTATTTCCTTTTGCACACGGGTTTGATGCGTAATGCAGTTCTTTGAGTTTATCCTCGCTCAGGCTGTTGGGATCTGTCCAGGCAGGGCACGCGGATTCATCTTGTGTTTTGGACCCAGGAGAAGCTCAAGAACGAAGACCAAAAGTAGTGCTGCTTTGAGCGGGTTTTACCATGAGTGTTCACAGTGCTGCCTCGGCACCATATCGGGATAGAAGTTAAGTTTGTGAATGCATCAGCCGAGGCACTGGTGGTCATGATGAGTCATCAGGAGTTTGGGGCATTAGCCCACCTTCCTGCACCACAGTGGAAGTTTTCTCTTTATGGGCTGGTAGGGCGCCAAAACTTATAATACTCTCTTGTAGATGCACACAGTGGATCAGGTGCCATTCAAAAAATCTGCCAGCAAATCTGGTGGGTTCCCTGAGCTCCCTACCAAGCAGGGAGCGTGGTAGGCAGTTAAAGTCCATACAAATGATTAATTGCCTTTCAGGGTCCATAGGAAATGGTGTCTCTTGGGTCATTGCATGGTGGGGCCTACATTGCTACCCCTTGACCACCATCTCCAAGAGTTTCTCCAAGCTGATTTGTGGGTGCAGGATGGGGGGAACCAAACTTGTCCTTCTGACCACAAGAGTTAGACCTCCTATCCAGGAGGTGTCAGCAGAGGAATGGCTGGTCTGGGCTGCTCTTGGAGCTGAGGCCAGGCTCACCTGGCTACACATGGGCAACACCGGGGACCATAGCTTGCAGGCTGCATGGCTCTTGGTCATTTGTCCTGGCCAGGGGCCTACTGCTGTCCTTAGGGATCCTTTTGAATCTTGCCTACATCCTCCATCTGGTCGTGGCCTGGGATACTTGCCTTTAACCTTTACGTGTGGGGGAGAAACTAGGTGTATGTTTGTGCATGAGTTTATGTATGTGTGTCTGTCACGCACATGATTTGTGTATGCATGTGTTGGTGTGTATGCACGTGTGTGTTTCTGCATGAGTTCACCGTGCCCGTGTGTTTGTGCTTGCCTATGTGTTGGTGTCCGTGTGTTGGTGTGCATGCACGTGTGTGTTTCTGCATGAGTTCACCGTGCCCGTGTGTTTGTGCTTGCCTATGTGTTGGTGTCCGTGTGTTGGTGTGCATGCACGTGTGTGTTTCTGTATGAGTTTATGATGCCCGTGTGTTTGTGCTTGCATATGTGTTGGTGTCCGTGTGTTGGTGTGCATGCACGTGTGTGTTTCTGTATGAGTTTACGATGCCCGTGTGTTTGTGCTTGCATATGTGTTGGTGTCCGTGTGTTAGTGTGCATGCACGTGTGTGTTTCTGTATGCACGCATGTGTGCACGTGTTTGTGTGTATGTCTATGCATGCTTGGGCTTATGCATGAGTGTCTCTGTGTGTGCTTGCATGTATCTACGTGCATCATTGAAAGTCTCCCCTTTGACTGAGTCTCACGTTTTCTCATTTTTTCTCACACCATAAGCTGCAGTTTCGAATAGTAATGAAGAGATCCAGCTCAGTAACACGTCTCGTGTGTGTAGTTAACCACGCATATCAATGGCATTTGGTTTTAGGTTGGGAACAGAGGCTTTTGGATCGGTCCCATACGACAGTTTGAAGCTTATGTGAGAATAAATCCTGAGTAACACCACACCTTCAAACATGTTTCCAAGAAGGGGGGAAATAAAGTGTTTCTGGTCTAAAATTCCAACAGATATATGTGAAGTTGCTTAAAAGCCCAGAGACCTTGTCTCAAAATGCATACAACAAACTCTTCCAAAATAATATGTTTCATCTATAAATATTACATGATGGCTGCTGGCCAAAGGCTTTCTCCAAAGAGCATCAAAATTATGTTGGATATCTTCACGTATATCCTGATTAATGTGGTCTAAAATTGTACACTGTCTTGTAAGCACACACACACGCAGTGTCTTGAACTCCATTATCTATCACCTGCATGCATGACCCTTCCAAACCTCACTGTGACCTCTGAGAAATATAAGAAGCAGATCCTATGCACTTCCAAATGCTACACACGGTTAAACTCAGACCCAAAATGTTAATGGATGTTCTGCTCCCACAGAAGAGTATAGCTCTAAACCATGTTCTTCTTACAGACAGAGATTTTAGGTTCATGCAAGTCAGCTCTGTAAGGAGGAATGGAGGAAAATCATCATGGTCATTTATTTAGTGAGGCCACTCACAAGGGTAGCTGCACGCGATGCCCCTCTCTCAACAGGGAAATGATCCCTAAAAGAAAATCACCTATAGGAATAAGCCCATGCCTGGAATGCTATAGGCAGAGGGCTCAGGTATCAGGCACTATCTCTGTGAGATTTATCATTTTGGAAGCATGTGGTGGTCTGCTCTGCACCTCTGGGCAGACTGCTGTGGCTCAGTCCTTCCAGGGGGGTGACGTAACTGGTCTGGAAAGTGCCGGCAAAGGCTAAGCACCATCGGGATGACAACCTGCCCCATCTGTACACACTTGATAGGAGGTAGAAGGTCCTTCAACAGCATTATCTATCACCTTCCCTTCCAAAAGCCCTCTCCAGGGGCATTCGCATTGTTCATGCAAAATCTCCAAACGTCACCACATACAGGGTTGGGGAAAAGACTGACCCCTTGGAAATGAAGGCTTTGCAATCACACGCTTGTCTAAGAAACAAGAGGAGGGTCTCACCAAGAGTGCAGATTTATTACATTTCTCCAGGAAGGGGGAAAAAAAAGAATACTGAGAAAACATAAGACAAAAATGTGGGGAACTTTCCCAAAGTGACCCTTGGAGAATTTGGTGTGGCTGACCCAGGGAGCTGCAGACAGGGTTTGTGGTTAGGACATCTGTAGTTGACTCACTTCTGGAGGTAAAAAGAGAGCCAGTGGTGACCAGTTCTTTTGTGCCTTTGGCAAAACTGACTTGTCTTGCTGCCTCATGGGGAGTGCCGTCTTCTGGGCAGAGACAAGCAGAAGAGTGAGCATGTGACCAAAAGTGCCATTAGACTCAGATGCCACGGCCAGGAATTCCTGGGCATGGAGAGACCCACTGACTCTCGTATTTTCTACCCTGGATGCACATTAGCTTGACTTAAAAAAAAGGGGGGGGTGTTGAAAAGCTATAGTAATGTCTTGGCTATGACCTCAAATCACAGGCAGCCAAAGAAAAAATCAAGAGCATGAAAGGCAACCCACAGAATGGGAGAAATTATTGGTCAATCATACATCTGAGAAGGGATTCAAATCCAGAATATATAACCAGTCTTACCACTTAAGGAAAACTAACCAAATTCATGACCCAGTTGGACAATGGGCAAAGGTCTTGAATAGACATTCCTCCAAAAACGACCTACCAATGACTGACACGCCATGAAAAGACGTTCAACATCCTTCGTCCTTATGGAAATGACGATCGAAACCAGCAAGTCCAGGAGAACTCTGGGGATTTCCACGACAAAATGCACTGGAAAATGGGGGAGGGGATAGGGAGGTTATCGTATCTATCTATCCATCCATCTATCCATCCATTCATTCATCCATCCATCGTCTGTCCATCTATCCATGATCATCTGCCAATCCATCTATCTACCCATCATCTATCTACCAATCCATTAATCTGTAGAGCCTTGGTGAGGTGAGGACCATGGGAACTGGTTCTACCAAGAGTGAGGGGACCCAGATGGTATTGGGGTTCAGCAAGTACGTGTGGGTTGAGAGCAAACTATGGCGCCCAGGCATCCTCAACAGCCCCTTCCATTAGGTGTGTGTGTGCAGCTGTGTGCTGGGCTGATGCAAATTATGAGGAAGAAGTCCAGAATCTCACTATTTATCAGGGGGGTGTATGAGTTCACTAGGGCTGCTATAACAACCACCATATCCTGGCCAGTGGCAATGACACACAGGTATTCTTTCCTGGTCCTGGAAGCTGGGAGTCTGAGATCCATGTGGGACCAAGGCTGGTTCCTCTAGAGGTCTCTCTCCTGATCGTGTAGATGCTGTGATTCCCTGTGTCCTCACATGGTCATCCCTCTGTATGTGTCTGTGTCCTCACCCCGTGTTCTTATAGGACCCCACTCCTGTGGGATCAGGACACACCCTCATAACCCCTTTTGACTCAGTTACCTTTTTATAAAGACCCCACCTCCAAATGCAGTCCCATTCAGGGGTACCAAGGGTTAAGCCTTCAATATATGGATTTTAGGGGGCTACACATCAGCTCCTGCTTGGAGAGGAGGGTATGGTACATATTTTTCCTTCAACAAAGCTACCATCTGCATCAGGAATTGCATTTCTCACAGACACACTGAAATAAGCACTCCTTATTTTTGTCTTTGTCAAAGAATGCAACCCTTCCCTCTCTTGTAATCACTACGGGGGAGTAGAGAAATTATTTGATGCATGCCAAAGGAAACCAAAAACACACTTGCATTTTTCTCCGGTAACTCTTCCAAGACCGTCATTCAATTGGGCGATACCAGTAAAGGGAGGAACGGAGGAAAAATTCAGGAGGGAGACCAGAGATAAATCTCCCTACGTTGTTGGTGTTCACTGAGTGACTCTGCAAAGCTGCTGTTTGTCACACACGGGGAGGGACCTGGGGACGTGCCTCACCTCATACTGGTAAGTAGTTAGCAACACCAAATGTAGGGAAATGCATGAATCTTTAAGACACAATGTCAAAAACACCTACTCTGGCGTGGGTCAGGGAGACTTGGAGCTACATTTGCACATTCCGGGAGGACTTGATCATTCCTTCCACTGAGGGAGGCAGGCCTGGTAGAGAAATGGCAATCCTCAGAGCGGGGGGTGGGAATCCATCAGAGCTGGGTTTGAATCTCTGACCAGCTCCTAGGTCTGGTGAAAATTTTATGGTGGAAAATTTTTTTTTAAGATTTTATTTTTAAGTAAATTCTACACCCAGCATAGGGCTCAAACGTAGAACTCCAAGATCAAGAATTGTGTGCTCTACCAACTGAGCCAGCCACGTGCCCTATGGTGAACTTTTATCAAAAGTAAGATAAAAGCTCAATACCCACCTTGTCAAAGGCTATGAAAATCAGCATTATGTGTTGTGAAACAGTGAACTGCCTCCTGCTAGTTCTCACTGTGTTTCTGTCCAGGCACATAGGAGAACGTGGACCTCTCCCACAAGTCACTTCTGGGTGCCTCTGCCTTCTCCTGGGAAGATGGTCACAGGTGAGTCCGTTGATCTTGAAGTGTCCTCAGATGTCCCAGGACGTCCTTGTCTTCATGTAGGTCCCATCTTAATGTTTTAGGCATGCATTATAAGTCATTTTCCTGCGAGCTGAACTTCTCACATAAAACTTAAAAAAAAGATAATAAGGCTTGGCCTCCCCTGCCCTCAAGGTGCCCTTCTAGATGTATAATTGGTGAATAGAATGGTGAGATGTTTAAAGTGCACACTGAGGTCATGTAAAATACATGTACATTGTGGAAACACAGAATAAATTATTTTTATGACTCTTAGTCGTCAGAATTGAGTACCTGAAAAGTTTTCAAAAAACTATTTTTGAAGGATTTCATTTTGGGTTCAGTTTCAGAAGGAATGAAATAAATAATGCGGAATTATTTTTTTATAGCAAATAGGGTCATATGTCTAGGCCTCAGTGACATTTTTAAAGTAATTTGAATTATGGACAAGGGTTGAATTTCATTTTTTAGGAAATGTACATCTTTCATTCAGATCTGAAGACTGTTTATAAATGCACCAGTTTCACGATGAATACACAAATAGCAACTCTCTTTCCATCTCTCATCAAGTCATTTTCATTACAAATATTTAAAAAAATATTGATCAGGATAGAGTCTGAATTCTTTTGAGTATTATTGCTTTCTGGATTGTGAAAGTTTTACACAGGTGTGTTTATCACCTGTTGACAAAAATCATTTAAATTTTAATCAAAAGCATTTACTCAGCAGTTATGGTCATATGTGTGTGTGTGTGTGTGTGTGTGTGTCTTACTAGGGTCTTCTTTTTTCTTGTTTTGCTTTACTTCATGTATTAACGTTCACAATGCTGAAAAATTTCAGGCTGTGGGATTCCTAAAGTGGTGTTTCTTCTCTGGTTTTACTCTTCTCCATGTCTCTGGAGTAGAACCACAATGCATGAATAGATGCATTAGTAGAACACACAACATTCCCCATGTGGTCATTGGGACCTTCACAGTCACTATAAAAGGATTATTCCAGAACAACCCGATCTCAAGTGACCCATGATGCCCTGTGCTCAGCCTTTCCCATTGTTTGTAAGGTATTACATGCCCAGGACCTCTGTGGTTTAATGGAAACTCTTTCCTAGCTTAGAAATATATAAGCTTAGAAATAACTCAGAAAAATATGTTAGAAATATCTTAGAAATATATAAGCTTAGAAATAGTTTGGGAAATTATGTTAGCCACAATCCCTCTATTTTTATAATTTCTTCCAGGAACCCCAAGTAGGGCCAAAACCAACATGGCAAAGCAAGTCAAGTTGGATATGGATCTACATGGACATCCTTATCCTCCCTTTTCCTACCTACAGGAACTTCTGCCGATGTAGCTAGAATCCTCAGAACATCATCCTTTTCACCTTCAAATGACCTTTCCTTGGCCAAGAACTTTCTCAACCATTTGCTGCTATGGTCACAACATAATAACTGTTGAAAAATCCCCAAAAAACACTCATAAAAGTCTCATGGATTCTCATGCATGGATTCTAGGTTCTTCTGGTGACCCAACTTATCTTGAGGACCTATAATGGGTCAGACAGGTGAGAAGCAGTATTGTGTCTATTATCTCAAGGAATCCTAAGAATGATGGATTGTGCTGGCTACCACTGACAGACTCCCTCTGGATTCTTCTGTAAAAGCAGAGCTTGGAGCAAGGGTTATGTGCTAACCCTTTGGGATTACATGTTTCCTTCCATGGCAGGACCCAGGCATTCCAACTGACTAGATTTCTCTCTCCTGCTTTTAAGTTCTTAACATACTGAACAGGGTCCTTCTAACTTCCTCCATATCTGCATTCCCTTTTCCCTCCAGGAGCCCACAGGACCCACTTTTCATTCTCTAAAGTCACCCCCAGTTAAACTGAACTTCTCTTTGCCAGCTGCATACTGTGAGGTGCCCACTTCCTGTCCTGTGATGCAGAGGGGAGCCCCATGCCCTTTCCTCCCCTGCCTCAGGGGACGGATCCCAAATGCACAATGACTGATCCGATAAACTCATGTTATTATACACATTCTTGCTCACTGAATCTCATCTCTTTCTCCATTCTTACAACAGACACACATTTTCGTGGTTCTGTAAGAAAGGAGTGAGAACTAGCCTTCATTTAGGACCCACCATGTACTGGGATTTTTAGGAACTGCATTTTGCTTTATCTCAAGCAAAGCACTCAAAAAAGATCTGTTAACCATTTGTTACACACACACACACACACACACACACACACACACACATCCTCAATGAAGAGCCAAGAACTTGACAAAAATCAAGAAGAGAAGGACAGAGATGGGAATTCTTATGATGGTAAATCTACTGTAGGGCACTACAGTGACCTTAGTTCAGACCACATGAAATGACTTGAGAACAAAAGATACTACAAAGATATCATCTACTTTAATTCCATCGGATTCAGCACTACAAATGTTAGTGATTTTTCCCAATTCTAAGCTTATCAACTTCCCATGGTCTTTAAGGGGACCAGGAATACTCCTTTTGGAGCCATGGTGTCTTGAGTTGGGAAACTCTGAGCTTACTTTTCTTCCTGGGTCCTTAGTTTGACTTCATCTGACTTGGGTAGGTAATGAAAACTCACTCAGATTGGAAGAGAATGACCCAAGCACCCAGACTTTCTCCCCAAGGAGCTGCCAATATGAGAACCAGCTTTGTTCTGCATACACATGGAAATGCAAGAGCCACCTGGGTTGAGGTTTTTTCCTTCTACCTGGAAACTCTTGACTTTTTTCTGTCTCCTGCTCTATCCTGGAGCGAGATTTTGGTAGCCTCTTCATGCCCATGGGTGTACCCTTTGTAGATCTTTGGAGAGGCTATTGTCCTTCTAGTCAATATAGTCCTTAGAGGTGTCACCATGAGTGCTGGAAGCCCACCTCCCTTGCTGGAGACAATCAGCAAACGCCCAGCCGCCTTGTCAGCTGGAGAGAACTAGAAATTACAGGGCTCCCTTCCATCACTAGCATGGGAGGGTGGAGTCAATCCCATGGTAAGGCTTTCACATTTGCAGCACGGAAGCTTGTGAATGACGATTTAAAGCACACCGTGCCACAAAACAACACTAACTCCGTTCAACCTGGACTCTTTGGGCTTCATTCTTCCTCTCCCTGGACAGGAGTCTGGGCTTACTTTGTGGTTTTCAGAACTACAAGATAGTGTGTTTATAATACAATATCCCATTACACAAATTATATTACTGATGAGCACTGACATTTTGGTGGAAAGACACAACGAAAACGATGCCTTTGGCGGTTGTTGCTCCCAGGCTATGTCTTTCATAAAATCCAATGTCTGTGCCAAGGTAAGAGAAAAAAGGCATCTGAATAATCAATTTATGTTCCTCCTGGCTTCTGCTAAGAGGAGGGCTTTTTTTCTTGAAGGTTCTACTCACTTTACCCTTTACATTTTACAGGTTTATTTAAAACCCACATTTGAAATATAAGCATAGATTAAATACAGACATATACTCATATATTGAATGATAGATGATCTTTGCTAATATTCCATTTATAGATAACTTATGTATCCAATATGTATGTCCATAAATATAAATACAACCATACTTTGGGGTGCCTGGCTTGCTTAGTCAGTAGAGCATGTCACTCTTGATCTCAGGATCCTGACTTCCAGCCCCACATTAAAAAACAAAAACAAAACAAACAAAACAAAACAAAAAAAACCCACCATGAACAAAAAATATAAGCAGACCTTAAGCCATAAATTTATTTGGTGGATCCTTATGTGAAGGATCCGAATACAGATATCTGTCATTCTCTGTCAAACTCATTTGCTTACGAATATATTCCTCTGGTCACCCAGGGAAATTACGCTGATTCCCGCTTTCCTGATCCAACAACATGCAGGTGTCAAAGTGATACACCAGCATGAAGGAGATGATCAGACACTCCCGTTCTACTTTGGAAGGAGTTTCAAACCCCTCCGATGTGTTGATAGCATGCAAAACTGTGTTTCTTCTGTTTTGGGTACAAAAATGGAAAAATGGAAATGGAAAAAAATGGGAAAATACTATGGCTGTATTTTAGGTATGTACTTGGAGAAGCAGGGACTCCAAGTCCTAAAAGTCTGCTAAATGCTTTGTCCTAAACAAAGAAAGCCAACCAAAAATGTGGTGGTGTCTCATACTTTATCCTTCAGTTGCTTTATTCCTATCCTCGTGGCCTCCTAGCCTTATGGAAGGTTGAACTTCCAAGTTCTCCAACTTGTAATCCCGTCTGATATATTTCACCAAAATTACAATAGGCTGTGAGACACAATTCAAACACATGCCAGTATAGGGAAGACATAAACAGGAAAATATGGTCTGCCACGTTCACCTACACTAACAGCCAAGGGAAGAGACGGCGCTTTCATGGGAAATACCAGTTTTGGCTCTGGATTCCAGCCAGAGACGTCCGCCATTTATAAAATCCATGACATTCCATGCATATGTCTTACTCTTCTCCCTCCAAGAAATGGCTTATTTTATCACCGTAATCCACCTGTACTCTGGTTCTGAATCTTCTTTGTTCTCATCCTGATATTTTTGCAAAGGAGATGGATTCTTATTTCTTGGTTCTACCTGAAGACTCTTAAAAAAAAAAAACAAAAACAGAAGGGAATTAGCTAGAGAATATTTTATCCATTTACATAGTCTGGAAAACACTTCAACTGAAGTTATAAAGTAAGATTTCATTCTAAACAGGGTAATTCTAGATGTGGTAGGGCAGCCTCTCCTGCTGGGTGTGTTTGAAGGGCTGAGAGGTAAAACTAATAAACACAGGCGGCATCTATTTTAGTACACTTAAAAAATCTCCAAAAACCCTTCAACTTGATCACCTATTACTTTTATGATCATTCAACGGCATAGATAAAGCAATGAGAGGTGAGGACAGTGAAGTTTACTTGAGATTTTGTCCCACTGGAGTCTGGCCATGGGATTAGAACACACATACCTACTGTTTCAGGAAAATGAACTCTTCCCCGCATCCCATCATTAAATTCTCTTCTCTTTAAATTTCACAACTTTGTGACCCTTTTTCGTTTTAACCTGAAGAGAGCTGACCTAAAGGCAGTAGGAAAATACAGATGAGGAGACAAATGTCTTCGTAGATAAATGATCCCTCCCTCTGAGGGTAAAATGTGCCATAACTCATGCACTCACTTATCATCTGTCACAATGTCAGTCCTTTAAAAATGAACCTGCAAGTTACCAGGTCATCTGGAGATGGTATCAGAGGTGGAGAGTGATGGACATCAGTGGGATAACGATGTTGAGCTTGGTTGCCACTGCTCTCCTCATGAAAATTGTTTTCAAGGGCTCTTGGCTTATTTTCTCAAAGTGTGAAAATAGCCATTTCATATGTAACAAAGTAGCAGGAAAGAACATGAAACATATTTGGATCATACATGCTACCCCATGTCAAAATTTCAGCCACATGGGATTTTTTTGTAGACTGGTTTTTCATAAAGGGGGATTGATGGCCAACCTTTAGTGGGTGGAAGACATTCACAAGAATATATATAAGTCTCTGGAAATAGAAGAAGAAGAAGAGGAAGACAGCAATAATTACTGGAATTACTGAAATTGCCTTCTCCTTAAACTATATCCTTTAAACACTGTTTCTCCCATGTCTGTGTGACCACCTGTTTAGTAAGCCTAACACCACCCTTAATAAAACCAGACTTTGACCTCAGCTCCATAGATTTTAAGAAACAATAAATTTCCTATGAAGAAAAGAAAGGATGAACATGTTCTCTTTCTCAGCTGTGAATGAAGGAACAGAATTCTGTGGTCCCTGCTATAAATATTCAGAATTATGTAATCCTAAACTTTGAGCCACTAAAACATATTTTATCAAGAAGCATATTGGTGCAAGTTTATTTAGAATTCTTTGTGCCATACAATAACCACATGATCCAGCAATTCTAGGGCTGGACATTTATCTAAAGAGTTGAAAACAGGGACTTACAGATGTTGCACACCTGTGTTCACAGTAGCAAGATTCACAATAGCCCAGAAGTGGAAGACACCCAAGTGTCCATGAATGGATGGACATTCATGGGTCCATGATGGGTGGTTGTATAGATAGATAGATAGATAGATAGATAGATAGATAGATAGATAGAAGATACATATGATGGATGGATGGATAGATAGATAGATAGATAGATAGATAGATAGATAGAAGATACATATGATGGATGATGGATGGATGGATGGATGGATGGATGGATGGATGATAGGTGGATGGATGGATGAATGGATGGATGGATAGATAGATAGATAGATAGATAGAAGATACATATGATGGATGGATGGATGGATGGATGGATGGATGGATGGATGGATGCATGGATGATAGGTGGATGGATGGATGAATGGATGGATGGATACATGGATGGAGGGTGGATAAATAGATAGGATGATGGATGGATGGATGATGGATGGTTGGATTGATGGATGATGGATAGATGGATGGGTGGGTGGGTGGATGGATGGATAAATGACATGTGGTCTATGCATTGAATGGAACATGACTCAGCCTTGAAAAGGAAAGATGTTCAGTATCTGCTACAACATGGATGGACCTTGAGGACATGGTGCTCAGTGACATAAGTCAGACACAGAAGGACAAATCCTGTGTGATTCTGTGCATGTGGGGTCCCTAGAGGAGTCACATCCATAGAGAGAAAGTAGAAGGATGGGTGCCGGGGGCTGTGGACAGGAGTGGGGAGGTAGTGTTCAATGGGGACAGAGTTTCAGTTTGGTGAGATGGAAAGTTCTGGAGATGGATGGTTGGGATGGTTGTGCCATGGTGTAAGGGTGCTTAATGCTACTGAACTCTGCTTTCCAAAGTGGGTAAAATGGTCAGCTTTGTGTTATGTGTTTTTCCCACAATACAAAAAAAAGAAGAGTTGTACAAAATAAAGGGGAAATGAAATAAAATTTAAAAAAATTAAAACATACGGTGAATTTCATTCTTACCAAATAACTATCCTCATTGTAGCTTCATCCAGGTGTCTGCAGGACTCTGAAAGACGTTTGTCAGAACTGAAGGAAAATCCTATTTCCATTCAGATGCACCGCAAGCCATGTCCCTACAGGCCCCTGACAAGCCGAGTTTAACATGTCCTATTTTCAAATATTTGTTCTCATCAGCACAGATCCCTGCTGGCACATTGCACAATTAATTGGCAGCCCCATATCTTGTAACCTCCCCACATGGGACTTGCCACTGAGCCCCTTAAGACTGACTGTCAGTTTGCAATCTGTGCCTGATGCTATCCTCCTTTCTTGTCACCCACTGAAAAACATCCTTAAAATGCCAGCAACACAATGGCTCTTTTTGCTTCTTACCAACACTCCTGAGCCAGCTGTGGGTCACACACGCCCACAGCCAATGGCAAAGCTTACCATTGAAGAAAACCTCAGACTAAACTATTTTTTTTAAGATTTTATTTTTTTATTTGACAGAGAGAGAGAGAGAGAGAGAGAGAGATGGTGAGAGCAGGAACACAAGCAGCGGGAGTGGGAGAGGGTAAGCAGGCTTCCTGCCAAGCAGGGAGCCCAATGCGGGGCTCAATCTCAGGATCCCAGGATCATGACCTGAGCTGAAGGCAGACGTTTAACGACTGAGCCACCCAGGCGCCCCTAAACTATTTAATTTTTAAAATCCCTTCTCCCAGTTTTATCTGACAAGGATATTCTGGGGAGTTATAGAGAGAAAATAACATTTCCCGTTCTACCAAGGGACGCCAAACCTTTACTGAACACGTATCATGTTCCAAAGCTTTAGGAGTCATTTGTCATTTATAGCAACACCCCAGGAAATCATTTTCTTATCTTCATCCCCATTCAGGGAGATGCAGCTTTGTTATGGGGGCTTTTGCAGACCAAGACACCATCTGCCATTGAGCCCCGATGGCTTTGCTTTGTGTAGAACAAGACTGAGCAGGGTCCACACATGAAGAGGACCAGAGAGTTTCAAACTCCTACTGGACTCATTTTGTAGTCCCCAAGGTGATGAAAGATCTCCAGAGACAGTGTGTGATTTGGGATGGACCAGGCTGGTTCTGCGTGTGGCATCCATCCACGCATGGCTGGGTGGAAGCTTGGTAGAAGAAAAAAGGGTCTATTTTGTGGGATCTACCTGGAGCACCTTAGGTGGGTTGGGCTCCTCATTAAGCTCCCCTGAGCACCTCAAAGGACTTTCTGGTCCTTTTGAGGTGCAACTACCATGTACCAGGAGGGGATGTTTACCGCGATTACATTTTTAACAACACTTCATGTGGACTCTATCATGTGAAGCCATTGAACTCCCAAAGACCGAGCTGGTGGTTCAGCCGTAAAGTCATCACAACTGACCCTGTGATTCAAACACTCTTGCCTTTTGCTCCTCCTGTTTAAAAACTCTCTGAAAGGGAAAGTATTTCTCTAAGAACTGGATTTGTTGAAAGGCATGTGCCTTCATTTATTGTAAATGGAGTCCAAATGCTTAAATTTTCATCATTCCTTTCTCTTTTATTTTATTTTATTTTAGCTTTTGGCTTGACTTGATCTCCTCCACTCCCCTGCCTTTTAGTTCCAAAGGCACATCCAAAAAGTATACACAGAAAATAATTTAGCAAGTTTTCTCTTCCTAAGGTATTTTCATGATCTCAGATGTCAGGCCCGTCGTCCTAAACTTATGTATTTTCACGAAGAAAAATATACCATCTTACAGGCACAGGAAAAGAGACTTACAGTTAAATAAAAAAGGAGACCTGCCCCCAAAGCTGGGGGAATGAAGAAAACAGACTCTCCTCTTTCTGGTCACTTAGAAATGCATTCCGTTATTTTTATGGTTTCTTTGAGCCAACTTCCTATGACGGAATGCAAGTGATCTTTGAGTTGGATAATGACAATTCTAATACTGGTGAAGTCTGTGAAAGTCACGTGTGGCTTTGATCTAGTGCATCCCAAGTCAAGTTCTCCTTCAGCTGTCTGGACTGTCCTTGTTTGCAGTCATGTGACATTGGTCAGACCCAATCCCAACTTGAAATACTGGCTTCCAGAATGCAGATCTTCAAGTTTGGGTCTGGGTCGTTCCTTCTAGGCTCCTCCTTGCATGCGATCGCGGTGCCTGTAAATTGACTGACCTGCTTTTATTTCCATCCCGTTTGTTCAGTTGCATGGTTGAGAGCTGTGGTTACTACCTTGAAGACACCCTGAGCTCATAAATTCTCAGTCTGGTGATGGGACTCCACAGTAACCTTGCTTAAACCCAGTCTGGAAATGCTGCTAATCTGAGTGTGGCTAGAGGAAAACCACACCCTCATGCCCGTTTCTGTGTGGTACCAGTCTCTGCACACCCCTGCCCCATGCCTTCTCATCCCACTTTCTAAAATAAATATTTTCCATCTTGTCCCCTTCCCGCTAAGACCCCAATATGCCTGCTGATGTGTAAGTCAATGATCTCTCCTTAAACCTTCCAGAAAACATAAATTCTATCAGCTGGCATCAACCATGACTTTCCTTAATCAAATGCACCATTCCCCGAGCAATGGTTGCCTCCAATGTAAATGGAAGAAGTGTGGAGATGGAGGTTGACGTTTCTGTCTTCATTTCCTGCCCCCTAGAAACTCCCATAGGGCTGTACACTCTCCATGGCACATCTCCTTGGTGGCAGCCAACTCCAGGGTCAGATGGTGTCCCTTTTCCTATACACACAGGCAACATTCTACCCACAGGACCTGCTGCCACCTATGTTCATCCCAGGGCTTGTGCAACACTCAGAATTTGCAGGGAGGCCATGGTGACCGCCCTCTGGCTTATCCATAACCAAGAGGAATGGGTTTGGAGCATGGATGTCCCATGATTGTGGGGCCAGTTCTGAGACATGTTTCTACAAGAATGTTGACAGAGTCCCCGGGGGGCACTGAAGCCCAGCTGTCCCTTTGTCACTTTCCTTTCCTTCTGTTCTCATCCAGCTTCTTGGGACAACCTCCAAAATAAACTACCTCATCCAGGTCTCTGGCTGGGGTTCTGTTTTTGATGGAAAGCAAGACTTAAGACACCCTCCTCAATGGAAAAACACCTCCTTTTCCACCACGGAGAACAAAAACCTCATCATTTCTCTGAGAGTGAGAAAAGGCTCGCCTCCAACGGAAAGCCTGGGAAAAAATCTGTCCTTGAGGTATTTAGAACTAGGAGTCGGATGCCGTCCAATCTTCCTCCACCCCCTTCTTCCCAGTCCCTGGTCACCATGTTTCTACTCTGTTTCTACGAGTCTCACTTGTATTTAAATTCCACAGGTTAAGTGACATCCTACAGTATCTGTTTGTCTCTGTCTGACTTCACAAAATGTTCTCAAGGTCCTCCCATGTTGTCCTAAATAGCAGAATTCCCTTCTTTATCATGGCCGAATAATGTTCTACTGTGCACATGGATCACATGTTCTTCATCCATTCCTCCATTGATGGACACTTGGGTTGTTTCCATGTCTCAGCTCTTGTGAATAATGCTGCAGTGAACATATGGGAGAAGATATCTCTTTGATATAACCATTCTGTTTCCTCTGGATAATATTCCAAAGGATAAAACACCCAGGAGTGGAATTACTGGGTTGTATGATATTTCTATTTTTAAGTTTTTGAGGAGCCTCCATATTGTTTTCCCGAGTGTCTTCACATGTTTGCCTTTCTAGCAACAGCCCAGGAGGGTTCTCCTTTCTCCCCATCCTTGCCAACACCTGTTGTCTCTTGTGTTGCCGACTTGAGCCATTCTGACCAACGTTAGGTGGTATCTCATTGTAGTTTTGATTGGCATTTCCTTGAGGCCAAGTGACGTGGAACATCTCTCCATGTGTCTGTTGGCCATCTGGATGTCTTCTTTGGAGAATTGCTGGTTCATGTCTTCTGCCCATTTTTTAATTGGGTTGTTTGCTTTCTTGCTACTAAGTTGTGTGAGTTCATCTCATCTTTCTTGATGCTATTAGTTTGGAAAACCAAAAGTGCAAAAGTTTGCAAATGACCTCTTACCAGGTCACAGAAAGGGCAACATGTATATAAAATAAGGGGGGGTCTCAGACACAAGTGTTCATCGCTAACCATTCCAGCCCAGGCTGTCTGGGAGTTCCAAGGAGGAATCAGAACAACGCTGGGGAGAGTGCCCTCATAGAGTAACTGATCTTAAATTAAAAATTTAGTAGGATCCTGAGAAACTTTAATATTGGAAAACCACTCAGGTACTCTATCTTTGTTAACATACTGAAAATCAAATTAGTTAACAATGGCCTGTACTCAAAACCTAGAGTTTTTTTTAACTTGGATATTGAGTAACGACAAAACTTGGCTTAAATTTCTGTTCAAAAACTGGATTGTCTTCTGAAAAGTGGATGGGGAGAGAAGCACAAATGCATATTTTTGTCACAATAATTAATTGAACAGCCAGAGAATTGGTTTTCCAGATTTCCTGACCTGCTAAACAGGAACTCCAAGAAGCAGAGAGAGTCCATATACATTTTAATTCTAATGGAATGTTTCTCCTTCTCCAAAGTGTTACCCAAGAGTGGAGGAAGCAGAATTAGTGTCTTCTGGGAAACAGGTGTATCTACTCTTATAAATTTTTTCATCAACATCTCTTTCGCATGATTGTTCTCACTTTCCATGGAATTTATGGAGAGCTAAAATGACTTTATCCTCAAGATCATAAAACATGTGCCAAAAAGAGGACTGGCTTTTACCAGTTTACAAGGATTTCCACACAAGAGGTAAAGAAAGTCTCTTTTGGAAAGTGGTAATAGTTTGTTGACCATCTTAAATCAAGTTGTTCTCAGGGGCTTGGTGTCTCCCAGTGTTGAAACCAGGTAGAATATTCAAAGCTAAAAACAAAATCATTAGCTTGAGAGGTTATGGATATTTCCATCTGTGTGGCAGAGGGTGTGTGTGGGGGTGCATACATTTTAGTTTTGGGCCAAGGAAATAAAGGAATCGAGGACCATCATATATATGGTGAAAAACTTCTTGAAGGGCTAAATTATGTCATCTCCGAAATTCCTATGTTGAAACCCTCAGCCCCCCAGACCTCAGAATGGGGCTATATTTGGCGATGGGGCTTTTAAAGAGGGGATTACGGTAAAATGAGGTCACTAGGATGCATTCTAAACCCGTGGGGTTAGGGTCCTTATAAGAAGAGATGAGGACACAGACAGCACAGAGGGTTGACCATGTCAGGACACAGGGAGACCACGGGGTCTACACACCCAGGAGAGAGGAGGCCTCAGGAGGAATCAGCCTCGACCCCGTCTGGATCTCAGCGTCCCAGTTTCAGCCCTGCCTGGATCTCACACTCCCAGCCTCCAAGACCCTGAGAAATAAACATGTGTTGTTTAACCACCCAGAGGATGGCATTTTGTTGTGGCAGCCTTAGCCAAATACCACAAAACTCTAGATGGCTGTTGGACACCAAACAATGATGTCAACGAGGATCAAGATTTTGCCGTTAATGGGGCAATCGAGAGGAGGAACACTCTCCTTATTGTTTACTGTTTCAACTTCCTGAGATCACAGCCATGCAGGGTTAGGCAGAGCAAGTTTTCTTTAGCGTTTCGACTCTACCCTTCACAGGAAATGTAGCTTCAAAGGGAGAATGAGTTGGAGGGGGACCATGAGTAAACAGCCAATGGGAGAAGCCATGTAGGAGAACAGATGGAAATACCATTCCGTTGCATGGCTCACATTGGCTGATTTCCTTACGTTCCTGTTGCTACATTATTTACATAGAATGCAGGGAAGCAAAAAAAAAAATCATTTTTTTTCCAACATGACATGTTGATTACTCATTGAACGTTTAAGCACACGACTCAGAGGTCACACTATGCCACCTTTCACTCACACTTTGGGATGTTCTCTTTGGGAGATGTGAGAGCTCCAAAACCAATTTAGCTCTCAGAATAGAGTCTGTCCTACTTCCCTCTTTTTCACTGAGGGAAAAAGAGAGGGAGAAGACAGAGAGGGGGAGAAAATGGGAATTGCATAGTCAGTCAATAATTGCTCAAGGTTATTTACAAACTCACGGAACCGATGGACACTTTGAACACTGCTCCCTTTAAGTGTGTTGATTCCTTACTTTAAAAGCTGGGATCCAGACTTACGTGCCATGCGAATAGCATCAACCAGAAAATATAAACCATCAACATTGCACATGGGAAATTCGATATGTAGGGGAACAATAAAAGGTGGTTACAAAAAACCCTTTTCCATGTTCAGCCTCATCTTCGAAAAGGCTCACTCAACATTGCTGATGTACACTTGGAATTCCATTCACGACTCTCCAGGGTGCAAATTTTTACGCTTACAAGTTTGCTCGCCAAATTTCTCTGCAAAGAGAAATAGCCATGAAAGGCGTGTCACCAGAGCACAG
The DNA here is from genome assembly GCF_922984935.1 of Meles meles. Lineage (NCBI taxonomy): Eukaryota > Metazoa > Chordata > Mammalia > Carnivora > Mustelidae > Meles > Meles meles. Next base: position 1,793,701 of record NC_060087.1, on the reverse strand, counting down.
AATTAAAGGCAGGCTTCGGATGGTTGGTGATTTATGGACTCACAGCATCTCAGAAGACAATAATACACAAACATGATCACACACACATGCACACAAACTTCAAGGGAATGTGGGTCGTGTTGACCCCAGGCAAGAGGACTCTGGCTTTAAGAGTAGATTTGTTTAGTGACCACTAGGCAATACGGCCTGAGACAGTTTTGGCAGGTGTACAAGTGTGTGCTTCTGCTAGGGGGACGAGCCAGCTTTTCCTCTGCAGATCTTGATAAAGTTAGAAGGAAATCACAATCCGTTAAAAAAAACAACATGGTGTCCATCATATAAAATAAAAAGCACCCGATACTGGGAGAAACTCTTTCCCATGTGTCTTGGTTGATTTCGGAGAACTATCCCTGAGCATGCCTTGACGTAAGCATACGATGTGTTTCAGAAGCTCCTTGTTCTCATGGCCCTGGTAGGAGCCACCATCATGGAGCAGAAGGGGTGCTGGGGAGACGTTCCTCTAAGACACCAGTTCCTTGACCTCTATAGTTGACTTCTCTGACACTCCAAATCTTTCCAGCCGTATGACTTGAGGGGAGACTATAATTTAAGCTCTACAGAAAAACCAACTGAGCACACCTCCTTCAGGCAATCCTTCAAGGGCGTTTAAGATAAGACACAGAATAGCGGCAAACGCAGATTTTCCTGCATGAATTCATTTATTTACTTACATTTATTTGACTCATGTATTAATTCATTTCGCTCACTTATTGGCACCATCCACCCATGATCCGCTCTGCCCGGAGGGGCTGTCAAGAAAAGTTCACTCCTTTCAGCACGGAAAATCGAAAACAAACAATCGGAACTCGTCTTGCCTTCAAAGCAAGCTCCACGTTCTAAAACGGTTGGTTTTTACTGGGTCAATGTCTGGGCAGAAAAAAAAAAAAAGTCCCTCTTTGATGAAGATAAAATGACTTGGCCACATTCCATCGTCCCCACAGGATTGGATATTTTTGCAAGAACCGTCTTGTAGCTTTCATGTGAACTGTGGGCGGACCTTTTTGTTTAAAAATAGTGGCATAAAGTAGAAACAGGCTGGTTGTTGTTGTTATATATATATATATATATATACTCACTCCAACATCTTCTTGTAACATGAAAGACTTCGGAAGCGTATCCACAGACAGACGCACATACATAATGCAGAAAACGGATGTGCGTTGTACGTACACACACGCGTCAGCGTGGTAAATCTCTCCTTGGTTCTGTTTTTTTTTTGGCTAGAACCAATGAGAACCTTGGTGGGGTCCCTGTAGGTATAGCAGCAAACTTGAGTCATTTCGGTTTTTAGGGTAAAAAAAATCAAGAAAAGGGTGTGGCATTCTGCCTACTCCTCTTTTTCACCTTCTTTTTATTTTTTCTTAAGATTTTATTTATTTATTTGAGACAGAGACTGTATGCATGCATGAGCAGGAGAGGGGCAGAGGGAGAGGGAGAGGCAGACTCCCCACTGAGCAGAGAGCCCAATGCGAGGCTCCATCCCAGGACCCTGAGATCATGACCTGAGCCGAAGGCAGACGCTTCACTGACTGAGCCACTCAGGCGTTCCTGCTTTGAACCTTCTAAGAAAATGACTTCAATGCCTTTTGGATAAGCAGTGAGCAGGAGATTAAAGATGAGATTTGGGTGATGGGCTGTTGGTCCTTCAGGTCACCAGGACAGTCCTTGTCCTCTGACGCTCTGTTCTAGGTTGCCCAGCCAGCCTCAGTCTCTCAAATGTCCCCCATGGTGACCCCTTGGCCTTTTTTACTCCATCGGTTTACTAGGATAAAGGGATTCCATGCTCCTGATTGCCTGAGGAACCCAGTCCTGCAAGGACTGCCAGGTTCTCTACATGGGGCATTTGCCAATCTCTGTGCTGTTAATCTCAGCAATGCTGATGACAAGCCATCAGTGACTTCAACACGTGTGAGGTTCAACTGGCTAGTGCCTCAGGCACACACAACAATGGCGGGTCTCTCTGTTCTTTCCTTCTACAGAACAGAGGGTCCCCAACTTGGGCATCACCCGGCAAGATTTCCAAAGTCCTAACACCTAGTACACACCCTTGGACAATGAAGGGGAGTATCTAGTCTAGGTCCTGGGCGTCAGTATCTTTAAAGATCTCCGCAGGATTCCAATGCCTGATTAAGTTTGCAAAACTTTGCTGCGGGTATGAAGTCCTTCACTCATCAGCTAGTTAATTCAATGTGTGATAATTCACTACATTTTTTAAAATGCCTGCTGGTTGCTGACTCCGATAGGTCTGAATGTTCCTGGTTTCCACCCCTCACGCCTTTGGAAGCATCCTTAGGAAAGTAACCAAGCACGCCATTGCCCATGAAGGGTGCCCCTATCTACCTAGAGAACAAAATTAAATCTGGGACTTCACATCAGTTCATCTACTAGCTGCATGAAATTTGCGTAAACCCCACGCTTTTCGGTCAGAAAGCAAATTTACGGTGAATCTCTCTCGTTACACATGTGTCTGAACCCAGAGACTGCACAAAACCAAGGGTCAATCCAATGTACCCTGTGGACATTGAGACACATCAGAGTCCCAAACCCACAGACTCCATAGTACAAAGAGTTAATCCAATGTACACTGGACATTGAAACATATCAGAATCCCAAACCCACAGACTCCACAGTACAAAGAGTTAATCCTCATGGATGCTGGACTTTGGATGATTATGATCGTCCATGTGAGGCCAACCCTGGACCAACTCATGTCCCATCTCATGGGGAGTGTGGATGGGGGGAAGCTTTGCATGTATTGTGGACTGTAGAAGAATTTCCTATACTTTTCCTTTCAAATTGCTGTGAATCTTAAACTATTCTTGAAGCATATGACTTAAGAGGCATCTGGATGGCTCAGTTGGTGAAGCATCTGCCTTTGGCTCATGTCATTGTTTTGGGGTTCTGGGACGGAGCCCTGTGTGAGACTCAGCAGGGAGCCTGCTTCTCCCTCTGACCCTCCCCCTACTTGTGTGCTCGCTCTCCCTCTCTTTCTCTCTCATCAAATAAATAAAATCTTTAAAAAAATAAGACTTTTAAAAAATCCAATTTGCCTCATGCCCATTAAATATTTTTCTCCATTTGTCATGCCCTTAGAAATAGCAGTTGTCGAAAGAGTTGACCTTTTCTTTTTTCTTTTTTAAGAGTTGACCTTTTCTATTATTTTTTTTTTTCAAAGCTTGAATCTTTTGAATCAGTTGAGTTGAATTCCAGGCACTCGTTTCTTGACTTGGCGTCTATATACTGGGTGGATTTTCTGCCCAGCCCTGCTCCCCAAAAGGGAGAAAACCTGGAGTTGGAGACTGTCAATGCCCACCCAGTGAAGCAAGGCCTGGCCGACTGGTTGACCTCAATTCTTGAGAAGCTACGTCTAATGAACCAAATTTGCACCTTGTTGGGCTTTGGACAGGATTCAGTCAGATGCCTAAGCTAAGGACTCTGCCCAAGGTCTGTACACAAATTTTCCTCGTATGTGTGTTTCCTAGGGTTTGAGAAGGTGACCATGGCAGGATGAAGTGAGTCTAGTCTCATGTCACAGAGCGCTATCGAAACCAAAGGTAGACATCCTCTTTTCTCCTAATGTTGGCGGGATTCCCCATACTGGTATACACAAACTACCCCTTTTCCCTTTTCTCACGTGCGAAGGCCTCCAGGGGTCTCTGAAACACTGTCGTCGCAGCAACTGGAAAAAATACAATACTGTTGGCTCTTGAACAACACAGGTTTGAGCTACGTAGTTCCACCTATATAGGGATTTTTTTTTCCCAACAAATACAACACAGTTCTGTAAATACAATTTCTTTCCTTTATGATTTTAGTTTTTTGAGACAGAAAGAGAGAGAATGCATACAGAGGAAGAGGGAGAGGGAGAAGCAGGCTCCCCGCTGAGCAGGGAGCACCATGGGGGGATTGATTCCAGGACCCCAGTTGAAAGAAGACGTTTCACCTGCTGAGCCACCCAGACCCCCTTTCCATAGGATTTTCTTGATGACTTTTCCTTTCCTCCAGCTTACTTTATGGTGAGAACACAATATGTAGTACATAAAACATACCATAGACATGTGAACCGACTGTGTATGTTCTCAGTAAGACTTTTAGTCAACAGTAAGCTATTGTTGGTCGTTAACTTTTAGGGGGAATCAAACATTACATATGGGTTTTCAACAGTGCAGGAGTTGGGCCCCAAACCCCGGTGTTCTTCAAGGGTCTCCTGTACCAGGGACACGTAAACGAGGGCGAGAACCAGAAGTCAACGGTTGATGAGACTCACTTTCCTTCCCAGATTAACGAGCCCATCTGCTCTGGAGAAGGAATGCCACGTGCTGTTTGCTCATTAAATGCCTCACTCCCTGCGAGACGTCTTGAACCTGAGTCCTGGCAGCTGGAGAAAACAGATCAACAACAAGCTTCCCTGCCTGGGGTCATTGCCCCAATCCAGCGGTTAAGTGGATTAGCATGATCTGAGGCAAGCAATGCTTCATGGAGAGTCCTCACCCTTGGAATTCCAAAGTTTAGACGGGAAACAAAGCTAAGGAGGCGAGGCGAACCATATTAAACCGAATTTGTTGCCATGAGCTAAACAAGGAACATCTTTGAACACACTCATGAACTCTGCTGTGTGTGTTCCCCGAGTACATTCTTTGCTTTTCAGTATCATCAGGAGGAGCCAGAGGAAGAACTCCGGGGGGACCGGGTTTCCTGTTTAACTTTCCCGGCCAACACAGGCTTTCTGGTAGCTCAGCTTCTAAATACGTCTGTAGCACAGGACCCGTATCCCTCTCTATCTGCTGACGGGGAGTTGCTTCTTCCTGGCCAGGCACGGAGCCCAGCGGTGGGGATTAAGGAGCGAACACCACCCAGCAAGTGTGGTCATGGAGCCCACAGTCTGGAGGACGGAGACACTAATAAAAACAGTCAGGCTAGTGGAGGCATCATGACAGACCGTGGTAGGTGTGGTGATGGATGCGTAGATGATTCCAGAGAACCTATAACAGAGGGAGTGGGTTGGTCTGGGAGGTCAGACATGAATCCGCTCTGCTCTAGGCTCTTCATGGAAGACACGGTCCATCCAAACGTGTCCAGCAGTGGAAGCGGGGGAGAGCCAGGGTGACGGGAGGACACGTGGAAAGGGGACACAGATGAGACATGCAAGCAGGGACAGAGGGACGGCCAGAGCTTAGGGTCTTAGACAGCACATCAAGGGTAGTGTCCATGGTAGAAGCAATGGCCAGCAGCGAGAAGGGGTAAAGAGGCAAGACTGTGTCTCCTGGAGGGGGATTTTGTAAACATCACGGTGGCTTCGGGGTAAGCAATATGGATCAGAATTCATCTGCAGGGGGCGCCTGGATGGTTCAGTGGGTTAAGCCTCTGACTTCAGCTGAGGTCATGATCTCAGGGTCCTGCGATTGAGCCCCGCATCGGGCTCTCTGCTCAGCAGGGAGCCTGCTTCCTCCTCTCTCTCTGCCTGCCTCTCTGCCTACTTTTGATCTCTGTCTGTCAAATAAATAAATAAAATCTTAAAAAAAAAAAAAAGAATTCATGTGCGGATTGGTCACTTAAAGAGTAGATAGAGCGTCCGGGTGAGAACCAATGATAGATTATACTAGATTGACCGTGTTGGCCGTGCAAAGATGCAGACAAATGGCGGCCACCCATGAAGGTCGGTGATGGCTCAGACCAGGAGACATGCAGACCTCTAGGTCCCCGGCTCATGGAACCAAACCCGCCAGGCTGGAGCAGACGTTTGTTTTTTGGTCTGAATGAGTTTAATGAGATATAAGGGACATGCTGAGGACATGCTGGAGGGTTTGGAAACCTCAAACTAAAATCAGTAGCATGCAGAAATACTAACATGTGCATAGCTTCCATTCAGGCCATGGCCACTTGCCAAAAGGCAGCTTTTCTTCTGTTTTCTTCCTTCCTTTTTCTTTCTTTCTTTCTTTTTTTTTTGTAAATGTCCCAAAACTCCCCAAGTCTAGGAAAAGCAGAACACTGTTCCAGAAGCTGCGTGTTCACGATTTCACTCATGAAGTATGATCCGTTCCACAAGGAGTCAGAAGGCGACGGCTGTTGCCCTCTTCCCCCAAATCTGTCCAGTGGGAAGCAGCTCTGTTTTCCTGGATTGAAATGCGTGTTCAGCAAATGTGATTTCCATGCCTCACCTGCTGACCAGGCTGGACGGCGTTGGAGTTCCTCTCGTCCAGATGTATCGGCCTCCCTTCTGGGGTGGTCAGTGTGTGGCCAGCAGCCAGTCCTTCTGAGGGGGACAGGAGACAGCCTGCATCGTCCAGGAAGCCCAGTCAGGAGGCACTGCTCTCTTCCTGGACGGAATGGGATTTTATGCCGTGGTCTCCTGTGGACGTCACGGGAAATGTTGTCACAGTCTAGCTGCTGCCTGGGGGAGCAAATTTCTGGAGACAGAGTCCGGAGCAGAGCGGGAGAAGCAGCAGCTCTAGGATGAGGAGAGGCAGTACGAGGACTGGTGGGAAGACCAGAGCAACAAGCAAAGCACTCAGGGTGGCCAGGGTCCCTGCATACCTTGCTTTGTCCCTTCTGTCTCGGTGTCCAATTCCTGGGTCCTCCCCTTCTCCCTCACAGCTCCCTCCTCCCTCACTATTTCGCCAAAGACCTGCTCCCTCTTTCCTGCCAACCCCAGACCCAGAGAAAAATTTGGCCTTCAGCTGCCTGACCCCTCATTCTCTTTTCTCCCATGGTCTCCTCCAAGACACGTTGCCTCTACATCCAAGACCCTTCTAACCTGCAAACAGAGGTGTCCCCTCTGCTACCTTCCAGAAGGAGACACATGAGCACACTGCTGATCTGAAGACACATTCTGGTGGACTTGATGGAGCCATGAAGGCAGCCCCCCACCTCCCCAAGACTCAGGATGGGTTTCCCTGTGACCCCGACTAAATGCCAGGGAGATTTTTACATTGAGATGCATAGAGCTGCTTCTGCAGGTCAGTAAAAGGTAAGAGGATGAGATGATGAATCCATTTAGAGCGAGAGCCAGACCTCAGAGACCTTGACGTAGCGAGCAATCCATCTCAGGGCTTTAGGACACGGCTCTGAACGCCCACGTCCATCTGTGTGTTAGGGTCTTAGGGCCGCCACAACAAAGCAACAACATCTTCATCTTCTACCAACCACAGACTGGGGGGTTACATGACAGACAATGATTTCCCACCATCCTGGAGCCTGGGAGTCTGAGTTCCATGCAGGGCTGAGGCTGGTTCCTCCTGAGGCCTCTCGCCTTGGCAAGTAGATGACAATCTCTCCATCACACCACTTACACCTGTCTGCATTGTGCCCATGCCTGAACTGGGTAGTGCCCATCTTCCTCGGTCTTTCAACGTCAATGAGAACCAGGACAGTTTACTTCAAGGTATCTGTTTCATGCTCCCCCCTTCCCCAATATTCAGCTTAGATTCATGACCTTTATTTTTTTTAATTTTTTATTTTAATTTCACTATACGTAACAAAAATAAACTCAGGATGGATTAAGAACCTAAAAGTGAGACTTAAAATCATAAAAATTCTACAAAAGAGCACAGGGTCATAATTTCTCTGACATTCTCACAGCAGCATTTTTTGATATATGTCTTCTGAGGCAAGGGAAATAAAAGCAAAAATAAACTATTGGGGCTACATCAAGATGAAAAGCTTATAGCAGCAAAGAAAACAATAGTCACAACTAAAAGACAACCTACCCAGTGGGAGAATATGTTTGCAAACGACATATCTGATGAAGGGTTAGTATCCAAAATATATAAAGAACATATACAACTGAACACCAAAAAAAAAAAAAAAAACCCTCAAATAATCCAATCAAAAGGGGCAGAAGACATGATCTTTAAATCATGTGAAGCTTTATTTTAAAACAATGGTTTATAGGGTTTTGAAACTTTTCCACAGAGAGTTCATGCAAGGAGTTTCAATTTTTACAGATTAATGGACTTTGTGTATTTCTCTTCCATTAGCAATAAAAACTGTCATTTGTTAGTAACTTGTAACAAATATTTATTAAACTAACTCTTAGTCACAGCAATGTCCAGTCACTTAAAATATTCCACAGTAACTCAGAAAGGCGATCAAGAAGTATGACTCCTTTTAATAATAGGTTCATGGAAACTCTTAAGTCATGAGCCCTTTTGATACACAAAGAACATAAACATGAACAAGGTAGCATTTTTAGAGCATCATAATAAAGAGCAAAATTGATTGAGTTCAGACCCTGCATACATTCACAGTTTTGTCAAATTTACCCAACCCCCAACACAGGGTAAAGTGTTTATTAGGGCCGGAGAAATAAGCCAGGAGGATAAGACAACACACACAAACACGAAGACACACACACACACGACTCATTGCTCCAAGAAGCATGCCATTTTGGGTTTCAAAGAAAATATCCCGGTTGTGAATTAAAGTTTCCTGCTTCAAAAAAAGCCATTGTAAGTTGGATCACGGCGTCTCCTGGAGGTGAGATATGGTGGGCGTAATCTGGCCCCTTACGTTTGCAACTGGCATCCCTACAAAGATTCCATGTTTGGGTCTAATCAGCAGATTATCTCTGTCTAGACAGTGAGTTAGGCCTGGCAAAGGGTTGGCTTTGCTCATGCAGATAGAGGGGGCTGATGAGGTCTACCAAAGGTCTTTGAGTACACAGCCCGGGCCCTTCTCTGCTGCACAGAGGCTATGACTTACCGCCCATGAACTGCCTTTTGGAATTTCAATGGGTGCATTGGCTATCTTCAGCTAAAAACCTCCCACGTATTATTTACCTAAAACCCTGCTTGCTGAGATCATTTTTGGCAAGAGCGACAGATTATGATAAATCATTATTTCCTGGTCTCCATATTGCTGGTCATTTTCATTTCCATGTGTTATTCTGCAATTCCCTGGGGGATGCTTTCCTAGCTTCATGGTCTACCTCCTCCTGCACACAAATCTTAAATTATCTCATGACTTCAGCATCTCGTTCCTAGGTCTTGTTCGCATGTCTGGAATAGCAAAGACATAAAAGAAAGGGCTAATTGTCCAGCTGGTAACGATAAAATAAATAAATAAATTAAAAAAAAAAAGAAGGAGAAACGCATGAACCGACTCCTCTGTTGTAAAGAAAGCAAAATGCTGTAAAAGCATCAGGATAATATCGGTTGGATGTTTTCTGTGTGCTAACCCCTGTGCTCATTGCTTCACAGACATTATCTTCCTGAAACCAGTGAGTCAGGAGGATTGTGATGCCCCAAGTGGGAGCTGCCGTCTGAACTCAGCGTTTGGCTTCAGCCTTTGACTTCCTAACCGCTGGTCTACACAACAGCATTTCAGGGCTCTGCATAATCATTATATGTGGGTTTCACTCTTCTTTTCACATCAGGATCTTGGAGTCCTTTCAAAGTATAAATAAATGGGGAATTTTTTTTTTTTTTTTGGTGAAACAGAAACTTTTCACTAAATTTTTTTTTTTTTTGCTTTTTCTATTTAATCTCTGTCCAAGCAGATTATAACTGAGGAAAAAATGGTGAACCCGCTCAAGCAGAAATAGCTTATTATGCGTAAGAAGATACTGCCTACCCTTGTGATTTTGTTCCAACACAAACCGGCAGCGCGGCCGTAGGAGAAGCCAGTTCGCAGCCACCCCCGTCCTCTGAATTTGGAATTGATGACTTCTGTGGAGGTAGGTTTCACTGGCGGTTGCTGCAAGGGGCCAACGGATATTTCCCAGAGAATGTGAAACTCCTCGACAAGAAAATCTGCACAGATCTGTTTCTCATGTTCTCCCGAAACCCTCGTCACTGTCAAAATGTGTTTCTAGAAGTACGGAATTTGGGGCAGCCCTGGGTCTGCCCTGCATGGCTCAGTTGCACCAGGGGCAACACAGGTTGAAGCTCTAGGCTTCTCTTCTCTTGACCCCTGGCTGTTCTACGTTTCCGTAACTCTGCACGGTGGCCACTCTGCTGGTCTTGCTAATGTTCTCACGAAGAAGGAGGGTTCAGGCTGATGGCACTGTGTGGTTGTTGCCCGTAGGGCTTCAGTGGTTCTTTAGGAAATGAGTTTTGTAGGGAAAAAAGGCAATGAGCACATATTTAGAACTAATGGTAGTGTCTTTCAGATGAAGCAGCGTGGGTGTTTCAGGAAAGGCTGTGTCATCCCAACGGACGACGTGATTTTTTAGAGCTATTTCTTGCCTAGGCTGGAGCCCCATGGAGCGCTGGTCGACCTCCTGTTTCAACCATCTGACTGTTCCTTTTTTCTCCCTCATGAGCCCTGTTACCTTCCACCTTGCGAGGATGGTGCCTCCTCATACAGGCACGAACAGCCTCTTCCCACCTGATACGCAACGTCAACGTGAAAGGAGTGACAGAAAGAGTCTACTTGTGATAGAATATCTTATATGTGGACCTTTTTGGCCTTTAGGACTTAATTTTTTTTTTCTCACTCAAAGTTCCTCGGATCCCAGTTGCTAAGGTGATGGAGAATTGACGTTCCAAAACTGAGAAGCTGGTTCCCAGGTTGTGGCTCTTTGAGTCCATTCTGCGCTCATGTGAGCAGAAAGTTATAAGTCCTCAGGGGAAAATATTTTATTCTCCTCTTCTGGAAAACCAGGGCATCTGTGTTAAATCTATAATTTTCAACCCTGACTGTGTATGAGAGTGACCTGGAGAGTTCAAGAACCGTTCCAGTGTTAGGTTTTGCTCTGGGACATCCTGCCTTCATCGGCCTGCTTCTCCAAGTGTGGTTCCTAAGCCAAAGCGTAGCCTGGGAGCCAGTGGAAATGCAGAATTTTGGGGGCCCACTGCAGACCTGCTACCAGGACTCAAAATCTGCACTCTAACAAGAACCCTGGGCCATTTCTATGCCCACTAAATGTTTATAAGCCCTGCTCTAAAAGGATTTCTCAGACCCTCATATTTTGGTTCTCCTCATTGCAAAGCGGTCCACACAATATCACATATACTGAATTACAAAGTACCCATTTTATATTAAAAAGCTCTTACCAAGCTTTCAAAAGACCCATTCGCCCCAGAACAGTCCACATACCTCCCTAGAAAAACTACACTTTCAACGTTTTAAAGATTTCTTGAACAGAGATTTGTTCTCGCAATCCTTTAACTTCATGCAGGATAAGCACATTGAGCCAAAAGGAGCCAAAAGTGAGCCAAAAAGGAATCTTAAACCTCTTTTCAAGTAAACAGCATTGAGAAACAGCCCTACAACAGCTCATCTTTTTTTTTTTTCTCCCCCGCCCCCAAACCAAAGCAAAACCCCAAAAGAGCATCTGGTCCAATTCTAGGGCACCATGTGGCATCTTAGCAACAAATTATACGTTAACAATTTGCAACCACAAATTCCCCAGATGATCACTCACTGAGAGAGTTACTTACAAAGAATTAAGAAAAAAAGAAAAGGAGACATTCTTCCGGCTCAGGCTTTATTTTTTAATTTGGAAATTGGCTTCTTTTTTCCGTTTGCCTTCCAAGATGTGCAGCAACTTAACGGATGGCCACGTGCCATCTGCTTCATTCAATTGGAAACGCCTCTGATCAAATTATTTTTTTTTTTGACCACCATGTTTCCCTCCTTTTAATCTACCTGCTTAGCGACAGTGAGAATGTGCGTGCACGGTACATGGCTGCAATTTTCAAGGTCTTTGCCAACATTATGCAGTTGCTTCTCTTTATGAAGCTACATTTTTTTTTTCCTTGCAGGCACTGACATGCCATAGACCATGGTTTATCCTCTTTTTCATGAGTCTGTCTTCCACGTGTAATGGATACTCTCCACGCGCATCGTTCAGTTAAAACGTGTTACATTTTGCATTGAGGCTATATTCTGTTATGGCAAAATCATGGCAGATTTTTTTTTTTTTTTAACTGGGTTGTGGTCCCTCTAAGAAGAGTTCGAGTGAACATTTCTAAAACTGCCAACTCTCCCCTCCCCCTTTTTGGATGTAGTTGGATTAAAGATCCAAAGGGTTTGAAGATCATCAAAGGTTACTTCTGACTCCAGCACCAGGATGAAGACGTTCCAGTCTTTTGAACTGATGTCACTTTTATTTTCAAATGCTGGTCATGTAATTGTTTGCAAATGTGAGGAACATCCTTTAGAAACATCCAGAAGGCATGAGGCGGGTGTGATCAAAGGAGAGTAGAATTAATACTTTAGTATCACATATGGAGATGAATTTTCAAAAAATACATTCAGACCGCATTTCTACTTTCAAAGAAAAGGCTCGGCTTCTTTGGGTATGATGGTTCATCTTTGTCTGTGAACATCCCAACCTTGAGGAGGGACCCAAGGGTTGATGAACATGACTTGGCAACCAGGTTTCACCTCCGATGGAGACCACAGGGGTTCCCTAGTACGGTGTGATTTGATGCAAAACAGGAAGTTTTTCCACCCAAAGCAAGCAACGTAATAACAAGAAGAAATAATAATAATGATCATTTGCTGATGATCAACATGATCAAGATGACCAATCCGCTTGTTATCTTTTACTTCTGAAGATGCAAATGGCCAGTGGTGGGGTTGCCAGAATTAGCAAATAAAAACGCAGAACATTCAGCAAAAGGGGGCGGGGCTTCAGATTAACAATGGGTACTTTTTTCACCTAAGTGTAACCCCTGATATATGTAGGATATACTTATACTAAAAAGAAACATTATTCATTAGAAAATCTAATGGAACTGAAGTCTTGGAATTAATCATGCAACCCCACCATGCAACTCTGTATCTGCACTGCCCTGGAAAGTAGCAGGGGACAAGACTGTCCCCCCAGGGAGGAAGCCTGGGCTGCTCTCTGTCAATGTAGAGTTCCAAGTAGGAGATGCAAGAGGTGTGGGTCAGTTGCTATGAGGAGGGAGAGAGGCATTCTGGGAAACTCTGCCCCATCCATCATTTGGTCCTGAGTCGGCTTTGCGGCTGGGACCATTCCAACAGAGTCATTCCTACTTCCTCCCCTTGCTGAAGATACAGTGGCCACAGAATGAAGTCATGAGGACATCCTACTGTCCACTGGGGACTCCTGAGAGCAATGCGTATTGACAAGTTTACACCTGGATGTCCCAAGCCCTCCTGTGCCCTAAACCCAACCTGTCCTTGAGAGCAGATTATCCTTTGTCACTGAATCTTGCCCTATTAACCCATGTTCTTCACTCTCTTGGTGGTTGAGCAAGCTAAAGTTTAAGGATAAAAACAAAAAAGATTCTATTCTTGCAAACTCTCTCTGTCTCTCTCTCTCGGTTTTGTTTGGCTTCACTTTGCCATTCCACATCCCCTTTCTTCCTTTTTCCCCACAAAGCTAATGCAATGCCAATGTCATGTGGGTCGTAGCTGGTTTTGAGAGGAGAGTTGACCCGTCAGTGCAGGAGGATTTCATATGAAATTGACTCACCCTCTCCCCCAATGTGGAGAATCTCTGATTTACAGGGAACCCAGAAGACTAACGCAGAGAATTTTTCCTCTTCCTCAAGCATTATGTGTAGTACTTGCCTGGTGTGTAGTACTGCATTTCATTTGAGTTGCTATCTTTCTATTTTCTTTTTTTTAAGATTTTATTTTATTTATTTGACAGAGAGAGATCACAAGTAGGCAGAGAGGCAGGCAGAGAGAGTGAGAGGGAAGCAGGCTCCCTGCAGAGCAGAGAGCCTGATGCGGGGCTCGATCCCAGGACCCTGAGATCATGACCTGAGCCGAAGGCAGTGGCTTAAACCACTGAGCCACCCAGGGGCCCCAATCTATCTATTTTCTATCTCTCCATCTTTTATCTATCTATCATCCATCCACCCATCCATCCATCCATACATCCATCCATCCATCATCTATCATCTATCCATCCATCCATCCAACCATCCATCCATCCATCAATGTATCTATCCATCCATTATCTATCCATCCACTCATCCATCCATCCATCCATCCATCCATCCATCCATCCATCATCTATCATCCATCCATCCATCCATCCATCATCTATCATCCATCCAACCATCCATCCATCCATCCATCAATGCATCTATCCATCCATTATCTATCCATCCATCTATCCTTCCATCCATCATCTATTAACCATCCATGCACCCATCCATCCATCATCTATCCACTCACTCATCCATCCATCCATCCATCCATCATCTATCCTCCATCAATGCATCCATCCATCCATTATCTATCCATCCACTCAGCCATGCATCCAGCCATCTATCCATCTATTCTATCTATCTATCTATCTATCTATCTATCTATCTATCTATCTATCTTCTATCCATCTATCAATCATCCTACCTATTTCTACATCTATCTATGCACCTACCCACATGGATTAACCCGGCTACACCCACCCACTTAGGCTGCAAGATCCTTATCACCTTCCTTTCACAAAAACACGCACACCATCCCAAACCACCCACATATTCTGACCCTAGATTATGACCCAACTTTATTTTCCATATAAGCCAATCCAAACCCTCTGTTGGGTTGAGACACATGTGGCCGGTGATAAGGTTCTGATACTCATCGAACATTTTTGACTGCAGAAATTATTACATTTATTTTCTTCCCCTTTTTGAAGAAGAAGACATAATGTTGCTCCAGAACATTGGTGAGGTCATTGCATTCTGGAAAGATGAAAGTAGACAAGCGGTAGTAATGTATGTACATGACCCTTCTACTAAGAATAATAACTACTATGGTTGGCATTGTTTTTTTGTAATTTGCACAAACTTTGTGATTTGTACAAAAATTGTAATTTTTTAAAGATTTTATTTATTTATTTGAGAGAGAGAGAGAGAGAATGAGACAGAATGAGCATGCAAGGAGGAAGGACAGAAGGAGAAGCAGACCCCCTGTTGAGCAGGGAACCTCAGGCGGGACTCGATCCCAGGACTCCAGGATCATGACCTGGGCTGAACGCAGTCATTCAACCAACTGAGCCACCCAAGTGCCCTGCTTTATTGTAATTTTAAATGCTATGGAAGAGCCAATCAGAAGAATCTACCTACCGATATCTCAGAATCTATCCAATCTATGGAAGATCTGACGCATCAGATCCATCCTATCAGAAGTTGCCTACATCTTGAATCCTCTTTCGTCAGCTACTGTTGCATCCCCAGCTTCCCGAGAATCCACCCTGGCTGGAGACACTCAGCTGTTGGAAGACTGAAGGCAAGCACATTCAGAAGGGAGGGGGAGCCATCCTGGGCCAATCGGGGGATAGGACCACACGGATGAAGAGCTTACCCTCTCATCCTCCCAGTGCAGAGCGCGAGATTGTTTAAAATCCTCAGAAGGATCTGCAGGTCCAGCTCCCGTTGGCAGCACTGACAGCTAAGTCACTAACGTGTCCTCAAATTGGCTTTCCCTCCTTCTCCGTTTCACCCCCCTCCACTTCCTGAACTTGTGTTCCTGGCCCTCAATCCCCAAGTAAATGACTTGCACAGAAGCCTTGGCCTTCGGCTCTCCTCTGAGCCGTCCTCGGACGGTTTCATGCCTACAGAACCAGAATCTGGGATGATGAAGAGAATCAAGGAAAGGCATCGACTTCTTTGAAAGGAATCAACTGTGCTTTCCTCACACTGACAAAATTAACATCCTTTTATTAGATGATTAGGAACATTTTGGACATCTGGTTTTTGATGACTCCCAGATGAAAGTCATTGGAAAAAAAAAAAAAAAAAAAAAAGCAAGTGTGCCTTGATGTATCATGGTGAAGCATTTGGGTTCTGAGAAAAAAAGGAATGTACAAATTAGAAAGGTATCCCCCTCCAGCTACCCACACATGGTATATCAACCTGACAAGAGGTTAATATTTAGATTATTTGAGGAATGTCTATTAAAACAAAGAGGAAATCCAATAGAATATGGTGCAGTGAATGGAGACCTGTCCTTAGAAGGGAAAACTCTAATAGTGTTGGTGGAAGAAGCAGGTAGAATATGTCTCCCCCTGGAAAAGTTGTCCATGTCCTAATCCCTGGAACCTGGGAATCTGTGGGAATGAGGAATGAAGGCAACAGAGAGAATTCAGGTTGTCGGACAGGTGATACTAAAATGAGGAGATGGTCCAGGGTTATCCAGGGGTTCCCAATGGAACCACAAGAGCTCACAAGCTTGGAAGAGGAAGCAGAAGCCAGGGAACAAGAGAGGTGGGTGCTTAGGTAGGCTTGACCCAACATCGCTGGCTTGCTTGCAAGGCTGAGTCAAGGAGAAGGCATCATGCGCCAAGGAGAAGACGTCATGAACCAAGATGGGCAGGCAGGTCTGAGGGAATATTTTGTATAGTCAGAAGGGAAGAAGAGAGGTCATAAGGGAGGGAGGAGGGAAAGAGACATTTCCTCTTGCATGTTTCAGGATGTGGTATTTCCATAGCATTTTCTTATTTTGTCTGAGTGGACGTTCCTACAGCCACATGCTTCTGAAACACAAGACAGGCACCATCCATTTCAGCCTTTCATGTGGAGGACAGGAAACATGGCGCAATGCTGGTTGGCTTAGCCAACTGGGCCCACTGTCCTCAAACTGTTCAGTTCAAGGGATGTCCCTTGATCCCGTCAAATGTTCAGGGCCACATCTACAGCCCATCAATCTGTGGCCTGGGGACATGTAGAGATGGTGTGCACATAGCTTGCAGAGTTCTTCCCACATGAACGCCACATAATCTCTGCCTGCTGTTCTCTCTGTGGTATTTCTCAGTAGCAGAATTACTGCGGTGCCTTGGGTCCATTACAGAATGCTCCCTTGGCCTCTCCAGCATGTTTCTTTCATGGGGTTCCACAGAGGAGGTCCAATGCTCCTTCCCACATAGTCTTCAATGGCTCCTTGGTGTTTTCATGGCGTGGGACAAAGGGCGGAGACCCTGGAGAGCCTTGGGAAGCATATAAACTTTTGTTTGCATTGCATGTCTCGGGTCACGGGGTATCCCATCATTTTCGAGGTGGCTTCTGGGAACTGGATGACATGCATTCCTGAGGATGAAATTGCACAGAAAGAACCGCCCTCGTTCCCTTTGGGAGCTAACAGGCAACTGCAACCTACCCACTAACTTTTCCTTCACGCTGTTCAATTTCCATTACGACCCGTCCTGGACAACTTAAATCCTGCCAGTCCCCTTCAAGCCTGGACGCACAGCCAAAAAAACGCAGCTGGCTTCGAATAAAAGAAAATTACGTTTTCATTCCTGTAAGGCGCCGTGTGTATGTCTTATTTCCGACATATAAATGGGTAGTCTGTATCAGCTGATGGGGACAGCCTGCAGCCTTCTGGATGAGAGCCCCCCTGGATATCGCCAAGGCCAGGTGCTTCATTTGGAAAGCATGTAGATAAGTGAAGGTTGGTTCAAGTTCTCTCAGCCAGAACAGGTACAAGCATGCATTTTTCTTTCTTTTTTTTTTTTTAAAGATTTATTTATTTATTTGACAGAGAGAGATCACGAGTAAGCAGAGAGGCAGGCAGAGAGAGGAGGAAGCAGGCTCCCCGCTGAGCAGAGAGTCCGATGTGGGGCTCGATCCCAGGACCCTGAGATCATGACCTGAGCTGAAGGCAGAGGCTTAACCCACTGAGCCACCCAGGTGCCCCCAAGCATGCATTTTTCTAAAGAAAATAATGCACAGGAAGAATGGGGAACGGTTTCTTCGTAACATTCAAAAGGCTCCGTGTAGATGAGGTCACACGCATATCCAACCTGGCCTTTTGGGGTGCACCTGTGGCCCATGGGATGTACACAGACAGGGGTTTGGGGATAACGGGGCTGACTGAATGTAGAACACACCTGCTTTTGAAAGAAGCTGCTGTCACCATGCAGAGTCAACCCATTAAGGCCGGCCAGGCACCTGGTAAGGAGGTAATGCAATTAATTTAGCCACCGATGGGGTAATAACATCCCATGGGGGCATATAACCAAGTAGGAAGCTGCCCCCGCCGCATTCCATTTCCTTTGCAAGCCCAGTGATCTCTGCTCCTTCAGTCATTCTGGAGTTAAGCTCAACAGCTCTGATTTCCAAAACCGGATGGAGCTTTTAGCAGCCAAAAGGATGCAGGTCCTCTGACGTCTGGATTCCCGCCACCAAGGTCACGCTCTCATCATTGCAAGAGTGTCCTTAGTTGCAATTAATTCCGCCACTTGCATTACATATGCGGGTTACTGTTTCCTTATGTGGGAAGTATATACATTGTATCTATATTCCTTAAACACACACACACATACAAAAGATACAATTTTCCAGGTGTTTAATAGGTGGTTGGGCCCCAGGGTTGAGGTTATGTATCAACATGTTCCCTTGCTTTTTTTTTTTTTTTTTTTTTTTTTTTTTTTTTTTTTTTTAATTTTTATTTTTATTTTTTTTTTATTTATTTTTTTTCAGCGTAACAGTATTCATTCTTTTTGCACAACACCCAGTGCTCCATGCAAAACGTGCCCTCCCCATCACCCACCACCTGTTCCCCCAACCTCCCACCCCTGACCCTTCAAAACCCTCAGGTTGTTTTTCAGAGTCCATAGTCTCTTATGGTTCGCCTCCCCTCCCCAATGTCCATAGCCCCCTCCCCCTCTCCCAATCCCACCTCCCCCCAGCAACCCCCAGTTTGTTTTGTGAGATTAAGAGTCATTTATGGTTTGTCTCCCTCCCAATCCCATCTTGTTCCCTTGCTTTTTAACTTACTTAACAGTCCTGAAATGTTTAGTCTCTGCTGGAAAGAGTTACATAACATCCCTGAAGGATCCAGGCCAGGCAGCTCAGTAAACCAAACTGGTGCCTCTTCCCTGTTCCCGCAGGACATGTGGGGAGACAGTGGGCTGGTCGTTCACAACACGGGTCTCTGTCGTATTTCAAGATCCTAATTCATGCGCGCTCTGCCCGTTCCCCTAGGACTCGACGTAGCAGGGCTCCGATGATGCTGTTAAGTTTGTATCTTTTTGAAAAATTCCTTTATTGTATTGATTTATTTTTTAGACATGGAGAAAGACAGAGAGGGAGCTCGAGGGGGAGAGGGGCAGAGAGACCCTCAAGAAGACTGCACACTCAACACAGAGCCTCATGCCCACGGGGCTCCATCTCACGACCCTGAGATCGTGACTTGAGCTGAAATCAAGAGTCAGGAGTTTGAAGGTAAAGTCGCGAAAGTGGAGGTGCAACGATCCAATGTACGGTGTCCTGTGGAAGCTCAGATAAGCAGGAGGCCATGCATATCTGGCCAGAGAAGGCCACGTGCTGAGTGATTCCACTGGCGTCTCAGATAAATTCATGCATGCGGACCGAATGCAGGTGTGAGGTTGCCAGGGTGGGTGGAACACGGGGATGGGTACTGACCACATCACGGGTCTTCTTTGAGGACGCTGCAAACATTTTGGAGTTACGTAGTCGCGATGGTCACACAGCTCCATGAATGCACAAAATTTGGCTTAAAATACCTTAAAATTTCTTGGTGGTCATTTTCAGGAAGAACTGAGACTCATGGAAACCTCGTTGTACGTCATAACAATAATAATAAAACGGCATAAGGCAGAAAAGAAAGCTTTCTTTTGCACATTTTCTTAACGGGGTAGTCCTAGCTTTGTTGCTCTAGAAAGTGCTTGGTGTTCCATGATCATTTCTCCTAAATGACACCATTTTATAAATGTTGGGTTTAGGGGTGCCTTAGCGTCTGCCTTCAGCTCATGATCCCAGGGTCCTGGGATCGAGTCCCTCCCTTGTCACGCTCCCTGCTCAGCGCTGAGTCTGCTTCTCCCTTTTCCCCAGCTCATGCTCTCTCTCTCACACTCACTTTCTCTCTTTCAAATAAATAATTTGTTTAAGAGTTGGGTTTATATTTGAACCTGATTGTTCTGTCGCAGAGCACTTACCCCACTGGATGTTAAAATACAGCAGCAAGGCAACTCAGCTCAAATTAGGAAAAGCAGGAAGGTGTATATTGGTTTAGGGGATACTGAGAAGGTCCTGTTAATGTTTCTGAGAATCAAGAAATTATGCAGTCCCTGGGGATGCTAACCTTCGACCTGAAGCCTCTGGCCACGTCTGACTCTCTTAGGGTCCACCTGCCTCTGCACAGCTCCAGACTGTAGAAAAATTAAGCAGGGGACAAGACTGGGAAGTGTAGGGCCAATGGTCTGGGCAAGACTTGCCAAAAGGGAACCACTGAGCAAAGACCAGGACAAGGTGCTGGAGGAGATCGTGGAGGGATTTGCAAGCAAAGAAACCCAATAACCAACATAGTCCGTGCAAAGGTCCTGGGGCCTTTATATATTCTCTATACACCAAGGTACAAAAAAGGTGTCAGAGAATGGGGAAGGCTTTGGTGAAACTGTTGGTTTCTGAAGATGCGCAGCTGTGTTCTTTTTCAGCCCAGAAGAAAGTGGCCTCCAGCAGAGGACTGCCTTGGGGGAATCGGCCGGTGTTCCCGGAAGTTCGGGGAAGGTGGACAGGTGCTTACCAGCACGCCTGGGTTGTTCTGGCAAAGAATGGCGATGACAAGAAGATAAGGCTGAGTAATTTGGCTTTCTGTTGGAAGGGACATCTGGAGACAGCAAGGGGACACCAACAGTAACAGGAAATCAGCAGTAATAGCATGGCTGGGGGAGGGGAAGGTAGCCTCTCTTCTCTGCAGGTGTAGCTAAGGACAGGAATGCATCATGTCCAGCACCTGTCATAGAGGGAAACAATCTTAGCAGCCACTTGCCCGCCTGGATCTCAGCATCTCTGCCGCCCCCCCCCCCCCCGGATCTCAGCATCCCTACCCCACCTGGATCTCAGTGGTCCTGCCCCACCTGGATCTCAGCATCCCTACCCCACCTGGATCTGCCTGGATCTCAGCATCCCTGCCCTGCCTGGATCCCGGACTCTGGTCTCCAGAGATAGGGTGAGGGGTATGAATTCCTGTGCCAGGTTCTTCAGACTCCTGGTTTATGGTACTAATTTGTTAAGGCAGCCCCAGGAAACTCACGCAGGTAATATCCGAGTTTGAATCCTAATTAGAAATCGTTAACCACACGACACCGTTTCTGTTTCTGTTTCAGCAACATATTTTCTTAGGCTTTTCCTCCTTGGTAAGAATCCAGTGACTTGTGTAGGAGTGTCATTTTCTCCTCTAAAAAATTTATAACCACTTGAGTCATGCGTTCCTTCTACTTTTTCCACAAAAATGTGGAAAATTTAGACACATTTAGGTCTTTAAAGACCATTGAAGCATGTCGATAACTTGGAAATTCAGTTTGGGGTTTTGTTTTGGTTTGGATTTTTGTTTTGTTTTGTTTTGTTTTGGGACTTCTAAGCTGTTGTGCCTACAAACACACACCTGCATTGCCCATCAGGGGAAGTCAGCATTCTTCTCTTTCCCGGCATGCAGGGTAGGGCCACTGGGCATGAGGATTTTTTCCTACTTGTGTGTTTCCAGAATGACTTAACCTCTCTCTATAATGCATTTTCTGTCCATTAGTGAGGCTACTTCTTCCACTTGACGTCACCAAAAATCAGGAGCCTTACCTGGTGTCCTGAATTCATAGATCTGCAGGGGATAGGAATCCCCTGGACAAGTCCCCTTGAAGGGACTTGGTTTGCATTCCTAGAGTCACCATGAATGCAGGCCAAAAAAAAAGAAAGAAAGAAAGAAAGAAAAAGAAAAGTTTCACAATACCTTTTGAGAGTGTTGAATAGTCCTCATGTATAGGACGTCTTTCTCAGATGACTATTTTCAAGTCGAGACCTTCGGCAGTTTTTGTTTTGAGAAGTGAGACGGATCTCGGTTCCTGGCAAATGGCCATCCAGAGCTGAGGTCTTCAAGGGGAAGCTTCGGTGAGCGTGGACATCTCCTTGCCTGTCCCCGTCTGACGGCCGGCCACCGGCCTGAGCAGTGTGCAAGGGCAGGAGGGAGGAATAATTCCATGATCTCATCCCTCTGCCATGGTTTTCCACCAAGCACAATTTGGAGACCCAGAGTGAGGGAGCCCATGCCCGTGACTTTCCTTCTTCCAAGATGCTTCTGCTCAGTCAAGGGGCAGTGATGGATGGACGCCCTTCCTCTTGCCCAAAAACCCCTCTGGGTGCGTCCCCCACAAGGGACCTCGCAGACTTCCCATCGACACACACGATATGTTTCTGTACGTTGCTGCCCTACTCGCGGAGCAGAATTTTCTCCAGCTTATTTTGCAAAGGTAACTCCACTGTGCTGGGGAGAGTTGCAGAGTGTCTCCGACCAGCACCTTTCCTTCCCTCGGCTCCCTGTGCCAGTTCAAATTACACTCCTGAGAAAATCTGGAAGCCTTTTAATATATGCAGCTGAGCAGGCCATTTCTGACTCGAGTCCCTATGAACAAACAGCAAAAATACCCCCTTGTGTTCAGCAACATCGCCAGTAGCCTGCATCGACCCAGAAGGCTTACCCTGGATTCCCAAGATATGCAAGTAGACATTTCCTGAGTCGACGTTTTTCTCTGTCTCTGGGTCATCCCACAGGATGGAGGGTCACCCTTGGCAGCAGCGGGGGTGGGGAGGGCTAGTCGCGGGACTTGGAACTGACTTTAAAAGTCCCTGTTGAGCAAAGAGCCACGTCATGCCCTGGCCATCCGCGACGTCTCTTGGAATATTAAACTCTCCCATTCGAAAGCTACAACCCTTATGAGCTTCACGTCATTCAAGAAACAGACCGTGTATCCCCCAGTGACCCTGCCTTGGGGGAAAGACTGGGGGGAGAGGGAGATGGTGAAAACTGTGAGAATGCATTAAAAACAAGTGAGGATAACTTCACCCAAAGGTAGACACTAACACGGGGCAGCTCCTGGGTTCTCTCTGCATCCTATCCTGATTGTCAATACCTTACCCTTGACAGGCGGACGTCATTTCCCTTCTTTTATGCTTGGAAAACCTGATTTTAGGGAAGGTGCATGGCATGGTCTGGAAATATCATAGGGGTGCTCAAGCCCAGAAGTCTGGCTCCGTTACCAATTGCTCTGCCATTCCAGGGGACGTCCAGACCCTTCTCACAAGAGAAACAGTGCTAAGGTTCTGATGATATGAGCCTCATGGGTGGCAGGTCCCCCGACGCAAAAGACAGTAGGGATTTCCACGCCGTGAGCATTTCTGATGCTCCTGTTCCTAAAAAGAAAAGTGTGGTGGAAGGCAGGAACTCGAGGTGGGGGACTGGTCCGGGAAAGCCATCAGGATTTCCATCTGAAAGCCCAGCTGCAGAGCATTGGATTTCAAGAGCACACACATCTCAGTGATGTCTTTTCCAGGTACCGCCTCCCAAATGTTGCCGGCTACCAGCTTACCTCTGGGGCATCTTGGCACCCAGGTGTCGCTGCCCCTGTAAACGGCATCACAGGGCCTCTAAAAAGCATGTTTTTGTGCTAACAGATGTCTCTTATAGATTGATCAAAGACCACAGTAGGCAAGAGTTCATGACCAAGTGTGTTGTCGTAGCTTAGACATTTGTAACAAAGTATCATAGTCTGTTGGGGGTGGGGGGTCTTAGAGAACAAAATATTTGTTTCCCGTGGTTCTGGAAGCTGGAAGTCCAAGGTCAAGAACCTGGCAGATCTGGTTCCTAGAGCGGACTCTCTTCCTGGTTTATGGATGGCTGTCTTCTCTCCACGACCTCACATGGTGGAGAGAGACAGGGACCTCGGATCTCTTCTTCCACTTATGAGGGCATGAATCCCATCATGGCAGCTCCATCCTTAGGGGCTCATCTCAACCATCCTTATGAACTCATCTCAATCCAATCACGTTCCAAAGGCCCCACTTGGGCACACCATCCCATGGAGGGGTAGGGCTTGCATATACGACTTTGGAGACGACACAGTCCAGGCCATAGCACACCTATTGTCAAAATTTGGTTTAAGTCAAGGATTGGTACTTCACGTAGGAACACGGAAAAGTAATAGCTGATACTTCAAAGAGAGACCATATATCTATTGAGTTCCACGCATTTGGTTAGTAGGAAGAGGCCGTGGACTCTGGCCAATATTGAGGTCAATACCACTCCTCTGCTCCAAGCACATTAGAGGTAACTACAAGCTCTCCTAAATGGTTGACCTGCCCTTCATCCTCTTCTCTCCCCGACCTGCCCCATAGGACAACAGCGAGCAAACAGGTAAGTGTAACTCAACCGACATGCATCTCTAAACCTTGTGCATTCGAGGAAACTTGTTGGCGTTTGTGGAGACTCAACAGGTAGAACATGGGTCCCACCCATGGGTTTAGCCACCAAGGACCTGGGCAGTGATGCCAACACCAAAGTCAAAACAAAAGGATTAAATGCAACAAAGTATTGCTTCTTTTAAATTATGGAATCACTGAGAATCCATAATGATATATTCCTGCATGTGTTGTACAAGTCGTGGACTGAGTTAACCTACACGTTTCTTAGCAGAATTGAACATCATCTGGTCATGCACCATGTTCATGCTCCAAGTGAGTTCCACTGAGCCCCTCATGTATGCTTATCCCCATGCCAGTTTCCAGGTTTCACAATGTTACCGTTTAATTAGAAGATGGCGGATTGCTTTCTTTTGCCTGAACACACGTCATCAGGTAGGTAAATGGCTATAAGCAGAAGGCCACGTGGACAGGCAGGGATGTTGGGAAATGCTATGACACGAAGTTGGGCAGCAAAGAATGGACCTGAGCAAGTACTTCAAGAAGAAAACACACATGGGCACGGGGAGGAGAAGACCATGGGATCTCCACCGATCCTTCAGAATCAGGCCTGCCAGCTGATGCAGCATCACTGGGACCATCTGGGAAGACCTTGGCTGTCATGTGTCACCCAGACCCAACTTCAGAACTTGTTTTGAGGATGAGGGCAACTGTCCCCGTTTGTGTGACCCACTGGAGATTTAATAAAGGAGGCATTGGTGGAGGAAGAGGTAGGCAGAAGTACCAGAAGGCTAGGCATGGGTACCCCTAACAAGGCAGTAAGACAGCTGGGTGTGGGAGCCCACGCATTCCTCTGAGTCAGGATCCCCTTGACTTGGCGAGGTCCCAAGTTGACTGTGAGGTCCCACAGAGGACACCCATGGGGAGGATGATGTGAGTTTCCCCTTCAGTGGAGTAGAGGGACGGCAACACCATGAGTAAATATACATAGATGTCCTGGGGACAACACTTTTACAAATCCAGTCGGTGGGTCTGGGGCACTCCCAGAAGGAGAATCCCTAAAACAAATCCCTGAAAAACATACCATCGCACATGGTTGAAAATGAACACGACAGAACACGGCAATCAACGCATTCAGGAAACAGTGCCTCCTGCAGACCTACTCTGTGGGCACCACCCTGGGCAAGGGGCAGAGAGGAATTCTGGACGCTGCGCTTCTTAGGAGAAACTGAGGCAGCCCAGACTCCATGCATCCGAAGCAACTCAGCCCCAGGCTCGTTTGGGGCCACCTCCTAATAGCCCTGGGCAGAGTGCAGGCCGCGTCAGGTTCTGCCACAACCTCTGGAATGTTCCTTTCCTGGCTATTGGCGCTTGGGCAGCCTTTTCTGGGTCCTCTTCTCAGTGGCTCTGTCCTTTTGCCCCAGGGCGGGTCGGGGGTCCTCCGCTGATGGCTCTACTTACCTGAGCCCTTCCTGTCTGATTCCTTCTGGAAGGCAAATGGCCTTCTCTTTCCTGCCCTTCTGGGTTATAGGCGCACCACGCTCTGCAGTTTTTGTCCCGTGCGCTCTCCCCAGGTCGTTCCCATGTCCCCCAGCTAGCTCCCCGAGGCTCCCCACGGTTCTGCGCCCTGACGCTTCCCCCGCAGTCTCCTCGGGCGGGAGGAGCGCGGTTCCATCTTTTTGGCAGCAGGACCCTGGCGGCTGCAGAGGGGCCGGCGTCCAGGAGCAACAGGAGAGGCGGGAGGGCGTGGCGGCGGGTCTCACGTTGCAGCCCGGCCTGCAGCGGGGGGCTGGGGGCTGCCGGCTGGGCGCAGTCGGCTCCCGCCTGCACACGGGTGCCGGGAAGCTGCCAGACAAAACTCCGTCGCGCCCGGAGGAGTGCAAACCCTGCTCCTTCTCGCTTCCCCGAGAAGAAAGAAAGCGTCCTTCCAGCCCTGCTAGGAAGCGTGCTCCGGGCGCGTACCGTGTGCTGCTGCTCGCCGCGCGCTCCCTGCCTCTCCCTCTGCCCCTGGTCTCCGGGCTGCCTCCGGGACCAGGAACACTCAACCCCAAAGCCTTGCGCGCTGGGCCGCGGCCGCTCTTCCAGCCGGAGGAGGCGAGGCGTGCCCTCCCCGGCCGAGGCGCAATGAAGAGGCGCGAGGAGGGCTGAGCGCAGAGCGCGCGCGGCCAGGGTCCCTTGGCTCGGGCCCGCGCCCGGTCTCCCCGGGGTGGGGCAGCGCAGGGTGGGGGTGGGCCGAGGCGTGGACTCGGGGAAGCCTCTCGGCGACGCGAATAAAAGGGAGCCGGCTCGCCGCGCCGAGCTGGGAAGCCTCGCTGCCTCGCCCCCGGCCCGGGAAGGGCATGGCCCCGGCGGACCCCCGGCGGTGACTCGCGCGCCCCGGCCCCGCGGATGCTCAGGGCGTCCCGCTCCCGTGTGTCGCGGCTTCCTAAGGACAGGTGAGGACCAAGGGCAGCCTGGGCGCCCGCGGGGGATGGAGTTGGGGGTCGGCTTAGGCAAGGGCTGGGCGGGGGCGAGAGGGAGAAGAGACGCCTGGCATTGAGGCTGAGTTACCAGTGTGGAGGCAGGAGAGAAACCGCATCCTGAGGGTGGATCCCTTTCTCCCATACCCCTTCCCTCCCTGACCTGGCGACCTCATTCCGACCTGGTTTCCAGGGAGGGGCCCGGGAGACCCCCAAGGGAAACCGAGCCCGCCCTGCGTTGGAGGGGACAGCACAGCTGCGGGGCCTCCCCCGAGTTCCTCGGCGCCCTGCGCTGAAGTCCCCCCCCCCTTCCTCCTCTTCCTCTCGCCAAGGGGGGAGACCCTCGGCCCGCTAGGGGTTGAGCCGCACGGAAGCTGGAGAAGTCATCTCCCCGAAGAGGTGGCTCCTGGTGTTCGGGTCTCAGCAGGGCCACCCGAGCTGCGTTCCGGGAAAGCCCATCTTTCCCTTGGAGCGGCGTTGGAACCCGGCCAGGGCGCAGAGCCGCGGCGCCGGCTAGCCCCCCCCCCCCCCCGGCCCAGGCTCTTCGGGTTCCCCGCGGGCCCCCGCGGTCCTGCCGGCTCAGGGCACCTCCTCCCGCGGCGCCAGGCCTGGGTTTCCCTGGGGCACGCGCTCTCGGTCTCCGGGGAGAGCCTGGCAAGAGCGCAGGCCACCGGTGGGCACAGCGCGCATTGTGGGCGCGGGCGGGGGAGCCCAGCGCCGAGGCCAAGCGCGCAGGCGGACCGAGAGGCTACAGTCGGCTGGGCTGCAGGAACCGTCTCGCCCCCGAGCGCAGAGGTGGAGCCTGAATTTCCCTCTTGCTGGGCTGCCTGCACCGTCCGCTCAGAGAGAGGACGCACGCGGGCTTAAGCGCATATGTATTTCTCGGATGGAAAAGCTCCAGGCTTTGGCGGCGCGTAGCTTGTGTGCGCGGATGACTTTGGTACCAGCACTTAGCACTAGCCCAGGGCAGCCGCGTTTCTGCGGCGCGCACTTTACTTTCCACGGGCGTCACTATTTTTAAGGAAACTTCATTCAACAGATGGCAAGCCTATAAGCTGACAAAGGGATGGCCAGGGCTGGAGAAAAGTAAACAACCACGGGTATTCTAAATGAGACCGCTGAGGCCGCCTGTATTGGAAATATACGAGCGTTTCCATTTTTGTGTGTATGACTTCACGGATTGCTTTCCTTTGCCTGAACATAACGTCACCAGGTAGTTTCTCCCCTCGCCATTTAATGTCAGATTTTACAAATTGTGTCCCCGATGAACAACGACGCTGTATCACTGCAACCCTGTGGTTCTTCCAAGAAAAAAAAAAAATAATGATGATGATAAGGATAAGGATAAGGATAGTACAGAAACCCGCATATAATGGAATGCATTCTGCGTTAGGGAATGCAAACTCTTGAAACACTTTCAGAAGATACAGTGAAAACTTCAAGTCATGTCATTTTACAAAAGGGAACATTGTTAATAATGACCCTCTTGAGAAGTATTTTTTTTAATTCAAATATGGACACAATGTAACGGCTCGGAATTGACATTAGACGTGGATACATAGTTATTTTAATCACCTTATTGTTATGGAAACATAAATGTATCTCTCCTCTCTTCACATATATACAAATATATACGCTCATAGGTATATACGGGCCGATGTATATATATATTTGTGTGTGTGTGTGTGTGTGTGTGTGTGTGTGTATCCCATACTCTCGCTCATCGCAGACGGAGGTCTCCAAATCCTCGTGTGAAAGTCCGCAGTTCGCAGTAGCATCCTATGTGATGATTAAAGTTAACGGGTGGAAGATGAGGAAAGGAATTTTCGTGCGTCTTGGCTAGGATCGCTTGTGTCCCTAAAGGATACCACAGGCTGTCTTGGGAAGGTCCAAACGACAGTGCACACTTGGAACAACGTTTGCTGAGCCTAAGACTTACGTGGCCATAATCGGGATTCCCTGTGTGGTTCCCCAACAGGTGTCCAGGAACAAGGCCCCGGGACAAGATGCCAGCGCAAGCGCATTGGCCAGCCCTCTCCGTGGTGCTGATCCTGCTCTGGGGGCATCCTCGACCCACGCTGGCCTGTCCTCACCCCTGCACCTGCTACGTTCCCAGCGAGGTCCACTGCACATTTCGCTCCCTGGCTTCTGTGCCCGCCGGGATTTCTAAACATGTGGAAAGAATCAATCTGGGGTTTGTACCACATTCTTACTCAACGGTTTCAGCCTCTTTGCCTGCGTGGTGGGGTTTTTTGTTTGTTTGTTTTTTCTTTGTTTTTTCATACATGTATGTGCATTAATGTAAATGCAAACGGATATAGCCTTTCTGGGTCTCTCTGTTGAGCATTCTGTACCTCGAGATGGGCAGAATTGGAGGGTGATGGACTCTGCTATCTGTAGTCCTTTGGGGGGCGATTATCTGAATGTATCCATCAGCTGCAACCACTCTCATAAGGCCTAATAACCAAGCATCCAGAACAACTTTAGGGCGCCCAAAGATTTTTCTCCATAAGTTATTTTTCAACATAGTAGATATGAACAGAATGCATCAGGCACACACGTAAATATGTAAGTAGGCTTGCTGAAATAGACTTCAGAAGCTATTAAAAATAGTTTGAAAATAAATCGCACAGTTCTGAGATTCTGTAAGTTATCTGGATGATGTAATTGGGACCTTGGGGAAAGAGAGATTTCCGGCAGATTTTGCCTTTTTAAAATATGAACATATTTTAATTTTTTAAAGATTTTATTTATTTATTTGAGAGAGAGAGATCACAAGTAGGCAGGCAGGCAGAGAGAGAGAGAGGAGGAAACAGGCTACCCGCTGAGCAGAGAGCCCGATGTGGGGCTCGATCCCAGGACCGTGAGATCATGACCTGAGCCAAAGGCAGAGGCTTAACCCACTGAGCCGCCCAGGCGCCCCTAAAATACGAATATATTTTAAAAGACATTTTTATGCAGCATTTCAGGCAGAACTTTCATATTTTAAAATTCCATATCTTATGCAGAAATGATTTCTACACATCAATATTAGTTGAGATGAATTATAGGTACACACATGTAACTTTATCAACAATTATTTGAGCTTCCTCCACAAAAATGCATGAGCCATTTTCTACCACCTACAAAACAACAAAAATAATTTAGGATTTGAGGACTGGCTACTGATGGGAAAATTGGGTGACATGAAGTGGCCAAAACTGAATCGATGAACAGATAATTGTATATATGCTTGGACAACTTATAGCACAGAGTTTAAAAAAACAAACAGAAAACAAACAACAAAAAAAACCCCCACTTCTTGCACTTATAAAGGCCAGTAGCAATAGAAGAAGAAAATGGGAATTAAGACAGTGAGATAGGAATTTCCCTAATTGAAGGGAATAGATCATTGCATAGTTTTCTCAATAAAATCTTCAGAGACCCTATGATTGGATTATCTAAAAATCCAGCCCACGGTAACAATAGCGTAGTAGGGCAAGCAGTTCATCTTTCCCAGAAGAGGAGATATTAATCCTAAACCAGGTTCCCTTGACAACCTTACAGTTCTATGGGGGCACATGACTTGTGAAATGAGAGGGAGAGGAAAGGATGAGGAGCTAGGACCAGTATGAAACAGGGAAGGATGCACCGTGCTACGTTTGTAGAAAGGAAAATGGAATTCATCTGGGATTCCCCTTCTTTCTTGTGCCTGCTGATTCTGGTCGTGGTTCTGTCTCGGGATCGTGGCTCTCGTGAGCCACTCTCAGCATATTGTCCCATACGACTGTGATTCACCACTGTGTCCCACAAGTCTGAACCCTTGGCAGAGCACGGGGTTGAAGGAATAGTCCAACAGGCCTTCAAAGAGTCCCTAAGAAAGTGTGAGATCAGGGGTGATGGGGGAGAGGGGTTTCCCACTGTGCGTCCCGCCCCAAAGGCATGAATGTGCCACTTGTGTGTTGAGGGTCTGGGCCGGAGGGACATCAGCATTTTCCCTGGGCTGTCATGTTGGGAACCATGGTGGGAAAGATGCCACATGCCTCCATAAGTTAACCACAAGGTTAATGATGCGATGGCTTGATCCTAGCAACACCACTAGACCACGGCTTGTGAAGCCGTATATACCACACTTACAATTTCTGTGATGTTTTCCCTCTACTTGTCTTTACATGGAAATATTTTGTGCAGGTGAAACTTCATTTCTCAGTTAGAACCTAGCTTCCATGGGTTGCATTCAAACCAACTCTAAATGGTAAAGTCTACGAATGATGGTCTCCCCAAAAGCATTGCCACGGGACCAGAACAAAGATATCAAGACACTTTCTCTTCCTACTGATGGCGATAGTCCTTTGAGATGTTGTTGCATGATATTAAAGGAAAAAAGAAAACCCGTTAAGGAATTCCCTCCCTGTGCCCACATATATTACTCCCATCTGGCTTCATCGATAACAGGAATCCATATGGCACGTTTTCGTTTCAATCAATAACGTCACCCTTGTACTCAGCACTTCCTCTGAAAATTCATCTCCAAGTTCACGAGACTGTCATTGGGCGTTTCATGGCTGGGGGTTGGGGAAGAAGGGCGACTTCTACTACAGCTAGAACTCAGGGTCTGCTTAGGAGTTTAGATTCTGCCATACATGCCCTGTTAGGTTCACCATCCCAGACAAATTTCACTGTGGAATCCTAAATAGTAAGTGAGTGGGGCAGTGCCTCCGTTCATTGACTCTCCCATCTTGAGTCAGACTCTGGTTTTTCAACTTCAGTCTACTGGTATTTGGGGCACTGTTTCCATTTTGCAGAGGATGGTTCTTTGATGTGGGGCTGTCCTGTTTGCCTGGTGTTGAGTAGCATGCTTGATCTCTCCCCACTAGAGGCCAGTAGCACCTTCCCAGGTGTGATTGCCAAAGATGACCCCAGATATTGCCAAATGTCCCCTAGAGGCAAGACCACCCAGTTCAGATCACTAACATGGATGGATAGATAGATAAATTGATGACCAAGTAGACAGATAAATGATAGATGCAGAGATAGATGGATGGATGGATGGATGGATGGATGGGTAGATGGGTGGATGAAAGGATGGATAGATACACATATGATGGATGGATGGGTGGGTGGGTGGATAGATGGATAGAGACCACTAACATAGATGGATAGATAGATACATAGATGGCCAAGTAGACAGATAAATGACAGATGCACAGATAGATGGATGGATAGATAAATGATGGATGGGTGAATGGGAGGATAGGTACACAGATAATGGATAGATGGATGGAGGGAGGGAAGGACAGATGTATGGATGAATGGATAGGTACACAGATAATGGATGGATGGATGGATGGATGGATGGATGGATGAATGGATGGATAGATACACAGATGATGGATGGATGGATGGATGGATGGATGGATGGATGGCTAGATGGATGGATAGATTAAGCCAAAAGATGGATACGTACATAGATAAATCATAGATGGATGGATGGGTCAATCAGTGGATGGATGGTTAGATAGATGATAGACGGAGAGATGAATGGATTGATAGATTTGTGGATGGAGGCGTAGATGGATCAGTGGATGGATGGATAAATGGGTAGTTAGATAGATGATAGATAGATGGATAGATGGATAGTTAGATAGATGATACATGGATGGATGGGTCTGTTTCCTTCTATCCAGGGAATAGGGAGAAATCACACAGAATGTCAGAATAGATGTGTTCTATTTCAGCAGAAGGAGTGGTACAAAGTAACTACCCTCCACTCCCCTCACAACCCCTTCTGCAGGTGTTGACAGTGGGGAGCCCCTTGTGCTACCAATAATGTAGCAATGAAGAGTTCAGATTGGCCAAGGAAGCATCTTTAACCCATGTGGATGCAAACACAAAATCCAAAACACAGCAGAACGTTTACCAATAATTCAGAGAACCCATCAGAAATGGCCACGTGTGCTTGTGAAATATGGTGTTGGTGTGTTGAGTGGTCAGCTCTTTCATTTGGTCTTTTATAGCCCGGAATGCCCCCTTCTCTTATTTTATGATGCAAAGCTACTCCCCAAGCTACCTCTTTGCATTCATGCTAATTCTCTAAATTCAACAGCCCTTGTATCATTTCATCATTGCTGACAGTTCCCAGAGCAAGTTTCCAAGGAAGAGCCACTTGGACCAACTTCCTTTAGAATCTGAATGCTAGTTGTTTCCCTAAAATTGTCTCTAACTCCATGAGCATGTTCTTAGTCAAAATACCCAGAGAATATCCCTGAATGGAATGAAGGTGAATAAAAATGCATCACTTCCCTTTTGGCCTTGGTAACAGACATGGACAGAGGGCAACAACTGTACTTTGGGAATGGCACCCGTAGACCTCAGAGTCAACATTTTGCTAACTTGCTCCTGGGCAGGCTGCAGAATCTTTCCCATATGGGATTTAAGCATTCACTGTTTCTTAATCCAATTAATATTACCATTTCTTAATCCCATTACTATCTTTCTTTTTCTTTTAGATTTAATAGTATACAGGCTTTGTCAGAAACCTCATTTGCGGGACTGACCAAGTTGGAGCTCCTCATGATTCACGGCAATGACATCCCCAGCATCCCCGACGGGGCTTTACGAGACCTCAGCTCCCTCCAGGTAAATTCACACCAGTAATAGCAGACCATTAATGAAAAGTGGGTACGACCTAATGCTCCCTAACGATTAATAAAATTGCCATTTTTTTTTCAGGTTCAAACCCAGCATCGTGTCATTATTCCCTGCCCGTTGTTCTGGTTTCTTTCTCTGCTTGTGGCTTTGTAAATTATAAACAGGATTTTCCACTCCACCCCTGTCTCTGCAGGTTTTCAAGTTCAGCTACAATAAGCTGCGTGTGGTCACGGGACAGACTCTGCAGGGACTCTGGAGCTTAATGAGGCTGCACATCGACCACAACAAGATCGAATTTATCCACCCACAAGCTTTCAATGGCTTGACAGCCCTGAGGCTGCTCCACTTAGAGGGCAACAGGCTGCACCAGCTGCATCCCGGCACGTTCTCCACGTTGACGTTTCTGGATTATTTCAGACTCTCTACCATAAGACACCTGTACCTCGCAGACAACATGATCAGGACTCTGCCCACGGGGATGCTGCAGAACATGCCACTCCTGGAGAATCTTTACTTGCACGGGAACCCGTGGTCATGCGACTGTGAGATGAAGTGGCTTCTGGAGTGGGACGCCAAATGGAAAGGTAAGAGAGGAGGGCAGAGCGATCGTGGCTCCCCGCGGCACATTCCTGACCCTTCTGGAAAGGTTCCGCTCTCTGGTATTCTGACGTTGCTTTATCTTGTGAAGGGTCCATCACCAAATCAGTATGGGGGGGGGGGACATTCATGCAAAGTGTACAACCTTGATGTTAAGTCATCCCTGTTCCATAATAGATGTATCCTTCCATGAAATCTAAAGTCAAGATCATTTAATCAGTTATATACAGTTGACCACCATTGTCTTTGGTTCGATATCTGGAATGTCATATGCAGCTTTGGGTTACAGCTAAATGGGGTCTTTCTGTGCATCCCTGACCCATGAGGAGGTGTTCAAGGAAGTTTGGAAGAGGGAAAGCCAGCAGTGGCTAGGACGTTATTCTCTTAAGAATGGAGAGAGGGGGCGCCTGGGTGGCTCAGTGGGTTAAAGCCTCTGCCTTCAGCTCAGGTCATCCCAAGGTCCTGGGATCGAGCCCCGCATCGGGCTCTCTGCTCCGCGGGGAGCCTGCTTCCTCCTCTCTCTCTGCCTGCCTCTCTGCCTAGTTGTGATTTCTCTCTGTCAAATAAATAAATTATTAAAAAAAAAAAAAAAAGAATGGAGAGAGGGATGTTTTGCCTTGATCCAGAAAACAAAAACCTGTGTAGATATTGCAAAAATGATAGATTTTGATTCAAAATAAGGAAGATTTTTTTTTTGTCTTTCCTTTATCCCCTTTCTCAAGCCACAACTTGAAACCCATCCTTGATCCCATTAGGTTTACCATATCCCAGGTCTGTTGGTTCATGTCCATCCTTGTGGCCCCCAACCTGGGTCCAGCTTCTTTCTTCTCTCTAGGAGGAGAGTCGGGCCTTCTGGGCAGGTCTTTGCAGCCTTGGTGACCCCAACTTCCAACAACTCCGCACAGAACAGTTGTCAGAACAAATTGTCACAGGAAGCATGTGATCCTGCCCCACTGCTACTTAAAAGTCCCCTGGTTTCCCACTGCTCCTGGGATGGAACGTACCATCCTACAGTCCCATAGGAGTTCCTCCACAACTGTGTCCCCTCTTCTCCAACATGCGAGTCCTCCACTTAGTCACTCACTGTAGCCACACTGCATTCCGTTTGCTTCCTCACACCTTCCAAACTTATTGTCCACTCAGGGTCATTGGACCCACGAAGACCACACATCTGCTAGATTGACCAGGATCTGGCTGAGTTTCAGCGCTCAGAGCTTTGTTAAAACATCACCTCTCTTGGGGCGCCTGGGTGGCCCAGTAGGTTAAGCATCTGACTTCAGCTGAGGTTATGATCGTGGGGTCTTGGGACGGAGCCATACATGGGGCTCTCTGCTTGGTGGGGAGTCTGCTTCTCCCTCTGTCCCTTTCCCAGCTCATGCTCTCTCTCAATTCCAGATAAATAAAATCTTAAAATTTTTTTTTTAAATCACCACGTTTAAGAGGTCTTGCTGTCCTCAATTTCTACTTAGCTTCTTGTTTTGTGCCCATCTAGGACCTTCCTACACACACACCTTATGTCCCACTTTCATGTGCCTCCAAGTCATCGATGATGGCCCTTTGACTGGTTTATTCCCAGTGGGAATGAAAACAAGAAGACAGATATCAAGAGGACTGTAGTTTTCTCCTTTTCCTAATGCAAGAAAGTGTGGTTCCATTGATTGGTGTAGAAAGAGCATCTAGGTCTGGAGCAGGGAGAGAACATAACCTGGTCTTGCAAATGTTAGTTGGAGGAGACTTTGGGACTTTGCAATAGACATGTCAAGTAGAAAATTGGGTGTGGAGCTCATAAGATGTGTGTTGACTGGAGAAGCACATATGGGAGCCATCAATGGATCATGGCTGTTGACAGAAACCTACACGTGGGTTAGGCCATGGATGATGGGGTAGAGCGAGATCAAATGGGGTCTAGGCCAAGTCATTGTATCACTAATGGGTCGGAGGACTGAGTGGAAGCCAAGAGTAGAATGTGAATCCAAAATATAGATACTGCCTGAAATGCAAAATTATAGCAACAGAAAAAGAATTATAAAAGGTACATACGGTGTGATTCGTGGCAAAAGTGGGTCCTTCCACCTGAACTATTTTCATTGGTTGAATTTATGTAGATTCTCTTGGACCTTTAGAGAAGGTAAATTGTACAATGTGTGTGAGTAGAATTGCTTTTAAAAAAATACTTTTGAAAGAAGTATTCATTATTCATTGCCAAGTAGTTCTAAAAATGGTAGTTCCTTACCACACTGGGATAAAGGGATTTAAGGTCATTGGTGAAGGCACAGATGTAAGGTATTCAATCCTGATGGACATGCACTGAGGACATAAAGACACACACAGAGTCTTTGTCCTCTGGCCGTGTACAAGGCATGCTGCTTTAGGGTTCATTAACTTATAGGATGTGTTTGGTTATCTGTTTTAGGGACTCTGAAGTGTAAGAAGGACAAAGCCTACGAAGGTGGTCAGTTATGTGCCATGTGCTCCAGTCCCCCCACACTGCACCAACAAGAGATTCACAAGCTGAAGGACATTCCCTGTCTGAAGCCTTCCATAGAGTCCCCTCTGCGACAGAACACGAGCAGGAACAACGAGGAGGAGGAGGAACTAGAAGACGACGGTGACAGCCAACTTTCTCTGGAGACCTTCCAGTTCCCCCCGTGGAACATCTCTTTGAACATGACCGATGAGCACGGGAACACAGTGAACTTGGTCTGCGACATCAAGAAGCCAATGGATGTGTACAAAATTCACTTGAACCAGACGGACCCTCAAGAGATTGACATAAACGCAACAGTTGCCTTGGACTTTGAGTGTCCGATGACTCGGGAAAACTATGAGAAGCTGTGGAAACTCATCGCCTATTACAGTGAGGTCCCTGTGAGGCTGAACCAAGAACTCATGCTCAGCAAAGACCCCAAGGTCACCTACCAGTACAGGCAAGATGTGGATGACGATGCCCTCTACTACACGGGCGTCAGAGCCCACATTGTCGCAGAACCGGAATGGGTCATGCAGCCGACCATAGATCTCCAGCTCAACCGACGTCAGAGTACGGCCAAAAAGGTGCTGCTCTCCTATTATTCCCACTATGCGTTAACAATACCCACCAAAGAGGCAAGGCAGTCTCGGAGCAGAAGCTGGGTGATGATTGAGCCCAACAGAGCCGTGCAGAGAGCTCAGACTCTGTTGGAAGGGAGCCCATGCCAGCTGAGCTGCAACGTGAAGGCTTCTGAGAGTCCGTCCATCTTCTGGGTCCTCCCAGATGGCTCGGTCCTCAAAGCACCCATGGAGGACGAAAATGGCAAGTTCTCCATCCTCACCAGTGGCTGGCTGAGGATCAAATCGACAGAACAGTCAGACTCGGGTTTGTACCAGTGCATTGCTCAAGTGAGGGATGAAATGGACCGGATGGTGTACAGGGTCCTTGTCCAACCACCTGCCACGCAGCCATCCGATGGTCCTATGGTGACAATTCAGAAGAACCCAGGGGAGCCCGTGATGTTGCCTTGCAGTGCTCTGGCTATCCCTGAAGCCCAGCTCAGCTGGATTCTTCCAAACAAACGGATAATTAATAATTCGGCCAACAGCTCACATGCATACATGATGGCAAATGGAACTCTTTCCATCCCAAAGGTCCAAGTCAGCGATGGCGGTTACTACAGATGTGTGGCTGTCAATCAGCATGGGGCAGATCATTTTACCGTGGGGGTCACGGTGAACAAGAAAGGATCTGGCAGGTCATCCAAAAAGGGCAGACACCCAGATGGGAAGACTCTTTCCAGAGTTCTAGGAGATGTCGTGGAGGACGAAGGCGGTTCAGGCATAGGAGATGAGGAGAACACTTCAAGGAGTGGTCTAGACACAAAGGACCAAGAGGTCTTCATCAAAACAAAAGACAAGGCCACCACCGGAGGTAAGAAACCCAAGAAAGGGCGAAGAAAACTCAAACCCTGGAAGAATTCTGAAAAAGAACCGGAGACCAACATCGCAGAAGGTCGCAGAGTGTTTGAGTCCAGGCGAAGGATAAACATGGCAAACAAACAGATTAATCCAGAACACTGGGCAGATATTTTAGCCAGAGTACGTGGGAAAAATCTCCCAAAGGGAACGGAAATACCCCAGGTCATTCAAACCACCACTCCTCCATCCGTGAGTCCGGAAGTGATACCCCTTCTGCCTGCTGTTCCTCCTCCCTCGATATCTCCTGCCTGGACCACAACCAGTGCCGAAGAAACCTCAGCAGATGCGTCTCTGTTCGGCGAGGAGGATCAGGTTTCCAGTACTGTGTCCTCAACCAAGATGGGACTGGACAGTGGACAGGATGGAGGAATTGTTTCTGAGCCCAAAGTGACAAGCACACATCGGAAAGAACCCATTGACCATGACTTTTCTAACACTGAGGATACAACTCCTGTGGAAGTTGACCCAAAGTGGGCTACAGCCAGCACCCCAACACTCATGCCTCATGAGTCGTCTTCTACTCGGCAAACCCTAGACCTGGTCTCTGAGGAGTCCCCCGGTGAAAATACAGCCACAGAGAGCTGGCCTCCGGTAGATGCTGGATCCATTCCAGAGCCTACGTCAAATGAGTATGAGTCTCCGTTGGATGCCGTCTCTTTGGCTGAGTCCGAGACTCTACCATATATGCCCCCAGATTTGGAGACTAACCCACAACCAGACACAGAGAACATGGAAGAGCTGACCTCCACTCCCTTCCTGCCCACCACCGTTTTATGGGTTGATGAGTCCAGGACATCAGAACCCATAGGAGGTCTCACGTTGGGGGAGACAGATGCTCTACCACAAGGACATCCACAGGGAGAAACAGACGATAGACACTTTGTGAAAGGTGCTTTGAGCACTCAAGGCAACCTGTTGATTGAAAAGGGCACAGAGGAGAATTCCGAGGCCCTACAGGAAGGACAGATGCCAGAGAGAGACCCCACGAACTCCCAAAGTCCTGAGAGTATGGGAAAGCATGTTGGGTCTACTACTCTTCTTGACTCGGCCTTGGGAGTGAATGGTGTCACTCCCTTTAAACATCCCAGGGAAACCACACTCAGTGCTCTCTTTGACAAAGTCACCACCACGGGAGCAGCACTGATCCCAACCGAGAAGGCCACGTCGCCTCTGGAGCTGACCACTCAACCTTCTCGAAGGAGACCCAATGGGAGGAGGAGGTTTCGCCCCCACAGATTCCGACACCGCCATAAACAGATTGTGCCCACGACTTTCGCCCCAGTGGAGGCTTTTTCTACTCGACCTACTCAAGCACCCAAAGGAAAGGCTCCAGACCGCGTGTGGAGTACGCCGGGAGCAAAATCTTGGATTGACAGCACCGTTGGTATCCCCAAGCAGTCGGAGATGGAGAAGCAGGCAGAGCCCATGTCCAAGGGGACCCCACGAAGGAAACACGGGAAGAGACCAAATAAACATCGGTATTTCACTTCTACGGTGAGCTCTCCAGCCTCTGCAACCATGCCCAGCCCTTCTCTGGAAAACAAACATGCAAACGCCATTGCCCCTGGTTCGGACACTGTACTCTCATCGACCACCATTTCCCTGACAAGTGGGGATCCTCATGGGAGAGCTTCAGTGGAAGATTCTGGGACAACTACCACTAAAAGACACTTAGCATCCAATAAATTCCAAGAGATGATTCCAGTCATCCCTAAGCCTGTATGGGATGGAGAAGAAATGAAGAATCATGGTGTCCCAAACATCAAGGACTATAAAACAGACAGCTCAGTTGCTGACTACTCCTTCTCTAATGCCACATTACCTCCTGGCTCGGAGTTCTCCACCGTGGGAGAATTTCAGGAGCAATCGGCTCCCTCTGGCTTTCCAGGAACCTCACACTGGAATACACCAAGGGTAGACCAGCCTGGGAGGCTTCAGACAGACATACCTGTTACCAGCTCCATGGAAACCTTTACAGACTCACCCTTTCTTAAACAGGTGGAGGACCTAGGTGTTCCTTCTGAGTCTCCACCATCCGTTGCAGCCTCTACACTGTTTCAACCAGAAGAAGAGGTTGTTTCAACCACTGTCTCAAGCATAAAAGTAGAACCATCTTCAAGTAAGGCAGAGACCACCATCCATGCTCAAGATCATCACGAAAGCACTCCAGCTGAAATTAGACCTCGGCATCACACCCCAACTCCTGTTCTGATGGAGAAGACAGCATCCCCACTTCTGGCTACTACTCTTGTGTCTTTGGTACAGACCTTCACAAAGCCCACACCTCTTCCCTCAAAGACACCTCCAACATCAACAGATTCCAAGGAAAATGTTTTCTTGAATTACGTGGGGATCCCAGAAGCCAAAGCACCCCCAGTGCATAATGAGGGAACTCAACATGTATGGACACCAAATGAATTATCTACCCCTTCTTCCAACCAGGATAAATTTAACCCAGCTCCAAAGCAGCAGTTGGAAAAGGAAGCCTTGGGTGGAAAGACCCCAAACAGTCCTCCACATAGCCGTGATGGTAACCACCAGAGCGGGAGGGTCCAAATGTTCCCCCAGCCAGTCAGAATTCCTGCCAAACCGATCCCGCCTAGGGGAACAGTGCGACCACCACATACGGCCACAGAAGGCTCCTTTAGACTCTTTGTAACTTTGCAGCCCCCACGTCACTTGACCAACAAACCAGGAATAACGGTGTATCCTTCAAGGGTTTTGCCAGAGAACAAGCAGTTGACGACTCCAAGATTACCAAGTACGACAACTCCCGTTGTTCCAGTGCATAAGCCCAAACCTGGCTTCCCCACTAAGTTGACTGACCAAGGGATGGACCGGTTCAACAGCAACTCCAAAGTGCTTGGGAACAACAACATCCCGGATCTCAGAGACCCTGTTGGCAAGCTTCCAAGTGCAAGAGTTCCCCATCATCCCAATGGAAGATTCCCTTTCTTTTTCAATAGGACTCTGTCTTTCCCGCAGTTGGGAGTTACTCTGAAGCCCCAGACGCCTACCTCTCCTGCCGCCGTGGTAAGAGAGAGAAAAGTCAACCCAGGTCCCTACAATAGGATACATTCTCAGAGCATCATCCACGTGGACTTTGGTCCGCCAGCACCTCCTTTATTGCACGCACCCCAGGCCACGGGGCCAACCTCCACAAACTCACAGAACATTCCTGTGGTCTACTCCACCCGGAGCTCCATCCCCCTCATGGCGTCTTCTGGCCAGCCTTCCAGAAGCTTCCATCAGAGCAGTTCAAAGCTCTTCTCTGCTGCAGGACCCCCTGCATCCAACTTTTGGACGGTTGGGGAAAAGCCCCAAATCCTCACCAAATCCCCTCAGACTGTGTCGGTCACTGCGGAGACAGATGCTGTGTT
The DNA here is from genome assembly GCF_922984935.1 of Meles meles. NCBI lineage: Eukaryota > Metazoa > Chordata > Mammalia > Carnivora > Mustelidae > Meles > Meles meles. The sequence goes on along the minus strand of NC_060087.1, from coordinate 1,752,568 downwards.
CCCGTGTGAGGCCACGGGGAAGCCCACACCTTTCATTACCTGGACAAAGCTTTCTACAGGTAAGGTATTTACATGTCTGCATTTTAACTGGAACTCTTGTAGAAAGAGGTTCCTTCAGTCTGTCACCCCAGGAAAAGCTATAGGGTTTGGGCAAAGGACAGATGGATGGAATGGAAGGGGACACCTGAACCTAGATACAAGGATATGCCTTAAAGGGGATAGGAAGTAAGGACCGAGAGCTCTTCCTTCAGCTCTAAAGTATATGATATTTTAATGGGACTATGGAGACACGTCATAGGTTCTTTGGGTAGGGAATGACGTAGGCTGGGGAACGTTTCATGAAGGAGCCACTGACCTTTTCCCAGAGAAGCCTGGCATGAAAGTTTTCCACCACCCATGTGGGGTACCATGAGGGTAAGGAGGAGTGAGCAGATCCCCCTTGCCCTTCCACTGGTGCCAGAAGTAAAGCAGCTTATACTGGGTTCATCAGACATCACTTTGATTGGAACCTAGAGATATGCCCACGTTAATTTGCTTCAGCTGCCCTACAAAGCAATGCAGCCTGGAGCCTGGAAGTCTGAGATCCAGGCGGGGCTGAGGCTGGGAGTCTGAGATCCAGGTGGGGCCAAGGCTGGTTCCTCCTGAGTCCTCTCTCCTTGGCTCATAGACCCCATCTTCTCCCCTTGTCCTTTCGTGGTCGTCCCTCTGTGCAGTCTGTGTCCTCATCCCTTATTCCTATATGGACACAAGTCATCTTGGATTACAGTGCACCTCGGTGACCTCATTTTAATTTCATTATCCCTTGAAAGATCCCATCTCCAAACAGCCATATTCTGAGATCCTAAGGGATGGGACTTCAGTGTATGAATTTTGGCAGGACACCATTCAGCCCATAACAATGACCTATACTTGGAACTCTGGGATGTCCAAAGAGCACTTGGCTTTGTAAAAATGACCATCTCTTTTGAATGTCCAAATAATTGCCAAGTAACAGAGGAAAGTACCATCTGAGAAGCCACAGCCTCTGTGAAAATTCTACCTTGTCCCCTTTCCTTTTCTTCTCGGCACCATGAACACGGCCATATCCTTGAGGCCTGGATTCTGATCAGAGGGTTTTTTTTTTTTTTCTTCTTTTCCATTTTGATGATACAGGGATGATTTATGCTCATAGCACTTGAGGGACCTGTGCATTCTTTGCTTAGGCTTATCTCACCCGCGTTGGCAATGTTCCAAAGTTCAGCAGAGGCTCTGGGCCACAGGGAATTACGGACGTCTTTGATCAGCTCGACATTGATGTCATAGGTTTTCATAATGATTTAAGATGGAATGTTGCTCGAAGGAGCGGATGGGGAGCACCACGGGGTTTTCATGCTAAAAGGATGGTGCCTTTGTTTCTCTACTGGGAAATCCCGTTTGTATTAATCTGTAGGGTTTTCTATACCTTGTGGGATACCAGAGCATCCGGGGCCATGCCCCTTCATGAGACATACACATGCATTTCCGTGCCTCACCACGAATCAGCTTCTCCTGCCGGCTGCAGCAGAGGGAGCTTACCAGAGCTCACTCAGTGGCTGGCGGTGGAAGCAGGACCCCGGAACCCAGCTGTGTGGGAGAGGAAGAGAATGCTATAGCTCAGGGCTTTCCAGTTTTTAAATCTGGGACTTGTTATTCTTCAGAAAGGTTGAGCCAGCCCATCAGGAAATGCCAGGAAGACCGTTTATTTTTCAGTCTCCGCGAGGAGGGGACCACACAGGGGAGGACGGGGGTCTGTCGGCAGGCAGAGGGAGAGGGGGAAACATTCACGGGAACCTTTATTGTGGTTTCTGTGAGAAGAAACAAGCGAGGCAGGGCGAGCAGATTTAGCGCCGGCTGGCTGGAATGATTTCAGTGGCCTCTGGAGCACAAGCGCTCCCCTATTTCCCTAGGACCTGCCCTGGGAAGATGAAGGCAGGTGCCTGGGCATGTGGGAGAGCCCCACAGACAAGGCAGTGGGGGTGTGGACTCTGTGTCGCTTGCTTTGCATGTAGAAGGTGAATGGCTTCCTGAGTATAGGAATTGCCTCGCTCTGGAAGGGGCCACCCTCCCACCAAGGTCAGTATGACCCAGATGTCCAAGCATCAGGAACACTTGGTTAGCACAGATCCTCTCTGGCAGAGCCCCCAAGGAGATGTGTCATACAACACAGGGAGGACGGCGGGAGAGAGAGAGAAGCCCAGGCCCTGGATTGTAGAAGCTGGCGTCCAGCTCGGTCACAATGGGCAGTGAAAGACCTGTTCATGCTGGCTTGTGCTGGATGCCAGAGCCTGGCTGGGGAGAGGTGGGCAGTGGCTGCAGGCCTGGGGACCTCAGGAGGTCAACATCTGTTCCAGGGAGGCAAGCCTGCCTCTCTACGAGCTGAAGTGACAAGGAGGTCCCCTGGGGAAGGCTTTGGCCTCATGGCAGCTTCCAGAACACTCCACAAAATCCACGCCAGCTGCCTTTTGTTTGAAGGGGGCATTGGCGTAAGAGCTAAAAATGTTGCAAGGGAATGTTCTGTCTTCTCCATGTTGGAGGTGGGGCTGGTCTCTGCGGTTGCTGTTGGGGACATAAAGGGGAGAATTCAGCTTCCTCACTAATAGTCGTCCCCCTTGGTTTTTCCTGAAAGGCGTGTGTCTGCGCAGAAGCTGACTCCACCTGTTCTGTCTTGCAGGTGCTCTCATGACCCCCAACACCAGAGTGCAACGGTTCGAGGTCCTGAAGAACGGGACCCTTGTCATCCGAAAGGTGCAGGTGCAGGACCGAGGCCAGTATCTGTGCACCGCCAAAAACCTGCACGGTGTAGACAGGATGGCCGTCCTGCTGACCGTCACTGTGCAGCAGCCCCAGATCCTCGCCTCCCACTACCAGGACGTCACCGTGTACCTGGGAGACACTATCGCCATGGAGTGTCTGGCCAAGGGAACCCCAGCTCCCCAGATCTCCTGGATTTTTCCGGACAGGAGGGTGTGGCAGACCGTGTCCCGCGTGGAGGGCAGAATCACGCTGCACGAAAACCGGACCCTGTCCATCAAAGAGGCCTCTTTCTCAGACAGGGGGGTGTACCAGTGCGTGGCCAGCAACGCGGCGGGTGCGGACAGCCTGGCCATCCGCCTCCACGTGGCGGCCCTGCCGCCGGTCATCCACCAGGAGAAGCTGGAGAACATCTCGCTGCCCCCGGGGCTCAACATCCACATCCACTGTACGGCCAAGGCCGCGCCCTTGCCCAGCGTGCGCTGGGTGCTGTGGGACGGAACCCAGATCCGCCCGTCGCAGTTCATCAACGGGAACCTGTTCGTCTTCCCCAACGGCACGCTCTACATCCGCAACCTGGCGCCCAAGGACAGCGGCCGCTACGAGTGCGTGGCCGCCAACCTGGTGGGCTCCGCGCGCAGGACCGTGCAGCTGACCGTGCAGCGCGCCGCGGCCAACGCGCGCATCACCGGCACCTCCCCGCAGAGGACCGACGTGCGCTACGGCGCGACCCTCCGCCTGGACTGCAGCGCCTCGGGGGACCCCTGGCCGCGCATTCTCTGGCGACTGCCATCCAAGCGCATGATGGACTCGCTCTTCAGGTATGTGCTCGCTCCGGACTCGCCATCGGTCACTGCGCTCCTGCACCTTCTTCCCCTTTGGGTGCTGGGGGCCGCATCCTAAAACGTCCTTGGGGCCATCCTGGGAACCCTCTCCACGGGGCGGGTCAGAGAAGGGAATATGTGTCCGAGACAAAGACGCGCAGAACTGATTCCCCGAGTGCCACGTGGGGGAGGGGCGCCTTTCTCCAAAGATCTTATCTTTATAAACTGGGAACAAACACTGGGACTTTGTCTTGTCCTTTCCCACCCCGCAGGGGGGGAAAATGAGTCAATAACTTTGGTTTTAATGATCATATTTTAATCGTATGTTGAGATAATAGTAGGTACAACATTTGGGTTGCCTTCTCTGTGTCTTACTTGATTCCAACAATACACAGAGGCAGATGCACATCTTATCGTGAAAGGGCCTTAGCTTAAGAATGGAAGGGTGTTGAACACAAAAAGGTTAAAGGCATGACTAGGGCACCGGGTTGGCACAACCAATTCCAACACTTTATTTTGGCTGCAAAGAAAGTCAGATTCTCATCCGGTGCTTTCCATTCTCACATGTATGGAACCTAGAGCACTAGTTCTCAACCCCTGAGGGCGATTTTGGCCCCAGGGAACCTTAGGCGATGTTTGGAGACATTTTTGATTGACATAAGTCAGGGAATGGGGGCGTGCCACTGGGATGTGGTGGGGGGAGACCAGAGATGGTGTATAAAGCCCTTCGGTGTCCAGGATGCCCCCCCCAGAGAGTCATTCAGACTCAAATGCCGGTAGTGCCCAGGCTGAGATGCTCTGACCTAGCAGGAAAGACAACTAATCTATCATCAATCTATCATCTGTCTGTCTATATATCCATCCATCCATCCATCCATCTTATCTATCTGTGTATCTAGCCATCCATCCATCCATCTAGCCATCCATCCATCTTATCTATCCATCCATCCAGCCAACCAGCCAGCCATCTATCCATCCATACACCCATCTTATCTATCTATCTATATATCTATCTATCCATACATCCATCCATCTTATCTATCTATCTATCTATCTATCTATCCATCCATCCATCTTATCTATCCATCCATCCATCCATCCATCCATCTTATCTATCATATCTATCTATCTATCCATCCATCCATCCAACCATCCATCCCTCTTATCTATCTGTCCATCTTCCCATCCATCCATCTATCCATCCATACATCCATTTTATCTATCTATCATCTATCTATCCACCCATAGGTCCGTCTATCCACCCATCCTATATATCTATCATCTATCTATCTTCTATCTATGTCTATCTATCCATCCATCAGCTACATATCTACCCATCTATATACATATCCATCCATACATCCATCAACCCATCCATCTTTTCTATCTATCTATGAATCTATCCATCCATCTATCTGTTGGTACAGCCATCTATCCATCATCTATCTATCTATCTATCTATCTATCATCTATCTATCTATTGCAGTGGTTTTTACCTAGACAGATATACCACCAGGGAACACCCACCAATGACTGGGGACATTTTTGGTGGTCACACTAGAGTGCAGACTGCCACTGGCATCTGGTAGGTGGAGAGCCAGAACAATGCTTAGCACCCTATGGAACCCAGGACGCCCTACCCCAGAGAGTCATCCAGCCCCAGATGTCAGCAGTGATCAGGCTGAGAAACCATGGACTAGGTCCAAAAGAACCAATGTCTCTTCATGACCCGTCTCAAGATACAGGGCACAGAGACATTGGTTGGCAAAATGGAATCACGGAAGCATTAGCAGCGCCATGGTGGAGAAGCCTTGGCTTACGCTGTGTCTTCAGCATCCACAGCTCAGCTGCTCAGGCAGGAGTGCATGTGGACATCAGTCCCACCCAGGAGGCAGGAGGGAAGCCAGCACTCAGGGGCTCTGAGCAGTGGCGCCCGGCCTCCCCTGTCTCTTCTGAATGCAGGAACAAGGCAAACATGCTTTCTTGCAGCCCGAGTGGTAACTGTAGACAGTTGGGCGGTGCCTGGTGAACCTCGCATGCTCCATCCAAAATACCACGTACTCAGTTTTCCCTGGACTGTCTCCCAGCTCAGCAGATGTCCTGCCATGTGGGGGAGAACGGTTTTCAACTCTTCTTGGCACGGCTCAGGCAGTGTTGAATGAACGGCAGCAAGAGAATGTGATCTCATTACGATTGCGAGCCGTTCGGCTAGTATCTCCCCATAAGTCATAAATCACCGTCTCTGCGGCTTCGTTATTAATAAATTTTGACTAATGACATTCTTAGGAACGTGTGATTAAACAACGCATGTCAGTTTTGTAAAAGGGTGGGCTCTATGCCTTGCCTGCACATTGGGACTATTTAAAAACACAGATATTGGAGCTTTTCTTGAAGGCTAGTTCCTAGCGTTACATAGGCATGTCTGTGGTGCTGGGTCGCTCCATGGAGGGTGACTACAACCCAGGCTGGACTCACCACTCTGAAGTTTGAAAATGCTGGCAGACATGAGCTACTGTACACAGTTTTGGATCCTAAACTCTAAGACGCATGGAAATATCTGTGTCTGCTCCTCTCCTACTGATTTATGTTGACTTGATTTGCACTCTCAACCAACAAAACCATTTATTTGGTCACTGTTAGTGTTATTTGTGTTTTAGTAGCAATAATCAGGTCGATTCAACCATAGGCAGACTTCTTCTTCTCCTCCTCTTCCTCCTCCTCCTCCTCCTTCTTCTTCTCTTCATCGTCTTCTTTTTCTTCTTCTTCTTCTCCTTCTTCTTCTTCTTCTTCTTCTTCTTCTTCTTCTTCTTCTTCTTCTTCTTCTTCTTCTTCTTCTTCTTCTTCTTCTTCTTCTTCTTCTTCTTCTTCTTCTCCTCCTCCTCCTCCTCCTCCTCCTCCTCCTCCTCCTTCTTCTTCTTCCTTCTTCTCCTTCTCCTTCTGCTCCTTCTCCTGCTCGTGCTTCTCCTGCTGCTGCTGCTGCTGCTGCTGCTGCTTCTTCTTCTTCTTCTTCTTCTTCTTCTTCTTCTTCTCCTCCTCCTCCTCCTCCTCCTCCTCCTCCTCTTCCTCCTCCTCCTTCTTTCTCTTTCTCTTTTTCCTCCCCCCCTTCTTCTTTTTCTTCTTCTGTAGGTCTGCAACACAGTTCCACCCATGCTGTTAGAATAATGCAATGTTTAGGAACTATTTGTGGATTTAAATTCAACCCCCTCCTTCCCCAATATCACCATCATGATGTGTAATTCAGATTTTTCAACCTGGACACTTACAAAGGAAGAACCTCCCAAGTCTTTTCGCCGCTTATTCAAAACATGAATTCTGACACTCAAGGACACCCCAACTTTTAGAAAAAGGTCACATGCACAGTGAAGACCTTCCTATCATTCTCCCCATTATTGGCTCCTTTAAACTGAAAATCTTTTGATTTTCAGTCAACCCAGAAGGGCATAGTCATCATTTCACGTGGGGGAATGGAACGCCACTTGGGGTGCTGCCTGGTGAATGTCATCCAGCTTTAGGTAAAAGTTCTAGAGAAGAACAATCACACTAATCTTGTCATGTTCTCAAGAACCCAATGTTAGCATTAAAACTCTGGAAATAACTCCAATCACACGATGCATAGAGTAGCCACTTGGCAGTCTCTTGCCTCGTAATGGGAGATGACATAATACAAGATGGCCAAGGGTGAACATTGTGTCCGAACCATTTTATTCAGGAAAAAGTGCATCTTTACTGGGTTCACTCAGAATCATTCTTTCCATGGCTGTCGCATTTTGCCTGATTTTATCATTACTACAAGCTGTGCCCTGACCACCACGCAAATACACAACGGATGTACACCCACACTAACGGGGTGGATGTCCTTGACTGCATTTCACATCCTTGAATCAGTGCCCAGGCCAGGCTGCAGAACCGATGTGACATTTTGCAGTAGCAACCATGTACCCAGAGAGTTTCCGAGAACTGTATTTTTTCCTTTCATTCCAGTGACCTAAAGCCAGAATAGAACGTATGAGAGACTGACATTCTCCTCTTTTTCTTTTCTGGTCAGCTTTGACACCAGAATCAAGGTGTTTGCCAACGGGACCCTGGTGGTGAAATCCATCACGGACAAAGATGCGGGGGATTACCTGTGCGTCGCCAGGAATAAGGTTGGAGATGACTTTGTCGTGCTCAAGGTGAACGTGGTCATGAAACCAGCCAAGATTGAGCACAAGGAGGAGAATGACCATAAGGTCTTTTACGGGGGTGACCTGAAAGTGGACTGTGTGGCCACAGGGCTTCCCAACCCCGAGATCTCCTGGAGCCTCCCGGATGGCAGCCTGGTCAACTCCTTTATGCAGTCTGATGACGGCGGTGGCCGTACCAAGCGTTATGTTGTTTTTAACAATGGGACACTCTACTTCAACGAGGTGGGCATGCGGGAGGAAGGGGATTACACCTGCTTTGCCGAAAACCAGGTTGGTAAGGATGAGATGAGGGTGCGGGTCAAGGTGGTGACCGAGCCCGCCGCCATCCGGAACAAGACATACTCCGTGGTCCAGGTCCCCTATGGTGATGTGGTCACCGTGGCATGTGAAGCCAAAGGGGAGCCCACGCCCAGGGTGACGTGGCTTTCTCCAACCAACAGGCTGATCCCTGCCTCCTCCGATAAGTATCAGATTTATCAGGACGGCACTCTCCTCATACAGAAAGCCCAGCGCTCAGACAGCGGCAATTACACCTGTGTGGTCAGGAACAGCGCCGGGGAGGACAGGAAAACGGTCTGGATTCACGTCAACGTCCAGTCGCCCACCATCAATGGGCACCCCAATGCCATCACCACCGTGCGGGAGATCGCTGCTGGCGGGAGCCGCAAACTCATTGACTGTCAGGCAGAAGGCATCCCCACCCCAAGAGTCTTGTGGGCCTTTGCCGAGGGCGTGGTTCTGCCAGCCCCATACTATGGGAACCGGATCACCATCCATCGCAATGGCACGTTGGACATCAAGAGTCTCAGGAAGAGTGACTCTGTGCAACTGGCATGCATCGGCCGCAATGAGGGCGGGGAAGCCAGGCTGATTGTTCAGCTCACTGTCTTGGAGCCCCTGGAGAAGCCCATCTTCCACGACCCAGTCAGCGAGAAGATCACCGCCATGGCCGGCCACACCATCAGTCTCAACTGCTCGGCCGCAGGGACCCCAACGCCCACGCTGCTGTGGGTCCTTCCCAATGGGACAGAGCTCCAGAGCGGCCAACAGCTACAGAGGTTCTACCATAAAGGTGATGGCATGTTGCATATCAGTGGCCTCTCCTCCATGGATGCTGGGGCTTACCGCTGCGTGGCCCGGAACTCCGCCGGCTACACAGAGAGGCTGGTCTCTCTGAAGGTGGGGGTGAAACCTGAGATCAGCAACCAGTACCACAATCTGGTGAGCATCATCAACGGGGAAACCCTACAGCTGTCCTGCGTTCCTCCAAGGGGCCGGCCGGCTCATTTCTCTTGGACCCTTCCCAACACTAGGCTCTTAGAGGGCCCCCAAACACGGGGACGCTTTTCCCTCTGGGAAAATGGTACCCTCACGGTCCGGGATGCCTCCGTGTTTGACAGGGGGACCTACGTGTGCAAGGTGGACACTGAGTACGGCCCCTCCGTCATGAACTTTCCAGTTATCGTGATAGCATATCCTCCCCGGATCACCAGTGAGCCAACACCCGTCATCTACACGCGGCCCGGGAACACCGTCAAGATGAACTGCATGGCCATGGGGATTCCCAAAGCCGAGATCACCTGGGACCTGCCGGACAAATCACACCTGACCGCCGGGGCACAGGCCCGTCTCTATGGGAACAGATTCCTTCACCCCCAAGGCTCCTTGACCATCCAGCAGGCCACGCACAGAGACGCAGGTTTCTACAAGTGCACAGCAAAGAACATCCTAGGCACTGACTCAAAGACTACTTATATCCACGTCTACTGAAATGCCTCCTCCCAGGACACGGACTCCACGGCCATTGCTTGGGAAGTTAGAACAAAGCATCATTTGTAAGGAAAGCCACCGCGCCCGGTTGGTCAGAACTCTTGACTGATCTGTCATGGTGCACGGTGGCCCCTGGCTGGGTTTCAGGTTCATATTGACTTTGACCTCTGATTGCCAGCAAAAGGATCAATGCAGATATGGGAAGGATGGTTCAGCCTCTCCGGGGACTTTCATTCACGTTTACAGCATGCTACCTACTCCTGTCCGGCGTTTTCAGGAGATGGGCGCACCCTGAAGACATGATGTGTGTCTGTAGCAGACCTAAGGAGCGCTCAGTGAACATAAACCATAGAGAGGACCGGTGCCTTGCTGCCTTGATGAAGACGCGTCCCCTAGTTAACCTGTTGCAGTCTTAACACGATAGAATGTTCTAGAATGACTACCCATCTTTCACTTACTTCCTGTCACTTTAGAACTCCAGCTTGCCCTCTAAGGGCTTAGAACCACAGGGACTGATGTTTTTGTAACATACGACTTCCATACAATACAGCTACCATTTTATATGGAATTCACTTTTTTTTTTTAATATAATGGAACTCACTTTTTATATAATGTCTTACATAAAGACATGTTATATTTTCTTTCCAATCAGACGATGAGGCTAAAAAGAAAGAAATACTTTCTGTCTCATTAAAAATAATAAATTATTGGTCTTTACAAGACTTGGATACACGAGAGCAGGCATGGAAATGCAATTGTAAAAACAAATCCCGTATATGTCCTTGAGCAAATTCAGTAACTGCTATTATATTACCTTCTCCAGCAATCCAATGGTGAGGAAGGCTGGGATGCTGGATTTCCTTGTTGGTGGGTTTATCTTGAGAGCTGAAGTTGGGGGAGAGGGCAGGAGAGAGCTAAGCCGTGATCCTGCACATTGAATCCAAAGCCTCCTGGAAAAGCCCGGAACTGTCTCCCCCATCCAAACCCCTATCAACATGTGCTCATGGAAACTAGGACACATGTTATCCCCATGACTGCTTTACTGTATTTTTAAGGTCAATATATTGTACATTTGATATTAAAATAATATTTTCCAAATAACTGGGCAATAATAATACTCCTATTTTCCAGGGCAAGAGCATTTTGAGTGATTTTGCAGGTAAAGGGCAATTCTTGAAAAACTGCTTTTTTCCCATTATTTAGAATTATTCTGTTCTCTGCAGGGGTGTAGCAGGCAAGGAAATAGAGTCAAAGGCAGTGGCTCCAAAGATGTATTTGACAGGAATACAGGGTGGGATCCTTTGGTCCTGGAGCGTGACAGTTCCAATATGGAGAAAGACCATCTAGGGATAGGGATGGGAACGTGGTTCCTTAGCAATCGCTCATGAAATTTTCTTTAGGAAAGCTACATCAGGGGTATATATACGAGCCTTCCTGAAATATGCAAATGGTCATTCCCCAAAGAGGAAGAACAAAAATCAAGAGAAAGCTCTGGGAAAAACATGAGGGGCAACATTGACAGAAGGACAGTGTTGTCCATCTTTAATGAATGCCAGTCACTGAGACAAGAGTGTGTGGCTTTTGGTGATGCTGTGGTATGCACAGAGGACGTCTCACTTAGTAACCCATGCATTTCCCCAGGCAGCACAGCCATTACTATGTGCCAGATACAGGGAGGGGCCCTGCAAGTACCCAGATGTGTAGGAAACACATCCTGCTTGGAGAGTTCATGCTCCACACATGGACTTTCAGCCAGGGGGCTTCTCAACGTCTGCACCCATCTGGGGCTGATGACTCTGGGGTGTGGCATCCTGTGCCCTGTAGGGTGTTGAGCTGTTGAGCAACATCACTGGTCTCTGCCCAAGAGATGCAGGTAGCACATCCCACGCTAGGTGTGACAACCAGAAGTTGGCTCCAAGGTATTGTCAAATGTTACTACGAAATTGTCCCCAGTTCAGAACCAGTGCCATAGATGCGAAAAATATGGAAGATGATGATGATGAAGATGAAGAAGACAGATAGGTAGGTAGGGAGGCAGGTGGATAGATGATAGCTAGATAGATAGATACATACATCATACATACGTACATAGATGGTAGATGGATGGATAGATGGATGGGTGGATGGATAGACAGATGATACATAGATATGATGGATGATGGATAGATAGATAGATAGATAGATAGATAGATAGATAGATATGATGCATGGGTAGATAGATATAGGGATAGATGAATGGATGGATGGATAGATGATAGATAGATATGATGGATGGATAGATGATAGATAGATTGATGACATACTTTCATGGGTGGGCTCAATGTACATCCTTAAAGACTTGCCATGCCCTACTGTAGGCAAGGTAGGATGGTAGGAAGAGGCATTTGGTCGTCTGCACTCACTGTCTTGTCAAATGTTGTAAAACAAAGGTACAGGTCAGCTTACTCCAAGCCTGAAACATTCAGAATCATTACAGGTGGTTCAGAGAGCTTTCAGATTTTAAGGGACTCAAAGGCCACATCAGATGGAAGGGTAAGGGACATCTTTATGACTGAGAAGTCATAAGATGGGTGGTGGGGCAGAATGAGAAGGGTGGGAGACAAGGACTTCTCCCCCAGGAGCAAACGCACTTAAATCAGTTTGCCTAGAATGGGGATGTGTGTGATTTCGTATCATTAATTGGAATCGCTCATGGTTCTATCAGGATCTGTAGGTAATATGGTAACTAAGACTGCGTCTCTCCCCACCCCTGCCCTCCACAACTTCTAACAACTGGTATATAGGCTCGTAAATCTGCGCTGAAGCAAAACGCTTGCCAGCATCATTTGTCCACCCTTCATTGCTCTCAGGGTTCCACTGGAAAACAAAATCCAACCCAGGTAATTCTCTTTACGATTGGGTTTCTAATGGCATGTGCAGCTCTCATTCCAGAGAAGCAGGACTGGAATCTAGATGGGGGGAGGGAGGCCTCCATCCTACCACTAAAACCAGACTATATCCAGACCACAGGATCCCATGTGGGCCTTTTCTCCACTTTTTTATCAAGTAAGACCAAACTACAGATGGGCAGTGTGGGAGTTTCTGGATTCCAGGAGGAGCTGATAATTCTGGAAAGGAAAGTCCAAGGTCATTTTGACCACACCCTGAGTGTCTGGCTGTTCAGCCTTCTTCACGGTTAACCTTGTTACTTCTTAAGAACCCAGTAGGTCTCCTCTTTGGCTTTGTCTTAGGATCACCTGAAGAGATTAAAAATTCCTCATGTCCTGGTGTGATCATTTCCTGGGGCTGCCGTAAGAGAGCACCACAAATTTGGGGGGATGCTTAGAAGAATTGAAATTTATGCTCTGCCAGTCCTGGGGACCAGATCCAGGTGGGACAAGACCACTGAGATCCAGGCGGGGCAGAGTCATGCTCCCTCCACAGGCTCCAGAGAAGCTCTTTCCTGCCTCTTCCAGCTTCTGGGGCTCCAGGCGTCCCTGGACTTGTGGCTGTGTCCCTCCCATCTCTGCCTCTGTCCTCACCTGGCTTCTCCTCTGTGTCTGTGTCTCCTCTTCTGTCTCTTCTAGACACCTGCTGTTGCATTTAGGGTCCACTTGGCTAATCAAGGATGAACTCATATATTAATTTTTTACCTAATTATGTCTTCAAAGATTATTTTCCTAAATAAGATCCATTTATAGGTTTCAGGATCTAGGAATTGGACATATATTTTGTGGGACCATCAATCAACCCAATACACCAACCTGTATCTTTAAGTAATTAAACGAGAGTCTTTGAGGGAGAAGCCCCTGTGACTATAATCGATGTCAAGGTTTGAGATCATCAAGTGGCAGGTTTAGTGCTAAGAGTCAACAGGTGGTCTGGAAAATTTATACTACAGCCCAGGATTTTGCACAGTGAACATATACCACAGCCCATCGTGCATTTCCTTATGGTTTAACGCTCTGTGGGGCCATCTAACATGCTCATTTCCACCAAGTTGCAAGGTGCTTCCTCCCCATATAGACATCCAAACCTCATTATTTATTTAAGTTAAATAGGTTAAGTTTCTGTGCTTCTGTTTCCAGACTTGAGAGAAAGAGGAAGCTCACTACAAACCCATCTTATAGCGTCATTGTTAAGGTAGAAAATACTGTGCTTAGAACAGAGACTTAGCCACTGAACGTACTTGGTATGCATTGTCATTTCCATACTTAGTGCTTTTAGTTCCAGAGCTTTTCAGCTAGCTGTGGTTTCCAAAGCATGTTCACACACTATATTCAATTCAATTTAGGCTTCACAAACGCTGTTGGAAGACTTGAATTCTGAGGAAGAGTTCTTAGTGATGATATAGTCCGCTCCCACGCCATGCAACCTTGGCTGTGACCTGGCCACCCAGAACCATGTAGCAGAACCAGAACCAGAACAGAAGCAAGCTGCGTTCTAGGTTGGACTCTGCTCAACCATGAGGCTTATTAGAATAGAGCAGGACAAACAAGGCTTTGAATCAATGAGAGGTGGGCATGAATTTAGGTTCTGTCCCTTAACAGCTAAGAGAACCTAGGTGAGATCTACGTGAGCTTCTGTTTGTTTGTCCATTAGATGACAATGACCCCACTCATTTTATAGGATTATTAGGAAAACCACTGAGACACTGAGATAACATGCAGATCATGGGACAATGGTCAAAACCCTTATTAAAAAAAAAAAAAATCCTGCCACTGTGCCTACCACATATTAGGGTAGCGTCAATCATCTGAAAGATAAATATACATTTTTGTTTGTTTTAGAAACTCTATGACACCTTTTGATTGTGTAACAAGAAAGTCCAGTCTTGGTCTAGACTATCAGAAACACAGTGAGATGTGAGAACAAAGCGGTGAGCGGATGCAAACAAACAAACAAACAAACAAAAAAAAACCAGGAGCGAGGTAAGTAGATGGGTAGATAGAGTACAGAATATATACATGTGCAAAGTATATACAAATCAGTATACAAATTATATATGTATGACTATACTGGGATGCAAGATTCAAAGACTCGTATTGGAGCAGACTATCAAATCAATTCTTAAATTTCCTGCTAAATCTTTTACTATCCAAAATGTCCACATAAATCTCACAGTGTGTGCACTCTGCCCTAGCTGCTCCTGTTTGACATGCCATAAAAATATACCTGACACCTTTCAGGACCCATTGCTGCACCGACTGTACCTCACCTGGCCAGGTAAGTCTTATGTGTCTATGAAAAGTCTTCCGCCCATAACATAAAATGCCACAATCCTGAATGGTATCCAGACCCTTTCTCACATCTTAATATAGGTTCCGTCATTATTTCTTATTTTATAAGTCTTTTTTCTCTTAGAATATGTATTAAGAGATGAACAAATGAAGAGATGTGATTCCAAGTGCAGAGCTGGGTAATTTCAAAAGTCACACATAGGAGGGAATGCCTAACTCAATAAGCATTTTCAATCCTAAAAACATGAATTAAAAAAAAATCTTGGTAACATTTTATTTGTTATGTCACTCATTTTCTTTTCTTTTCTTTTTTTTTTTAACTGTATTATGTTAGTCACCACGCAGTACATCGTTAGTTTTTGATGTAATGTTCCATGATTCATTGTTTGTGTATAACACCCAGGGTTCCATGCAGTATGTGTCCTCCTTAATACCCATCACCAGGCTGACCCATCCCTCCAACCCCCTCTCTTCTAAAATTCTCTGTTTGTTTCTCAGAGTCCATAGTCTCTCATGGTTCAACTCCCCCTCTGATGTCTCCCCCTTCATTTCTCATTTCTCCAAATGTCCTCCATGCTAGTCCTTATGCTCCACAAGTAAGTGAAACCATATGATAATTGACTTTCTCTGCTTGACTTATTTCACTCAGCATAATCTCTTCCAGTCCCGTCCATGTTGAAGCAGTTGGGTATTCATCCTTTCTGATGGCTGCATAATATTCCATTGTGTATATGGACCACATCTTCCTTATCCTTTCATCTGTTGAAGGTCGTTCCCATTTTGGTACATAGAAGACATTTTTTAAAAGCAGCCCTACCACAGATGATCATCTGGATCTCAATCTGGCTCACAGTTCCTAGTCTCTGAGTCCCTTTCCTTGCTAAGATGTCCATAAGAATGTGATTTCCCTGACCCGAAGGTAGTTATCTATCTCTGAAGCATCAAGCATTTGCAGTCATATTGCAAAATGTTGGTGAGGTGCCATTTCCCAGGCACAGACTACATTTCCCAGGCTCCCTTGCCTCCAGATAGGGGCATGTGACCATGCTCACCAATGATGTATCTCCTTTCCAGACTAAGATGATGAAGAAGAAAGGATACACCACCTTTCCCAGACTCCCTTGTCTCCAGATCCAGTCACATGACTAATTCTCACCAATCAAGGCTCTCCTTTCAGTCTAAGCTGATGAAGAAAGGATGCACCACATTTCCCAGACTCCCTTGCATCCAAATAGGGTCATATGATAAATTCTCACCAATAATATGTCTCCCTTCCTTCCAGGTTAAACCGACGACTAAGAAGGGATACACCACCTTTTCCAGACTCCCTTGCCTCCAGATCCAGTCACATGACTAATTCTCACCAACCAGGGCTCTCCTTTCAGTCTAAACTGATGAAGAAAGGATGTACCACATTTCCCAGACTCCCTTGCATCCAAGTGGGGTCATATGATAAATTCTCACCAATAATATGTCTCCCTTCCTTCCAGGTTAAACCGACGACTAAGAAGGGATACACCACCTTTCCCAGACTCCCTTACCTCCTGATCCAGGCATGTGACTAATTCTCACCAATCAGAGGTCTCCTTTCAGTTTAAGCTGATGAAGAAAGGATCCACCACCTTTTCCAGACTCCCTTGCCTCCAGATCCAATCATGTGACCAATTCTCACCAATCAGGTGTTTCCCTTCCAGGCTGAAATGATGCAATAGAGATGATAGGACAGGGATCCAGAACACCTGGCATGGGCTAACACGCAAGCTCTGTTATGCTCCTATCTTCCGAAATCCGTCCTCTTGTGGCCACCATAGGTCTTGAGAACCATTTTCACTCTTGAAAGCAGAGACCCATGCTTATTAGGTTTATGCCTCTGCAAGCCTGGGGTTCACACTACCCATAGGAGGGTCCCACATAGGAGATCAAACCATTTATTTTACCCACAACATAGTCAGTCCCACATTAACCCATGAGCCATAAAAACACCGCCATGTTTAAATGAGCTAATACTTGGAAAGACCTTTCTATGGAAATGGGGAAAAACCAGCTACTCTGACTTTTACCATTATTCTGATCCTCTTGATGGGTAGATAGGATAACTCAAGTGTGAACATGAGTCGTGGTTTTTTTTGTTTTGTTTTGTTTTGTTTTGTTTTTTAAGATTTTATTTATTTATTGGACGGAGAGAGAGATCACAAGCAGACAGAGAGGCAGGCGGAGAGAGAGGAGGAAGCAGGCTCCCTGTGGAGCAGAGAGCCTGATGCGGGGCTCGATCCCAGGACCCTGAGATCATGACCTGAGCCGAAGGCAGCGGCTTAATCCACTGAGCCACCCAGGCGCCCCGAGTCGTGGTTTTTAAACTCTGTGTTCCATGCTGTGATCTAAAATGTAAGGTAGGAGTTTAAGCATTTGGGATTTCTTCTCGATCAAGGAACTACTGATTGGGGGTGGGAATCCCACATTTCTCTCATCTGGGAGCCCCAGAAAGATTCCCTGTAGTCCAGGTCAAAATTTCAGGTGGATTTTTAAACATGGAATATATTAAAATTTTCTTTTTTAAAATATTTTTTAAAATTTATTTATTGACAGAGAGAGAGAGAGCATGCACGAGCAGGGGGAGCAGCAGCAGAAAGAGGGAGAAGCCAGATCTCCAATGCACAGGTTATCCCAATGTGGGGCTTGATCCCAAGAGCCTGGGATCATGACCTGAGCCGAAGGCAGATCCTTAACCGACTGAGCCACCCAGACGCCCCACATTAAATTTTTCTACAATGCTCTAGTCAAAACGTCCAGATGCTGAGGGCTTCTCTCTTGATCATTTAAGAAACAGAAAGAGAAAAGTGTGCTTTAGTTTTTTTTTTTTAAAAAAGCCATAAAGTGCCTTGAGAGCAGCAGCAATGTGTTGTTAGTGAAAACTGAATTCAACATTTCTGTTATGAAAAAGAAAATGTAGACAGGCTGCTTGGGGAAAGGGAAAAAAAAAAACGGGCTCTTTTCCATTAATGTCTGGCCATGTGAATTTTAAAACAATAATAAAAAGCAAACAAACAAAATCTTGAAGGGGTTTCACATATAATGTAAAGAATCAAAAAGTCCCTTTTATTATTTTATGTTGTATAAGCTTTTGTGCAATATGTCCAAATAATTCAATGGTACCGTGAATGAGATGGTGAAGGTTATGATATTCCCTCAGAATCTGGCTCTGAATGCTTATAAAAGTAGATCTGGTTAAAAGCTTTTTTTTTTCTTTCTATTTTTCTTTCTGGATGATGGGAGGAGGTTGAGGTCTATTTTAAATAAATAGTAAAAGGAAGATTAAAAACACAATTTTCAGAGGACAGGATTGGTACCCACTGCAGTTTCATTTTTCTTATAGTTGATTCTGGAAATGAGACTTTTGTCAAGCCAAGATTTAAACCAATAATAATAATTTTTTTTTAAAAAAGAGGAGATTTTTTTTCCTACAGAAAATACTGGATTTAGTACATCTCAAATGGGGGGAAATAATCTTTCTTGACAGCCTTCCAGCAGAAACGAGAAAAGTGAACAGAAGGCCACCCACCATGTGGCCAGGTTGTTAGACAGCCAGAAGGAATTGGCCAGGAGGAAGGCAGCTCAGGGGCCATTGGGGAGAGAAAGACCACATTTCTACTGTTTTCACACATAAGGTCTGTACTGCAGTGACTTCTTGTAAAGCCTTTATTTCATATTGTAAATGTTATAGATGAGATACAGCAATACAGAAAAAGGGAATAAATGAAAATTATTCACAATCACATTACTCAAAATACAATGAACGTGCTCAAATATGGGTAAGTGTATATGCCCCCAAAATTTATATATATAAATTTTATTTTATTAATTTTATATATATATAATATATATGTATAAAAATTATATATATATGTGATTTCAGTTCTGTTTATGTGTCAAACCATGAGGTTTAAAGTCCACTTACTTTCCATAACAATCTATGATTTTCTTACTCCGGTATCATTCATGGGACCAATAGACTCATATCTCATTTCATGGATACACCATAAACTCTTTCATCCTGTCTTGGTGGACATCTGGATCGTTTCATATTTTTTTGGCTATCTCTGCCAAGAATCTTCCATTAAAGTTCTGGGATGTAGGATTGCTACAGTAGACAATGCGAATGCCTCTGAGGTTCTTGCCAAAGTCTTTCCAATTTCTATTTTCTCCACACTGGCATAGGACCAAACTACTTTATGCCCAAGACTTGCTATCATATTAACAGCCCCTTATTTGGTACTTAGAGAAGAAGTATGTCTTTCTATCATTCAAAGCACATTAATTAACAAAGTACTGAACTTGGCAGTTTCATAAAGGAAGCGTTTATTAGCCTGTCCCCACATTTCTGTTGAGCTGTTTAGACATTTTTTTTTTCCAGTAACAAGAATAATTTACATAACAAGGCATTAACACGTCCTAAATACAGCAAATGCTCCATCAGGCATTAGTGTCCTGGCAGGATTTTGTAGCAATATTTTGTGACATTTTGTTATGCATCCTCTTCCTTTCCAATTTGTTTGTAGAACTGCAGTTTTTATGGTTTTTTTTTTTCGAA